>NC_048418.1:4829140-4839507 GCF_013103735.1 Etheostoma cragini | reverse complement strand
GATAGACAGGAAAGGGGGGCGAGAAAGACGGACGGTTGCAAGGATATGAGCGGAGGTGGAAACGTGAAAAGGAAAACATCTAGATCTTTTACATTTTTATATCTTTTAACAAAATGTTGGCTGTACACACACAGGCAAAAACTGGAGCCCGTGAAGTGTGCCTCTGCCCATATTATTTGGCAATGTATCTAGCCATTAGATGCCCCAGATAGAACGAGTGATGCGGCCCACTCCTTCATTGCTACACTACAGACTCATCACCCATGATGCTTAAGACCCCAGTTTAGACTGGTCCTCTTTGTTTTGATGATTTAGAAAGTCCTTTAACCTCAGTGTTTTTGAAGTGTTCTTGTAGTTGATTTAATAAAACCTAGAATTTGTTTTTTTTTCATATTGGTTTGGCTGTTTGTGCATCAATCAACTTACCAGGTGTGAGGTCCATATTATTCTTGTCATTACAGCCCTGGAGGGAGTCCAGGGTACGGGTGACTTGGCTGGCAAACTCCTCGCCACCGTTCATACACTCCCGCTGCAGATGGTGACGCAGGTCTGTTATGTCGTACTCATACCTGGGGATGAGGTAGAAATCAATATGCATTATATGATCTTGGATTGTATCTAAATTAGACTAAATATCACAAGCGGCTAACATGCTTGATGAAGCAGTCAAGATTTTAAAGTGTGACATGCAATGTGGATGTAATGATAAGGGAAGGAGTTTTATAATCTTAAACCTCAGAACCTCAGAAGTGCAGACTAGAAATAAGTGTGCTGTGTGCAGGTGGCATTATATGAGCTGCTTTCTAATTAGTGAATTTTAAACAATTCTAACATCTTGTTGCCAGTGTAAAATGTGGATTAACAAACCACATTTATATATTATTCATCACACATACACACACACACACACACACACACACAAAATCCACCAAAGCCTTGCTTATACCCATCCAAAATCGGTGTCTCCCGGATGCTGAGGGTACCGCTGGAGTTTGGCCCTTGACCCCGAGAGTTCCTCAAGCTCTCCCGGGCCTGGCCTCCCATCAGCACGGAGGGGATGTAGTGGATCTCATTAGCCGCCTCGGCGCTGGCGCTCTTCTGGGGCTGAGGGATGCGACGGCGTTTACACCAGCGCCTGCGGGTGTAGAGGATCAGGACCAAGCACAGGATAGACAGCAGAAGGGCGATCATCCCGCCCTGAAGGGAGAATGATAGCATTTGAGGCAGAGACAGAAAAAAAGGGGACAGGAGGTAAAAAAAGCAAAGAGAGAAAGAGAGAGTCAAAGGGGAGAACAGATTCACAGAATCTTGCCAAGTCGAATACGGATCAAAGTCAAAGCCGTAATGCCAACAGCACAACTTGAAAAAGGTTGCAGATGCAATTTAGTGAGTAACACCTACGGTGTTTTTAAATGACAGCAGCTCTCATGCTGTTGTGCGACCCTTTCACCTTGAGACAAAGTACAGGAAAGTTCAGAACATGGCTTTTGAATGATTTCCTAGTGGAATTTAAGCAGCTATTAACCATATCTCAATTGAAAGTACTGAGGTCAAAGCCCAGATTGTTAAATGTATGGTTTACATGTTTTAACAAAGGGAGAGTCTCACAACTTGGGAATAATATGTATTTACTTTCTCCTGAGAGTCCTCTCTCTCTCTCTCTCTCTCTCTCTAATACACATACATACACATATACACACACACACACACACACAGACACACAGACACACACAGTATATATGACAAATACATGTTTGTTGAGCCAGAAACCAATATGAGCATAGACTGGAAAAGGTAACACTTTTGTGTTCAATCCTTCATGAAAAAACAAAGTGTGAACAATCTGTGTTCATAGGGGCTATGTGCTGAAACATTTCTTGGCCAGGTGCAGTCACTGCCTGCAGTCTCTCCGCCCTGGCCATGTCAAGACATGGTGCATGGAGAGATGAAAGAGAGCTCGGCCATGTAGGTCTGTCTACACTCACATTTGACATTCTTTTGTTTTGTTGTATATATATTTCTTATTTTTTTTTCAGGGACCATCTCTTTTTGAAGGGGCATTGACACACACCTTAGCCTATTCCCCAGAGAACAACAAACTGAACCTGCAAAACAACAAGATTTTTAATATCTTTGCATAACCCAAACCTTACAGCTTCAGCAGAAGATATATGCCACTCGGAAATAAACAGACACTCAGAGTTTGGGATGGCATTACACTACAATGTGGTTAAATGGTACTGCTTAATCCTAATTCTTATCAATCAAGAGTTCATTAAATGCTTCTCTTTATTTATTCAAAGTCTCCCAAACCTAAAATATCGTCTGCAGCATACCTGCCCCATTTACCACAGTTTTTAATACAGTGATTTCAAGGTAAATTAGGCTACTTATTTCTTCCATTTTGACAAGTTGAAAAAATAAAAAACTGGTGTTAGTAAAACTATAATTAGTGTAAATGTTATGGCAACCTTGGTCTGTTTTCCCACTATGGGAAACAACTGTAAGGATAATTTCACGTTATTACAATGAAGGTGTTATGGTGTTGTTGTTTTGGGTCATCAAAACCACTTATTATAAAATAGTACTCATCAAAGCATTTAAAGAGATCTTGGAACACAGATAGGGGCGGCTGTGGCTCAGTGGTAGAGTGGTTGCCTGCCAATTGGAAGGTTGGTGGTTCGATCCCCGCCCCTGCAGTCATTGTCGAAGTGTCCTTGGGCAAGACACTGAACCCCGAGTTGCCCCCGGTGCTGCGCATCGGAGTGTGAATGTGTGTGAATGTTTATCTGATGAGCAGGTGGCACCTTGTACGGCAGCCCCTGCCACAGTGTATGAATGTGTGTGAATGGTGAATGTTTCCTGTAGATGTAAAAGCGCTTTGAGCAGTTGTTAAGACTGGAAAAGCGCTATATAAATACAGCACATTTACATTATTCCAATGACTATTACTGGTCAAATGAAGCTTCGTTTTTTCTGAGCCCACTATATGGCGTTCTTGGTTTAAAGAAAAGGCGTTACCCAGGACATTACTGCGAAATCCTGGAGGTGACATGGAGAGAATAAAAAATAAAAAACGAAACAAATAAATAAACATGTACTCTAACTCTAAACTCAAGATCTAGACTTTTAGGGAGAAAAATAAAAGTATGAAGCCTACTGGGAATCAACACTAAATCAATTAACTCAAGAGCTCATGTTATTAAATCAAGATTTATTTTTTTCCCCTCCATTTCAAAGTTAACATCTCGCAAGTGAAACTTGAAGTCTTGCAAAACAAAATCAAGATCTCGCAAAATTGTTTGTCCCAGTACATGTTTTTTTTATTTCAATTTTAAAAAGATTTTTCCCCCCTCCATGTCAAAGTCAAGATCTCGCAAATAAAACTCAAGGTCTTGCAAGACCAAGTCGAGATCATGCAAAAGTCCCAAGTACATGATTTTTAGTTGTTTTTTTGTCTTTGTTTTTCCCCCCTCTATCTCACCTCCGGGAAATTACACTTAAAACTAGGGATCTCCAAATAATGGCTTCATGAACCATTAGTTGGACATGTTGTCGCCACTAAATGGTGCTCTAGTTTTAATGAAAAAGGACCAAGGAATGGCAATTCAGACTGCTTTCAACAATTTCTTGAATAGACAGCGCTATCTAGTGGGCTCAAGGAATTAAGAAAATGGTTCACAAAGCTTCCTGATGTTTCATTCTGCTATCACTACCAGTGATCTAAGCAATTAGACAATCAAACAATCAATGGCTGTGAACAAGCAAACACATTAGCCAGATAATCTAAAGCACTTTATTTAAAGATGAACCTGAAATGTCAGTAATAATCTCTCATTTCCTAGGTAAACTTTGCTACAATGAAAGATCTATGTTGAACAAGTAAGCCCATTTGAAATCTGGGCTCAATGGACAGTTTGAGTAATAATTTCACTGCTTGGTTTTGTTTTCTTTTTCAAATAAATTTGTCCCATCTGGGGGTTTGTTTAAAGCCTGTATGATAGAATGCTGGTCTTTCTGGCTTAAGGAAAAGGTCAAATGGAAAAAAGCTCTTCTGGCAGCATGTGGAAATATGGGAGAAAGAAGACTATTGTGACTTTCCATATCAGCTCATACATGTACTCCAGGAAGCAGTGATACCAGATGACTGGGTCAGGTCACATCCCCATGTTTATTTTACTTATCTTCTCTTTGATTTTAATAACTCATGAACTAGTTTGTGGGGTTGAGTGATGCAGCAGTCTCCAAACAAGTTTTTGCAGGGGATGAGGATTAAGCACAGGTACAAGATGCTCGGATGAAGGTTGTTGAGGCTGCCTCGAGGACAGGTTAGCAGCGAGGAGAGAGACAGAATCAGACAGAAACCGGAGAGCAAATGAGACAGCAAGCGTGAGAGTCAAAGAGCAAGCGGAAAAGGCGAGGACAGTGTCAGAGAATCTCGCTGAGAAGCAGGATACAGATCAAAGTCAAGTCAAGTCAAAAGCACAAAGTCTGTGGAAACACAGGGGACAGACAGACAGGGACTGTTGGTTTGAACATCATATCATATCTCTACCCTGAATTATTGCAATGAGAACAAATTTATTTATTTCCCTATCTGATGCCATTATTTGCCTTTCTTAAGGTTACTGAACAGGATATTTGAGAGAAAATGACAGGGAAGATGAGATCCAGACAGAGTGTGATTGTAATTTGGACCCATAATGTTGCACGTACAGTATTTGCAATTTACCACATCCTCGTGTCCAATATGATGCTACCCAGCTGAAAACTGAAATCAAAATCAGATACATTGTGCAATTTGGAAAATGTCAAAAAGAGTAATAAATTGTCCTATGACAGCCCAAAGAAAGAACGACAGCAGTGATATGCCACCGGAGAAGGATTTTTGTTTTAGTAAAGATTCCCACTCAGCCGGATAATCGCATGCCTATTTAAAATTAGAACAGAGTGATTTGTGTAAGTGCTCCCTCCAGCCAGGAGTGTAGAGACGTTTCTGTCTTTCCTGCCTGTATCACACTTCTTCTCTCTTTTTAATTTGATTTGAGCAATACATGGCCAAAGCATTATGAAAGAGAGAGGTTACCAATTGATGCTAAGTAAGAGTCTGGCCAAAACAATACTAGAAAAGCAAGGGTTTAGAGAAAAATGATTCCAAAAGAATGAGAGAAAAAAAATATTAGAATTAAACAGCGTGCCTGTTCAGTCAAACAAGCACAGTTATGCAAAGATAAGCAAAAACGATGAAACGAAAGATTGATTTTAATCAGTCATTTACATAAAACATCCCTTTTTGGGAATTCTAGAGCTGAATAAAAATAGCGGGGTGAGCTGCTCATATTAATTTAAATTGGCTAAAGCAAAAGGCTTATTTCCATAAGTTGTTTGCCTAATCTGCATAGTCAAGGACATTAACAAATGACACCATGATATGGGCCACTTATGCAGTAAATCTGCATGCACAATGGTAAAAAGAGAATGATTACATTATATCTGAAAGTCACTGATGAAGTCCCCTATTCATGTAAAACAATGACTGCACACTAAATACAATAGTATGTCACCTACAATCAGGGGCGTAGCACAACATTTTGGGATCTCTAGAAAGGCGTTTTCTATGGGCCCCTCCCGCATCCACAGCTATTCATTCTAAAATATTTTTGGGCCCTCCTCACATGAGGGCACTGGGTACTCAGTCCTCTTTTCCAGTTAAAAACGTAATTTGGGGAGTACACACTTATATGGTCTTCAATCATCTACTAATATGCAATAAGAAAACAATATGAAACTCAGCCTCATGACATATGTAACACGTTTTGATGAACACACATCTTAAAGGTGCACTCATGAATATTTGTGTATAGGTCGAAATGTAAAAGGGGTCATTCATGGGGCCAAATGCACAGGATTTCAGAAAACTGCAGTTCCTCTCAGCTCATTATTTTCTTATTGTTTGCTTGTTCGGTTCAGCCTCACCAGTATCATCAATCCAATTTCCAGCTGCAAAAGGCTGCTATTTTTAGTAAGAAGGCTCTAATAAACCCACTTTATCTATCTGCGTAGCTCCAGCAGGAAAGAAAGCTAGTTAGTTTATAGAAACCATGAAGCAGCTACAGAGACAGATATTTCCCTAGAGGGTTGGTGTGGACCAAAACAGAGCTAGACTAGACTTAATAGTGGCCCCAAAGTTGAGAGGTTACCAATTATTCCTCATGTTGCTTGATGTGTAAACTGTCAATAGTTTGCTTACATGCTAGCAATATTAAATTTACAATAAATGTTGTCAAATATGTGTGGTGAGTTCTACCTAAAATACCAAAGAAAAAACTATTAACCTAGCTTTAAAGTAAAATCTAATCCTATGTGAAAAAAAAATTGCTAAGAGATGCTGAAAAACAATCTGTACAATCAATTGATTTTGGAACCAATCCATAGTTAGCACTATGCCCCTATAGTATAAACTGACGGGCCAGATAGTATGTTAACACAGAACCTTCTGAGAAGCCGTCAATGGAAACAGTTTGAAAAAAGGCCAAGCACTCTAAAAAACAAAAACTAACAAAAAACAATGATTGGATAAACCATCTGTCTATTATGTCCATCATTGTTTCGAACAAGCGCACTCGTGTCACTCACACACACACACACACACACACACACACACACACACACACACACACAAACAACGCCCGTAGCAATGCCAATTGGTTTAATTTGCTGCCGTTCGGTCACAAACAAATTGCCTGAAAGCCTGAAAGAATTCATAGAACCACAATTATATGGAACTCCCGTTTCCAGCTGTAATTTAAAGAGAGATTAAAGCATGTAACCAACGGTAGCTGGGTCACAGTCATGTGTGAGTGAAACACAATGCCACCTATGTATCTGTTTTGATTAAAAGTGAGATAAAGGACTGAAACATGTCTAAAAAAAGCATCCGTTGATTTGACAGCCAAGGCGAAAGAGAGAGGGACGGAGGAATGATCTGTCAGGGTTGTGTGGGGATGATTGGAGTGGCAATGGTCGTGGAGTAATCACGGAGGTGGTTGTCATGATTAAAATGAACTTTTTGCAATGGTGAACTGGTGTGTTAATGCTAACATCAGCGGTTAAGTTGTTCTTTAATGTTTCTTTAAACATGCATCACTTCTCTTTAACATACTCAGTTGCTTTTTTTGTTTTACTAAGTTATATTTTTTACTAAGTTTAGGGGTCATTTTTTTAATATAATGCTTGTATTGTTACAGAAGAGGTTTAAGTTTGTTCTTATTGTTACTAATTTGGTTAAAAAAAAGAGTGGTTAAGGAATTTTGATAACTCAATTTACGCTATGTAATTTTTAAAGTGTACAGTTAATGTTAAATACCGCCATTGTTTCATTCATCCCTCAATAAACTAGAACAAGATGTCAAATGTCAAGTACTTCAAATGGTTCTCAATCCAATCTATCTCAGTGACAAACGTAATTCAAACCCATCAACCTGCATTAGCGCCGATGCGAAGAGGGAGCTAATATAGACCGAATGGAAAAATCTGTTTAATGTCAGGCATTACTTGGAATCAAAGTGAGGACTAAGTGGACTGTGTCCTCTTATACAGCCAATAAAACCAAACCACACATCAAAGCATGCCAGCGCTCCAGCCCCATAATCCACTTACTAACGGATGAGGATGATCTTATAATGGCACTAGTGCTCCTTATGACTTACACTCCTGTCATGTAAGTCCTGAATGGAAGAGAGAAGACATGGGCTTTCTCGGTCTGACAGAGCAGGCATGGTATTAGAGCTGAGCTCTCAATCTGTCACTTAGTCTCTGGATGCAAGGCATTAAGACACAGGAAGGCGGAAAGATCAAGACTATCTGACAGCTACAAGATAGGAAAAGGAAGTTTCTTGCTTTAAATGCAATAATCTTTAATGTAGCCAAAGGCCTACTGGTTGGATTTGATATCAAGATAGAATATTCGTGATGGAAATTGACAGTTTGTATACTTGACCATCAAAGTATAAAATGTACCACCTGCAATGGATTAAAATGAAACTTGAGTTGTGAGAATAATTAGCAACAGGTTTTATGATCCAGTGCTGATTTTGACATTGAACAGATGTGGAAGTCAAAACCCCATTTCACACATGTCACACAGAAATGAGTAATACTGATAGAAATAGATTGAATCATTTGATTCAATTTAGTGTATTCCATTAAAGCTAATATAGCATGAAGCCGTGGTTTGAGTCTGTGTGGCAAGAAGGCATTAATGTAAAACCCCACATTTGTCATGTAAACATTTATTCTCGTGGAATTAAATGAAGTCATTTGAGTTGGATGTTTTGAAGAGCTGAACAGACAATGCAAAATCAGTTACCAGTTTTTCTTAATGTACTACATCATCAGAGGGTGCGCTGCCTCTAAGCCAATATATGTAGAGCTGTTTCTCAGACTAGACTTTAGCAGCTTTCACATTATTCTGATAGCATACATTATTGCTATATGCAGCTCAAAAAACTTCCCAGCATTGGATTTAAATTTGGTACAAACAATCATGGTTCCCAGATGATATATCCTAATCACTTTGGTGGTGCCCTGAGCGGCACTTCTACAACCTATTAACCATAACTGTCCTATTTGCAAGTATAATCTGTTAGATCTGTGTTGAGTGGAATGGGAAGATGTACTTTAGTCTGCCACTTATTAAGTTAATTGGAGACTATTTTGATAATCGGGTTGAGTAATTTTCCTCTATGACAGTAAACTAATCTTTGAGTTGTGTACAAAAAAAGACATTTAAGGATGTCATTTCTGGCTTTGGGTAATGATGGCCCTTCGTGAAGCCCTTTACTTTATTTTCTGGGTTTTAACGTGCATGAACAGACGAGTGGAGAGAATCACAAACATTTACTTTAGGATTTGTGTAGTGTCCTATAATATTTTGTCTGTATTGATCTGTTTGCTGATTTATGTAGCAATATGTTTGCCTTAAATTCTAATCATGTTATGATTTTAATTTTTTTATTAGAGCTTGAGTTCAGCTCGCTAAATTGTCTTAAATACTACATACTATGCCATCATAGTCTGCAGACTCAAATAGCATTCACATGGGATATGTTTTATTCCTTAGCCCAGTTATGTTTAGTGATTGTCTTTAAGTTAAATGTAGCTGCTTTCTGCATATGTATATACAAATACTCATCATATTCTGAATCATGATTTGCACAAATGTTTAACCCGGTTCAAGCAACTATCACTCCCAAAATATCATCTGCACAAAAACAAAACTAATTTCTACACTTGTTAGGTGTGACTAATTTATTTAGTGGCAATGAATGAAATGTAGCAATTCAGTACTGTTTCTACAAATAGTCAAAAAATTGGAAATGTGCAGTGGAACGCAAGGAAAATAATAGCTTAGGTGTTCTGCATAAAACCTGATTTTCAATTGCAGTTCCTGTAGGGAATTGTGACGGTAAATGAGTCCTTGGGTTTCACCAAAAACAGAACGTCTTGTCCCGACGAACACAATGTCATGCAAATACAGGAGATAATCAATCAGCTATTCCTTTTTTGTACCAGCTTTTACCGCCTTTTTCATTAATTAAATCTCAATTCCAAAATACACAAATGTTCCAGTACTACTTTACAGGGACTGCTGAAAAACATGACTGAGACAGACTCTGTGACAAAAGGTGGCATTAAAGATGCCCCTTTATTGTTCAGTGGTGTGAGTGGCCATAAAGCTAAACATTGTCAGGCACGTATGGCAGCAGCTGGGAAATTGAAAATAAAACATTAAAGGCAACATTTGGCCTGTCAAAACCAAAGCTGTCTCTGCATTATGTCCTTTATTTCAGTCAGTCTGTAAAATATTTTAAATAGAAGCTAAGAATCCATGTTTTTTCCCCAGTATAAAGCCAGTGTGGTATCCTATACCGAGCAGCATGTATGTATTGTAGCAAACATTTCAGCTCCTGTGCAGGTCTGATTCATTAAAAGCATGTCTTTATAAGACATTGACCCTTGCTAAAATTCCAACAACACATGACGACGCCATATCAACTTTTCCTGTGGGCTTACTGAGACACAGCTTGAGGCGCAACACACACAAGAGCGGAAGAAACACATTAATAGAAAAATGATCCGGTACATCACAGACATCATGGTTTTGGTAGTTTAGTCTTGTTATCTCTAAGTATGTCGACACTGCTTTGAACCTTAAAAAAACTTTTATTTTTCAGTAGACAGTCTTATTTCGGCTGCATTACTGTTTATTGTACAAGTGGAAATAGATGAAAGATGGGAGTGCTTTGAGAACATTTGATGTGATTTAGTTAGCTCAGCTAACAATGAAGCTTTAATACTTGATCTGT
>NC_048418.1:4779140-4824140 GCF_013103735.1 Etheostoma cragini | reverse complement strand
CAGATCAAAAATGGTGTCACCCCTCAAGCCTGTGCAAACGGTAGATCGGCTTGATGTTTACACCATACATAAATCCAGAGGGGTAGTCAAGGACAGTTATTTTTTCCAAGGTCTCAAGGTTGGGGACATTCAGCGGGTGTCGAAACGCGGCTCCCTGCCTCCATTCAGCAGATGTGGCTGTTGGCAAAAGTCTTCTCAACCTGACTAATCATTTCTGTATGCAGCTATAATATGCTTTCAATATCTCAAAATGCATATCATCCATCAAAGCACAGTTGCAATGTCTTTGGGCAGGAAAAGGGCACTGGGAGTAGGTGTGGCATATCTGAGATCTAATAAATATACATTTCCTCAGGCAAGAGGAGAAAGCTGCGTGATCTAAGGGTTCATTTCCCTACTTTGCCGACATAGCAGATAAGGTTTGATACAGTGCAAGCATGCAAAAATCTACATTCTGCAACCGAATTGTAGAACTTTCTTAATGTATGTTGGACACAGAATTACAGATTGTCTCGCTGTTATAGTCTGTACATTGTCTCTCTGACTAAACATGGGTAAAAGCACAAATCCAATTTTATGTTATCTTCACAAAAAACAACAACAACAGTGTTTTCCTAGGTTTGTGGAAGACTTAGGTGCATGTATGTTGCTGTGGGTTTAGGGTCATCCCTGAAGAAAAATTTGATGTTTTTCAATAAAAACATTATGCAATTTCACATTATTTTGTACCATTATTTACCTATGTCTGTGTAAAATGTTGGGAAATCTAGAGCAGATAACTAAATAACCCTCAAAAAGCTTAAAGTGCTCATATTATGAGTTTTGGCTTTTCCACTTTCCTTTACTGTGTTATATATGTTTTTTGCGTATCTAATAGGTTTACAAAGCGAAAAAGCCCAAAGTCCACCCCAAAGGGAGTTACCATCTTCCACAGATTACACTGCTAGAAACCGCTCTCCAACCTTTACTTCCATGACATTTTGCATCACTTTGTAACACATGTCATAATGCTCAAAATGCCTATCTGCTAGTGTGACACGCCCTCAACCCAAGCTAGTTAGAGCAGAGGCTCTAAGACATTACAGCTGAATCCCATCACCATTATTTGATAGCTCCACTACTCCTAGGCGGAACCGGACATT
Organism: Etheostoma cragini; assembly: GCF_013103735.1. Classification (NCBI taxonomy): domain Eukaryota; kingdom Metazoa; phylum Chordata; class Actinopteri; order Perciformes; family Percidae; genus Etheostoma; species Etheostoma cragini. The sequence continues at coordinate 4,822,998 of NC_048418.1, read as the reverse complement.
TTTCTGTCCTTCTGTGCCGTCTCAAATCTCTTATTTCTTCCCCGAGGACCGGGCATCGAGGAGGGATCATCGAGGAGCTATAGGCGAGGATACAGAAGAGCAGCCTTCCCGGAAGCCATGCAGCTGAAGGAGTTGCAAACTCCGCCCAAACAGATGACGAATTAATGTGAAGCCTCAGAGGAAAGGACATCTTATCCCTCTAAAACAAAGTGGCTCGTTGCCTCTCTCCTTCAATGATTTCCTTGCGTCTCTCCCGGGCCTCCTCGGTGGGAGGGACTAAGACGCGAGGAAGGGATGCAACTAAGGAAGTCAAGGAGGCAATTTAGGCAACATGAGAAGCAGTCTAGGTATTGCGCATGTGCGACTCCCAGCAAAGATGGAACAGAAGTGAGATGCCTCAGTCGGTAGCTAGAACGGAAAGCTGAAAACACAGGATAAAAAGAGGAACTGCAGCAATGTGCATTACAACAAATATCTGGTGTTTTTGGAAATTTCAACCACATAAACCTATTCTGATACAACCTCTAAATTCAATTATGAACCTGAAAATGAGCATAATATGAACTCTTTAAAGACAAAACTCGATAAAGAAGTCCATTCATTAGGTCTGAGAAAAGTCTTTTAGTTGTTTTTGATGCTCACACTGATTTTACATTCCTTCAGCTTAGATTTTCCCCATAACAACTTGGCCTTAAAACGGTAGGGAAAACTTGCAGGAGTCCACCTTGACGTCCTCCATGTCTTTACACTTGTACTGTAACACATCCATTGCAATGTCAAACATGTCCGTGCCCTCTGGCAAAAAGCAGAAAAACCGCCTAGAGTGCATGCCATGCACTTTATATGTGTCCATTCTAAACTAATCTGCCAGTGAAGTGACATAGCTTTTTAAAAGGTTTTGAGTGACTACATCAACATCTGGACAATAAAGACTTCTTATACTAGTGATACAAACATGAGACACAGAGACGTTTTGTAAATGAAGCATTTTTGCAGCCATTGTGCCATGATTTATTTGCTCCCTAAACCCTAAAAAAAGTGTGCAGTCAGCTTCATTTGGAATACACAGGGAAACAAAACAAAGGGGAAGGCACATGTTATCTTATCTCAAAGATGATATATCTGCCGATGATTCAGCTTCAGGGAAAATACTAAAATGACTTTATTTCTTGAAATCCATATCTCCATGAAAACAGCAAGAGAGAAAAAGCAATTTCTTTCCTTTGTCATTTTAATTTTGCAAATGAAAGATTTTGGCCAATTAAAAAGTTATTTTGACTGCATGTCAAGAGAAAAGATATTAGACTATAAAACAGTTTCCATTTTTAGCAGCTTCGTGAACAGTCAGGCCCCGAGCAGAGAGTCTTACCATGACAGAGATGTGCAGGATGCGGAGCTCCTCCTTCGCCGAATCGTTGGCCGGGTCTTCGGTCGGCTCCGGGGGGTTCATGCTGCCGTCCTGGTGGTGGATGTGGAAGAGCAGAGTGCCATTCTCCAGCCACTGCTGCTTCCAGCGCACCAGAGGGATGTCCTCTGAATTCCCGGAGATCTCTGCCAAAGACAACAGACAGACAAAAAGGACTAAATGAGAGGCCGTCTGCTATTGCAGCACAAATTGTCAACATCATAAAGGAGATCCACTGGAATCTTCAGCCAGGAAGAAACAGACAAATCCTGGTGTTGTTTGTGTTTAAATAAATACGGCCATGCAAAAGTTTCATTAAAATACCTCACCAGCTTTTTCATAAATTATCATAACATGTACAGATAACTATGTTCCCTAGAGCAGTGGTCTCTCCCCCCCAAATAATGTGGTTTGTGTTTGTGACCCCCCCCGAAGAGAGAAAGAGTGGTGCAATCCGGTGTAAACAGCTGTTTCTACATGCCTCTCCCTGCTGATTTTGAGTGATTTTTATGAATGCTCTGATCAATACATGCAAACAAATAATGCTTTGGTTTAATGACAGTTTAGTATTAGCAACTAGCACCTAGCCTTGTCCAATCTGCTCCATGCTTGGTTAATTTTTGATGCTTTGGGACTTTTTCTCTCCCCCTGACCCACCCTTGGACTACTTTCTGTGTTCCCGGACCTCTTGATTTACAAGTGAAGCTCTACATGAAATAAACTAAACAACCACAGTAAAAGTAAAAAAATTCTCAGTCTAGAATATGGTATAGTTTTTTTTTCTCCCCAACCATCTGGCGACCCTAAAAATTGAGACCCCATGCCCTAGAGGATTAATTCTATTGACTTTGACAATCCCCTGACCTGTCCTGTAGTACCACCAGCATGTCAAAGTGTTCACACATCCAGTAAAATACCTCAACATCTACTCGACGAATTGGCACAAATGTTGTACAGACGTTAATGGGTCTCGGACGATGTATTGCATTGCATGGGTAGTCAGTGTCAGCTATTACCACTGCATATACAGTACATCAAACCCCTTTATAAACTGCAAGAGTGTATATCCCTGTAAGAGGAACAAAGAAATCCCAGGAAATGATGAAACTCAAGAGATAAAGATGAGTAAACAGTGATTTTATGGAAGCAGTGGAGCATATGAAAGATAGTACTTTGTGTCATACCTCAGTTCCTCAGACAATGCACTCCTCGCTGTTTGAAATATTAGTGATGTATGCCAAAAACACGCACAGCAAAGAAACAGAAAACATTATAAATGCATGACAGAGCTTTATGGGTTATTCTGTTATGTAAGTGTGAAGAGTAGCACAGATCCATCAGGCTCATAAGTCATAAGAGGTAAGAGCACTGAGTGTAAGACATAAATCAAAATAGAGATCACTGAAAGTGCAACCGGGACTCCAATGTGTAGCAGGTCTCAACTCTACATTAAAATGCTCCCCCAACTTTTCATATGTTACTCAAATAGAAATGTATATAAAATGAATGGCTCTATCTATAATAAAAACTTAATAATAAAAAGGATTTCCTAAAATACTGTTCTGTTTTTGGCATTTCAAATCTGATGCTGCTAATTATTTTTTCTGCCACCCCCATAAGGAGTTCTAAGTAACAAAACTGTGGGGGAGTCCACATGATACAAACCTACCCTGACCACGCCAGGGTGGACATGGAGGATTGAAAAAAAAAAAACATGGACTCTTCAGAAGAGGTAATTATCTTCATCCAAGTTTCTGCTCGGGAAAGTCACCGGACAACACAATCTTCTGAACACAGCCGAACTGAGAAATACAGGGAGGGTTGTGTGGAGCTGATAGTCTTAATTAGCTTTGTAGCAACTCATTTGGCAATGGCTTGAATGTAACTGACGTTGACTAAAATTAAAAAGTTACGCACTAAAGCTTTAAAAACCCAAATGAATATCTGGAAAAATGCATTGTCAGAAAGTTGAACACAGAGATGTTTAAGTGCCAACATTTTTCAATTTCTCCTAAAAATATTCTATGTGCTACATTCTCACCTGCGTTGTTAAAGTCGTAGCTATTCAGTGTCTTGTCATTGTTTTATTACTGATTTATGGGTTGATGTTGTTGGAAGCTGAAGCCCTCATTACCTTTCAAATTTATAATTAGGAATATGCAGATCAGATCCAGTTTAATGCCAACTTTGCAGGAAGTTACACAGTACACACCCTTATACTGTTTATGGATTACTTTGCACTGTCTGCCACGTAGTAGACTATTACACTTATTGCTAGCATGACCGAGTACTATAGAGAAATCTAGTACCTAAATATATTTGGCCAGCTCTACTGGTACACAAGCTATCAAATAATGTAAGGCTCATCTCATCCACATATGTCACAATGAACTTAACACAAGAAGTGAAAGCACAATGCAGATCAAAAAGACACAGTCCATTAGCGTATAGTCCATAAATGATCAAAGCCCATACTATTTGCTGGTTTATTCTTGCGGCAGCACAGCAATGGTTGCAGGGTGAAATCAAGGCCTGTAAATAATAATGAGGATTAAGATTGATCAAAAGAAAAGAGCCCAGAACTGAGTGACTCAAGCAGTAAGTTAAGGCACTTGTGTTGGCATGGGAGAGGAGAATTAGGACGGGAACAAGAGTAAAAGGCAATGGAGCAGTGAGGAGGTAAGACATGAAACGCTCAGACACCCAGCTCTTACTATAAAAATCCTACTTATCACTGCAAAGCCTTGTGGAAAGATCTATATATAAACACGGGCTACATGCTCCATAAGACCATTACACTGATTACTGCCCAATATGTAGTTGCAAGCAATATTTTACTGCTGATCACAGGCTTTTATACAGTGTGCAAAACTTCACGAACAAGTCGAGTTACACCATCTTTGCACCTGCACAAGGGTGGAGCTGTGGCTTAGGGGTAGATCTGAAGGTTGGTGGTTCGATCTTTGACCCTGCAATTCCATGTCAAAGTGTCCTTGGGCAAGACACTGAACCCCTTTGCACCATCGGAGTGTAAATGTGTGTGAGTGTTGATGAGCAGATGGCATCTTGTACGGCCGCCTCGGCCGCAGTGTGTGAATGTGTGGGAATGGTGAATGGTTCCTATACCATGTAAAAGCACTTTGAGTAGTCTTTAAGCCTAGAAAAGCGCCATATAAGAACAATCCATTTACATTTACAATGTGGGTTTCAATTGATTCAAAGCTATAGGTTCTTCTGTTTGGTCTGCTTCATCTGGTTTCTGTAGTTCATGCCTTTAGAGCTTAGATCCGGCCCCAAAAAAAATCAACTCTTACCCTACCCGAGCCAGTGCACGTTGTGTCTGAGCCAGGCCCTGCCGACATATTAACTGTAATTATGAGCCCGAGCCTGATATAAACCCGACAATTTTTTAATACGTGGGCCGTTAATAGTGATGTTCTCAACTACAATTCTGAGTTGTTTGAACTACAGTAATCGTTGTGTGGGTAGCAGATCAAGGCAACAACATAATCAACTCCCTGGAACCAAAGAGGAGACTTTCTTTTCTCGATCGCCTAATTAATACTGCCCTAGCCGCAGTCTGCACGCCGACTGGCCGCACTACCCAGAGCTCTGGGAGAAGCTGGAGAGGCATAGCTTTCTCCCCACCCAATTATGTTAATAAAGTAATGGTTAAAAAAGCACAAATACTTGATCAAAGGCCAAAAGTCAAAGGAAAGTGGCGGAAAATATCGGTCGAGTCAGGTTCGGGCTTGGGCAGAGAATCTAAACCATACTTAACATAATGACACAAATCATTAAGGATCAAAGGGTTGTTACAAACTGGGAACATGTTTATTTTCAGTTTGCCATCATTTTACATTACTTTTGGGTGACGTTTATGCATTTACTGCAGTATCCCAAGTTTGTTGGTGTGACAATTTGTGAAATGTTACAGTGAGTACTGGTTACATTTTAAGCAAAGACAACCAGTTTGGTTTCAGTTGTTAAGTAAGTTTGAAGAGTTCATTTTTTTTTTTTCCAGACTTACTTTTTCTTTGTTCCTTTGTCTTGTTCACCAGTGAGGAATGTTTGGGGAAGAGCCACTGAGCATTGCCTGTGTATTCATGGGTTACGTACAGGCCGAAAAAACGTAGCAACGTGTTTGTTTTTTTAACTGAATCAGGGGCGCGTTGAACATCCAGTTGGGACCATGCCAAGTATTTAACCACATAGGACTACATTGTTGTAGGTAAACCTCCCCAAACTATTAATTAAACTACTAATCTATGTTCTAGATGCAAAGCTAACATCAATCATATACATCTAGCTAGAGAACTTCATAAAATATAATAACATACACAACTTAAAAACATTTTACAATAGATACAAAGGGTATCAGCTATTGTATGTTTGCCCAAAAAGGAAGAAAAACCATGTGTGTCTCATCCTAATGTAAAGTTTTAGATAGTGGCGTGGTTCTGGGGATGACGGTGTTGATCGGTCCGCTGACTTTCCGTCCCACACCACCATGAGGTTGACAGTTTAGGCTCATAGTGAAATGTCTGTGTCTAATACTCTGGTTTAAAAGCATTATACCTGCTAAAATAAGGTTTTTCCGGCCAGTCTCAGATCATACTGTAGTGTTTAGCGCCCACTAGCACTAAGTGACACATGTTAGCATGCTAACACTTTAAACTAAGACGGAGAACAAGATCTTCATTATTCCTGCTCGACTCAGCATTCACTGTCATTATACTAACATGCTAATATTAGTATCTCTTTCATAGCCATTGAGACCAATGGTATGACCAACTGTTAGCCTTGTTAACCTATAACACTAGCGTATACAATATCCTGATCCTTTTTTACATCTCCCAGACTGTATTGAAGTAGCTAGCTAACTAATGTTTCTAAATGGACAACTCTTACTATGTGCACCATGTATGTAAGCACTTACAAGGCTTAAACTATGCATGGTAAGAGGAAGCATTATTAATATGTTGTGCACACATTGTACATACATAAGATTACAATGCAGCCCCTACTAGAGCTCAACTAACCCGCCGTGTGAGTGTACACCACTTTTTTTGTCAGAGAGCCCATTACACTGATTACTGGCAAAGTATACACTTGCATGCTGGATAAAAGCCATAACCCTTATAAAGATTATAACCTGTTTACAAACCAAAACACTTGCATTTCCATTGACAGAGCAGTGTGTGTGTGTGTGTGTGTGTGTGTGTGTGTGTGTGTGTGTGTGTAAAGTTGTTAGAGTATAACAAGGTTTGGCCTGAAAATAACTGATGCCCTCCTACCGCAGTGAAAAGGGAGTTCCCTCTGCCAATAGATGAGATTTAGGAGTCCCGACTGGTTTTAACCTAAATGCAAATGACGTGCCAGAGTGTGACAGGGCACTTTTTAAAAAGTGTGCGCTTTCTCTCTCTCTCTCCCCCCCCCTGAGGACTAGTTTGTCATGAGCGTGGGATTAATGAGACCGCCGCTGCCGTGTATGGTACCACCCAGCAAAGAGGTGGGAGAACATAAGAAGAGAAAGAAAAAGAACGGGAAAAAGAGATAAAAAAACGAGTTGCGGAGGAAGACAGAAAAATGCAGAGCCAAATAAGAAAGTGGTGGAAAGGGAGAGGTAAAAAAAGAGAAAGTGGCCACCCACCAGCTTTACAATGGATCAAAGTAATCTGATTAGGCCGCATTATTAGCGCAGCCCCTCTCTGAATGCAGATTTGCTAAACCTTTTAGTTTAAAGGAGTTTCAAGTCCTTTAGAATGAAATTGACATAGCATCTATCTTAAGCATTCTACAAGCCTAATCTTTAACCCAAGGATAAATAGATAGGCAGTACCAACACAGAGGATTCCAGCACAAAGCTGTTTTTGTCCCCCATTCCCTAATTGATTGACAGAGCACGTGGACTGACAGAATGTGATAGATTACCGAGAGTGTTTTGCTTACATTTATACAAATTGTACTTTGCATTAAAATGAGAGGAAAAACACGTCTGCTTACTCAAGCACTGGTAATATGCTTAGAAACTTAAACTTACAGTGGCAAGATTAATACAATGTGATAATAACAAAAGAAAGGATAGTGAAGAAGTCTGTCTGGTGTTGTTTAAGGGTCATGCCGGGCACATTTTTTTAAAGTTTCCCACAATATAACGCTGACGGATATAAGCACCCAGTGGGGAGGTTTTGTTTTGTTCCAGGCAATAACATCACAGTGATGTGTCAGTTGTGGAATAAAATCATTCATCTTATTGGAGAGTGCTTCTGGATACAATGAGGGGCTCAGTGTTGAGGTGGAGCTGCAACAAAAATCATACAGGCCCTCTGGAACTTTCAGGCTACAGCGTGATGCTAATAATGTCACCCAGTTCTTTTTGTGCCTGCTGTCGCTTTAATGATATATTAACTGGACTTCATCCATAATGACAATAAAGAAAACCTTTTATTATTAACTTCAAGTGGTATCCATCCATGCAGATGGTCTGGATTATATGGTTTGGTGGAGAGTTTTCTACAATTTCATCCAACACTTCCAATTTCTTTCCCTTTTTAAATGTTTAATTGTGCTTTATTTCTTACAGGACAAAGGCAAAGGGCCACAGGTTGGAACCAAACCCGTAGCTGCTACGTCGAGGACTGAGCCTCTGTACATGGCCGCGCGCTCTCCCAGGTGAGCTACCCAGGCGCCACCCCGACCTCTACAACCGATATTAAATAAACATAATTCAAAAAAACTATTCTTGTCCAGACTGGAAAAACGTACTGTTGAGCAAGTTTATCATGTGACATTTAATAAATTGTGTTGTTGCAAACGTCAATGTGACATAAGGTTTTTTTTCATACTTTATTGAACATTGCATTCATACACAATGTCCATACTGAGTTTGGATCCCCTAATCAAAACAAATGAATTAATCTTATTGGTGCTATAGAGAGAATTCCAATAATCAAAATAATACATGCAATATTATAAACAGTAATACAGTAGAAGAAAAAGAACAATAACATAAAAATGATTTCAAAAAGTAAATAAAAATAAAGATGTGTTCCTAAAGTAGTAAAACCCCATAAACATTTACCGTAAAGACAGGAAATATACACTAAGTTTACTTTGACTTACTTTACAGACATACTTATACACAGACATGCATGTAGACTTTGATTTGGGTTCTGTTATTTCTGGAACAGAACCAACAACCTCCATTTTCTTAGTTGTGCTCACAGCATTAAAACATTACATAAACAAAATAACAAAAATTGAACAGCGTCTCTTTGGTCCAGAATGTGTTATTAGCCCAGATCCAGACCTTTAGTATGGAAACAGATTTTTTGTTTAGTTGTATCCAATATTGTGGATATTATTGAAACTTGTTTTAAATTTTGTAAAGGGAGGTGGTGATGGCGAGTTAGAAGGAGAGGTGATGTGTTCATGCCGTGAGTCGTGTGTTTTGTGTGTGTGGGGGGGGGTTAAAGAATACATCAACACTAATGAAAATATAAACACATGACAAAATTATAAAACACCAAACATTGTATTACAGGACTTAAGAGGAAAAACCTACATCCCAAATATCACCACGAAATGTAGCTTATGTCAGAGTTTCCTTTCACAGAGGTTGTAATGCCACAAGTGTATTCTCTCTCTCTCTCTCTCTCTCTCTCTCTTTCTCTCAACTCTGTTCCCCCGAGACAACGATAATCGCCGCGGCCACCGGAGGGCTCGGCAATAAGCAGAGATAACTACTTATTGGAATCCCCCAACTTTAGGAGTTATAAACAACTATTAAGGAGAACTCGAGATTCTTGATCCGAGCTTCCGGCTGATATTGAAAGAATATGGCAGGAGACACAGAGTAGGCTACCACTGTCCAGATCATTATTCCAATGTACACACATTAGGTTGTCCTACAAGCCTGTCCTCTAACTAGACGAAAGTGAGGCTGATTTCAGACGGGGATGTGTAAAGTACCGATTTCACACACAACTTCCACTTGCACATAATGAAACCTTTACGGGTTGTGTCTTTAGTGGGTACATGACGATCTGAACATGTTTTGTGACCTTTTGATAATGTATTTAGTCTCTTTTACCTCATCTGTAAGTACATTATCACCAGGCTCTCAAAGCAGGGGTCTTCAACGTTTTTAAAGCCAAGGACCCCTTAACTGAAAGAGAGACGGAGCAGGGACCCCTACTTCATATGTATAAAATTAAGTTGCATATTAAAAGCATAAATCTTTTGTACATACCTTTTTTAGTGCATAGAATACTAGATAAAACATGATCTTTTAATGTCAAACATGCACATGGAACATCTGTGGATGGCTACCTTTGTGAGCCTAACCTTAAAGTTTTTTTTTTCAGAAATAGGCTGATTGATATTTGCCAATTTTATATATATGTATATGTATATGTGGCCCAGGCCTTGTTTGCGATACAATGTCTATATGAATCTTATATCCCTCTCCTGCATATGTCTGTTTGCATTTATGGCAACTGTTTGCATGGACAGAGTAATCTCAATATCACCATGGAAACAAAGCTTGAATGGATCATGAAAACCATCACTCAAGAACGGTTGGCCACAATATAGTACATATTGTAATATCTCACATTTTATATTTGAGATTCTTCTGAACGTGATATGAGATTATTGAGACTATGACAACATCCCAAAATATGCTGAATATTAAAGGGAAGACTGTTGCGCAGGTAAACTGAAGCCGTGTCCTTTACCATACCACATCAGCCTGTTCTCATGAACCATTCTTTCTAAAAGCTACGACTCGTTTAGCAGTGTAATACGTAAGCAATCCACTCTTTTTTTTTTGCTGATGTTTCTATTTGCTGACCGCTAAAACACAGAACTTTCAAACCAGGGAGCGGAGTTTGCTTTCTATTTCACCCAGGAAATGCATGCTCCTTAGGAGTGGTTTCATCCAAACCACAATCTTTTTCCTAATCTTAACTAGTTGTATTAATTCTGTGATGTTGTGATGTCCCAAAGAAAGTGAAGTGATCAATTTAACTATTTCTTTACAAACTACAGTTTATCTATTTGCCCAGTGGCTGGCAGTTGTTCGCTAAGACAAACATGAATCAATTAAGCATATTTCCAAAAAGTTTAACTTTTCCTTTATATTATTACTTAAATTAATTGTCATTTTTTTTAGTATGAACACAGTAGATATCCAAACCCTGCACATAATTACTATACAACATGAAATTAGGGCGCATTTGAGCATGGTGTGGCTTTGACTTTGAGTGTAAGTAGATTTTAGGAGTTACTTTTTAACAGTTGTGTTTCACCTTACAACATATTTGATCATGTGCTGATTCTCTGCTGATACAGAGGACAGACACGTTCAGTGATTTATTTTGGCCGAGGTGTTTTATCTTATGCTGAGTCATTACTCAACCCATAGAAACCAGTTTTCCCCGCATGTGACAGCATGCTGGTCGGGGCTATGATGCACTGTGCTGTGAATTTTAATTTGGCTCCATCTGTAATCAGCATGCAGTCTGTTCTGCTGCTTTCAAAAAGACAAATAACAGATAGAGGTCCAAAAAGAAGTTTTAAGGGCCTCTAAAGAGAAAACATTTTGAGGAACTACTGAAGTCTCGCTATCAACTTTTACGGCTACCTTCACAATCAACAACTACAGGCGAACTTCAGCACAGCTGAAGAGAGCAGAGTGAAGAGCAAAGGTGTGCCTCTTATTATTGTGAAGCCCTCCTCTTATATAACACATATTGCTAAAATGACAATATGTGTATTGTACTGTACGTACCTTAGATAAACCCATGAAGAAGAAAAAAGAAAGCGTTCTGTATCTTACTTTTACAAAAGTAGTCCAATCTAAGTCACAATTAAAGTCCTGTTCCTCTTTGGTACACACTTCAGTTTAGTTTGTCAAAGGCATAGTGGAGAGCATCTTCTTTGAAAATTGAAATAATCTTTTGTTTTGATTTTCACTTTGATACACCCCTAGGTTTTTCAGTCTTTACTGTGTGGAAACACAACAAGTAGACACAAGTCCTTATCATGTCCTTATTAAAAAAGGACACAACATTTGACGATACAAGACCAGGGTTTATTATTTATTTTAGCAATTTGGGGCAGCTAATCAACATCAGACATAGATGTGGTGATTTTATGAATGTGCTGCTATCTTCCCTAGAAACAGTAATGTGTGGCTTCCATGGTTCATTAGCTTGTCTCTCTGTGAGAGTGCCAAGGTATTCACCCTAGCTAGGTAAATACAACTGTTAAGTCGATGGCAGACAAAAAAATAAAGCTAGTGGCTTGGGCATCTTCAGGGGTGCTCATAAGTTTATATGTCCATGCTTAAGTTGACTAAATAGAGGAATAAAAAAAATAATGTTTCAGAAATTTATCTTAATGCCTTAATTAAAAAATGAGGTTAAATCCAACCTTTAAGGACACCAATTTTCTTTGTGAATGAATAATTTATTGTAAATAAATAAATGTTCTTCCTTAAAATAGAGCGGGCATTAGTATACACCCCCCTTTGTCAACTTCCTATTGAGTCAGGCAGATTCTTATTTTAAAGGCCAGTTATTTCATGGATCCAGGATACTATGCATCCTGATAAAGTTCCCTTGGTCTTTGGAAATTAAAATAGCCCCCCATCATCACATACCCTTCACCATACCTAGAGATCTATAGCCCCCCCCATTCATCACATACCCTTCACCATACCTAGAGATCTATAGCCCCCCCCATTCAATTCAATTTAATCCATTTAAAACAGCGTTTATCTTCTTAACATGGACGGTACAATTTGTTGCGGTTACCTCCACTATTAAACGTTTTTATAACTTTAAAGCGGTTGCAGTTTTAAACATTAGATTATGTTGCGAAACGGATCTAGATAAGTTTAAGCAAAATACTTCGTTTGGGTTGGAGAAACACGTGATACGTGAGGTCGCTTAAGTAGATATGGGTGTCATAAGCTGCTCGCACAGTCAACCTATCTGTCAGTTTTCTGGGTGAGGACAGGCTGGATATTACAGAGTCAGTTTACAAGCTTTAGAACTCTACTATACTTGGCCTGATGTTTTAACATTTTTTGGCTTAACGTTTCAACGCAAACTTACTGTAAAATATAAGATTTAAATAATCTATGTTGTCAGCTATTCTCATGAATTCTCATGAGTCCACAAGGAGGAGGTCATGTATCTGTCTGTGAGTACCTTCCGACCTTCCTTCCTGTCCGTTATAATGTGGTTCTACACTGAAGATGTAAACATTTAAAAATAGGATACAAATTTATAGTTTCCATTTTTAATTCTCAATCATTTTTTAGAAATGTACGCAGCCAAGCTGCAAACCCCGGTGCTGAAAAATGAAGATAAATTCCGAGCTCTGGTATTTACATCAGCAGGACTGTGCGTATGTGGAATGGACTTAAAATAAACTAGGAATTCCATGCTCATAATAAAAACAAACATGTCACCCGGAGCCTGTGAGGCTCTTTGATGTGTTTTTGATTGTTTTTTTGGTAACAATGGAACTCGACGACGCAGAATACACTGTTAAGATCAATTTTAGTAGAGTACATTCATTAAAAGTAAAAGAAAATATGCTTTAAACAGTTTGAAAAGATTCTGTATTGTGACGTAAATAAACAAATACTCTTTTTTGCCAACCTAAGGTCGGCGAAACCTTATACTCAAGAAGTGAAGAAAAGAGGTTACAGGCCGGATTATTGTTCAGGCATATAAGGTGAATCTATAAAGTGTCTGACATGGACTTAATACCGTGCTCTTCTCTAGTCCAGCCACACTTTGTGATTGGGTTTAGTAAGGCAGGTGTATTTTTTTTTTACAACATCTTGTTTCCAGTTTTAGGCATGCAGACATTTTGTCTTGTTAAAACACCACACACCACATAGGGACAGCAAACATAAGAGGCAAAGGGTATGGACTATAGGGTTTTACGTTTTAGCATGCCGCACTGGCTGAGAGTGTAAAGTAATGTTATCGACAAAAGCTTTCAGAAGTAATGACACACACAAAGAGATTTGTTCAAGGGAGATCAGCAGCCTAACAACGGTCTGAGAGAAATGCTGTTTTCCGAGGCCTGTGTGCCCAGTAGGAGAGAGAAGGGGGTGGGGGGGACGACACACCATATGGCCGTGGAGCTATGTGCTTGTAGTGGGATTCAACAGCAACAGAGAGAGAGAGATGTGTAAGTGTGTGTGAATTTAGGTGTGTATGTGTGTGTGTGTGTGTGTGTGTGTGTGTGTGTGTGTGTGTGTGTGTTAGGGGTGTTGACATTAATCATTCTGCATGGATGCAGAAATCAACTGTAGCAGGCCTACTATCTGTTGTCTGCTGTGTTCAGATACATTCAGGAAGTGTCCTTTTTAAGAGCAGATACAATATAAAGGGCAGTTTTATATAAATATACACACTGTATGACTGCTTGAATTTGTGTATATTGTATTGAGGTGTTGACACATTGTGAAGCATCAGAATATCAAATCGATTTGAATTGTTGACAAGATAATCGTAATCTAATAGTGAGACCACTAAAGATTCACACCCCTGTGTGTGTGTGTGTATGTGTATATGTGTGTGCGTGCGTGCGTGCGTGTGTGTGTGTGCGCGCGCGCGCGTGTTTAAAGCGGGTGAAGCTATTCTGCTCACATCCTCATGCAGTGTCAGGGGAAGCTGCCCTCTCTTACCTCTCCTATCTGAGTCATAGCTTCTGGTTAGAGCGAGGAGGGAAGGGAAGATAGTAAAGGGGGGGGCGGGGGGAATTAAAATCGAAGCTGGTGTAATGGGATGAGTGGTCAAGGAGAGCGGTGGAGTAGAAGGTGGATGGGATCAAGAGGTGGAGAGAAAGAAAAAAACAGAAAGATACTGAGTTGGGATTTTGAGGTCCAATCTAGATTCAGGCTTAAGGGTACAAACCCTCCACTGCTGCTACAACACACACACACACACGCACGCGGACGCGGACGCGCACGCACACACACACACACACGCGCACACACACACACGCGCATCAAAGCCCTTTCTGCCATCACCATCGACACCATCGGAAACACAGTTAGCAAAGCAGCTCTGCCAATAAACGCTGCGAGCAGAGGTAGAAAAAACATCCATCGCAATTTTTTCTGCATGACTCTGAGGACATTTCCCAGAAATCACCAAGTACACAGCACGATTAGAGAGAAAGCTGGATGTCGTTGTTACAACGATTCTGAGGTCCATTAGTAAAACACTTCAGAAGGTGAAACAGAGAAGCCTGAAGAACGATTTTAGTAAACGAGTACTCTTCATGATATTTGTCTGGTACCGATTCAGCAGCATCTTTTCTTTCAACATCTGAGCAGCACACCCGACACTGTGTGCAAGAAATAAAAGAGTTAAAAACAATAGGCAGGAGTTAAACAAAAGCTGTAAAAGTCTTACACAGAGACGGACAATAACACTCCCCTATCCACGTGGAACACTTCAGGGCTCATTCTAAGGTGTTCGTAGTTCGGCCTTGCCAATTTTCTACATGAATGAGAGTAGGAAGCAGTGCAATCAATCAAAGTCGGTCCCTTTTTTTAACAAGCTACCCAACACAGGTCTCCACATATTAACCAAGACAGCCGGCAAATGGTAATTTGTGGTAGCTTGCGAAGGTCTTCTTTTAAAATTTCATGTTGGATGATTATGTATGGGACACATAGCGTAGAGGACAGGGGGGAATGGTGCAATTCAAGGTGAGCGGAGATCGCAGGGGGTTCTGCCAGCAGCTCCTGTAAAATACATAGAGCGCTCAGATTGATGAAATTCAACAAGACTGACCCCACTTGGCTGTGATGAGAAATTCTCCTCATGGAAAGTCACACATCCTGCAGAGCTCCTGCGAATGTGATCACAGATGAATCCCATGAGGCGGAGCCGATGGATTGTATTGTTGCCAAGATTGGAAGTTTCAAAAATGGTTTGGACAGGTTGCTAAGCTGTTTAAATGAAAGGCGCTGAGGTGTAACACACAAAATATAGTCGGGACTGCTAGCTTCTCAGCGCTAGCTTCTTTTAATTGTGATATGCTGAACATACAGAGTGGAATAAGTAGTTACCTCTAATCCACTCATGTGCACAGGTGTTACAGATTCTTGTTTTGAAGAGCCTAGCTTATTATATTATATATAAGCCATCTGTTCTCTGATATTTCTAGCAAGTCTAGAGTAAACAGGACACCTTTTCTACAAAGAGATGTTGACTTTTTCTTTTATTAATTTTTCAATCCTGTGAACTGTGTTTCCCCTTCTATTGTCAGACATGACGCCAATTAAGTGTGCTATCTAAACAGCTTAAGACAGTAGAATATAGGATAACGTTGTCTCTAGGGGAGGGAATCACCATAGGCTTCACAATACAATCACGATATGATATAATTGCGATTTAAAACATATTGCAATATTCCGCGATAATTGCAATTTTAGTATATATTCCCAATTTCAAATTATTATTATTCTCTGTTTGTTTATCTAACTTTAATTTGACTACTGCAAAATGGGATTGTCAATTAGACAAAATGACTAACACATATATAATAATAGATTGATACTTGGCATCTGTGTATTGATACAGTATTGCCACATAACATATCGCGATATGATGCTGTGTTGATTTTCCCCCCCACTCCTAGTTGTCTGTAGCCTAATGGTTACAAACAGACTCGATAGTGAATGACACGCT
Source organism: Etheostoma cragini (assembly GCF_013103735.1). Taxonomy (NCBI): domain Eukaryota; kingdom Metazoa; phylum Chordata; class Actinopteri; order Perciformes; family Percidae; genus Etheostoma; species Etheostoma cragini. Next base: position 4,806,858 of record NC_048418.1, on the reverse strand, counting down.
AACATGTGCATATGTCGCTGAGCTGGACCAGAGAATATTCAGGACTATTTAAAAAAAAAAGAAGAAAAAAAAAGAGCCCTTTTAATGCTACACTGCTTTTAAGGAAAAACAGGAGTAACAAGCAAACCAGCTTTAAAAGTGAAATATGTCCCTTTAAAATGAGTATACAGCGCAGGGGATTTAATTCAAACTAATTTGAAGAATTGTTCATATGGATTCCAAAAAGTAACTGATGAATATTTAACGACAGTATTAAATTGAGAACTATATGTGATGGGGTGGTAGCACCTCCCAACCTATCTGCAGGGCTATCTTATAAATACTTTGGGTGAACCAACCCTTTAATTCCCATGACAAAGTCTCAAGCACAAAGTCTCTCTCAGACAATTCTGCTACATCATGTAGCCATAAACAAACAAACAAAACAACTCCCAAAGGTGAATGAAGTGTCCCCTTCCTTTATGAACAAAGAAGCACTGCGTCCACCTGTAGCACGAATTCAAGCGTTGCTTCCTTACAGCATGAGATTAACGAAGCAGCCATTCAAACAGGACGGCCTGTAATGCAGTTCTCTCACCTCGATGTTGAATTAATTCAACATGCACGTCAGACCTCGCGAAAATGGCACACGCGGTGCAACGAACCAAACACCACAGCCATTTGCTACCCTGAGACGAATAGCAATTACGATTTCTGTTACGTCTCATTGGTTAACCCATTTGTTCTTCTGCGGAGCCACAGATATGGAAAACAGCTAAATCTCCCCATGGAAGAAATGAAGAAATGTGTGTTGATGGTGGGAAAGATCTTAATTCCCATTTCCATCTCATCCACGTTTGATCATGTGTTGTATGTTTTAATATATGTCATGCATTGTGTTTTCCTGTCTTTTTTTCCCCACCGGCTTACTTGCGAATATAACGTGGTAACCAGTTGTCTGAGGCACTTTTTCCATCGAGTCCATCCAAAACCTACGTCCTTTTTCTTGTTTTCTAAATGAGCAAATGCAGGATATGGGAATTACTTCTCTGTTTTACCAAAACAATCCACTTGAATATTTTCCAGTAAATTACCCTGCCAATTTACCTGCCCATTTTTCATTATGCAGGACTTGTGCCATATAGTGCCACTTGAGAAGAAAAAAAGTTAAATGGCTAAGAGGAGACAGTTAAAGTGACCCTGCTGCTACTCCAGTCACATTGACGACTTAAGCATGGTGTTCCATGGGGATTGCTTGGCACTCCCAAAAGGCAATTTAGCATGCCTGCCAAGTAGCACAAGTACCTCAGCACTGCCAGAATACCTAGTTGTTCTTCATGTTGCATAGAATATACAGGGTTAGCGAGAAGCTCATGCTTCAAGGACTCTGGCAGTTTTGCCAATAAACTTGAATAAAAAGTATGATATTATGAACAAATGTAAACCAGGTTTTGTCTTACCAATTCACTCACTGTAAATAAACTGTATACGGCTTTTCTATTGGCAAGAACATTAATGTTTTATAGAAAAAAAAACTGAATCTGGGTACCGTATGTGCCATTACTTACATACCCTTAGTAATTTGGAATGGAATTTTGGAGTGAAGCCTTTCCCGGCATACATTGAGGAGAAGGCAAGGTAACACCCTGCCAATCAATTACAGACCATTGAAGCTCATAAATTTGATGTATCAAGCTCATAAAACATATTTTTGATAGAGCATACTTGCATAGTAAAGGGCCACATCATAAATTAAGTACAGTAAACAGAAAGCTTAACAATTAAGCTTTCCGTTTACATTCCCCAAGCCCAAACCAACATTCTTAGACTTGATAAAGCTCCTCTAGAGCCACACAACGCATTATACAAATGTTTTTACAGGCAAGTAAACTTAACTTGATTACTAAAATTGGTGTGCTCCCCTTTAAACCTATTCCCTGAGTCTCCCCCGCCCCGACCAATTACTAATGTTGGCCAGCCTCCACTCAGGATTATAGTTTTAGAAATAGTCAGGTGATGAACCATGGATGAGGATTTTGTGAATGTTGTTAATAGATCTTGTTTTCCATGGCTTGTTTGGAAAACAAAATGACTAACCAGTAACCTTTCACTTATACTATTTTATCATAAAACACATCTTAAAATGTAAATGTTGCCAAAAATCCCACAGAATACTGACAGCATGACCTCAGTGTATTCAGCGGCAGCTAAAGCCCTGTATCTTCCTTAACAATGAAAAAAAACTGTTTTAATAAATGAGTTAGTCATACACTAACATGACATGCATGCCAGTTACAACCTAACAATACATCTATTCCTTGGTTCAACTTTAAATTGAAATGTAAGATGATGAAAATAAGACCAAAACCGGGGAGATGAGGCTATGAAAAATATGGACAACCATGAAACCACAGCAATTCAAGCTAATGACACCAGAGCATTTAGGCAATCTGACGTCCAGCAGGGCAGAAATAAACTCCCCAGTGATATCCAGTGCACCTGCTGAGGTTAGGAGATCCAATACAGGCTGAAAGGTTTGTTAAATAATAACAATTTTAACAATAGAGCTGAGAAATATCAGTCAGCCATTTTATAATCTGTAGTCACACTTAAGGCCCTCTGCAGTATGCACTTCTTAACCTTAAAACCTTTTTTTATAAATGCAGATAAAACGAAGTTTGTTTTTCTCTAGAGTTAAGGAAATTGACAGTAGTCTTATAATCTCCACATTAAAATCCTACACAAATTGAGAAAGTTCCTCATTGTAAATACTTAAGAATCGATTACAAATTTACTTTTAAAAACCCATGTAAACAATTTAGTTTTCCAGTAGGAAAAGAATTGAGGAAGCAACCTTTCTCTCTGTATCAGTTTAGGAGAATGTCTATAATAGACATGCTCCTGTCTCTAACCTTTAACATCTAGATGCTGTCGATCACTCAGCTCTTAGATTTATTACTGATGACCTAAATGGCACCCATTATTGTGTCTTGTAACATAAGGTGGAATGGCCCACACTCTCTTTCAGGCATGATTAGCACTTCTATTCATCTACTAAGGACTAAATTACCACCTTACCTATTGTCACTCCTGAGCCCAGAACATTACACTTATTACATCCGTTCTCAGGAGGGACTTCCACTATGTTTTACCACATTAAATACCAATCTTTAAAAGACAGCCTTCAGATATTTTGTCCCATTAGTCTGGAACAAATTACAGAGTAGACTGACACACTCACATTGATTGGGAAACTCAAAGCATTGATTAAAAATACAAGCATATTGAAACAGTAACACCTAAAATCAATTCAAATCTTTATTTATTTTTATTCATGACAACGCTAAAAATATTTCTTAATGTATTTGTTTATAATTTAAAGATGCTGCTGTTGGATGGACATGTTGTCAGGCACTTGCACCTCCTAAAGCCTTTAAATGTAGGACGTGCACAATCCAAATGTCCCAAGTGCCCACCACATCATTGGGGGGAACTGGGATTTGTAGTTCTTGTCCATTTTGGTTTATTTTTTAGTTTGTTGGTGCTTCTGTTAAGTTGACCCCTTTTATTGGCCCAGACCTTTAAACAATATTTTGTAAATTGGTTGCCTAATTTTATAACCCTCTTTTTTGAAAATCCATCTGTGACTCATCCTGCCTGCCTGCTTGGTCCTTCGCACACTGAAAGTTGATAAATGATCCTGCTGAACATTACCGTTATGTAAGATATATGGTACATGTATTACCAATCCATGAGCAGTAGGAGATGATCATCTGATGTAGGCATGTTAACACCACGCTCTACCAATACAGAAAACAGAATCTCTAACCCTTGTACTGATGCATTGTTCCATCCATTCTGTGTTATCCCTCTTCAGTCAAAAGCAAAGATATGAGAAAAGCATAGCGATTTGTATAATCCATGAGTTGAGCCCCCCTGCTGCAGTTAGACATGGCCATCCACTGGAAGCCTGGCTTTAGACAAAACATCATTGCTGTATGGATTGAATAACAATGTAAGCTTCTGAGTGTGGCGGGATGAGCACTCAAATCAAAGGCCCAACATTCCTAGTACCAATAAAAAAATAATAACAATGCAGGCTTTAACACATATTGATTATATAATATAAAGGAAAGTGGTCGTGTACAGCATTTACAGTCAAAGCATGGTCCTTTTTCACAGCAGGTGCAAATCTATCTTTTCGTTATTTGTTCTGGCAATGTTGACTTTGTTCCTTGCTCCTCTCGGGTGATACACTGTTGCATATTTACTGAGTAACTCTTCTGCTTAAAGGGGAACTATAGAGATTTTATAGCACATACACAAGTTACCTGTAGTATACCAGGTCTGAATGCAAAGGTCCATAGATCAGATGTCCTATCCAAAATCATTTTTGAAGTTCACTTGTTAAAAAAGTTCCTGTTTATATTTAATGTTACTATATAAAACATTTTAATTTAACAAGTTAATACCCAGTTAATACTGGCATTGCTTACGTTCATGTTTACAAGAATAATAGATTAGTAAACTGATGAAGACACCAAAATATTAACCTATAAGGTAACAAAATTATATTAATCAGAACAGATTAAATCAATGATTAAAATAATCGTTAGTTGCAGTCATAAAGGCATTATCTTTTCACCTGTGTCCTTGTGCGCATGCAAAAGAACAAACAAATCAGGGTCCCACGTGTAAAAACAGTGCTCCATGATGCTACAAGTGGTCAAAACTCCAAACGGTACCTTTAATACCAAGCATAAATGTGGCCTTAGTCCCTAATATGGATCAAGTTCCAAAAAGATGGATCTACATTTCCTTTAATCCTGAGCTCCTCCATGTCCACAGTTTGTAACTCCTCACTGTGTCTCCATTATCAAGAGGAGATAACCCAGGTATCAGATTTTCCGTCCATTTTAGGATTATAACCACCCGTTTTGCGGATATATAAAGTTGTTTTTAGCGTGTGTAAACACAAGCTGAATTGCTCTTCTACCGCTGTATAGAGTGCGCCGTCAACATCTTTTCAGAATCCAAGCGACATGTGTTAAATGCGGCAAGCGTGTTTGCCTGTGTAATCATGCTGTTAAATTAGCACTAAACACCCTGAGAGGTGGGAATGACAATCTGTCAGAACGCTACAGACTGACCAGCCATAACCGGCTTACACTGGGGCTGCCGCTGCCGCTGTTGTGGCTGCTGCGGCGAACTCCCGACGTGCTGGGGCTTATCTGGGGCACGCAGGAGGCACAACAATGAACTTATCACCATCCAGCCACTTGGCGGGATGTAGCTGCAACCCCCGCCGCGCTGCTCTGACCACGAACAGGCTCCGGTTCATTGATCATACACACCAGCAGAACCTAATCTAGGAACAGTGAGGCTTTCAAACCGCAGGCTACGGCTTTGGACAGAGAGAGGGTGGAAAAAAAGACAGAAGTTTTGCCAGGTAATATAAAAAGCTGCTGGTGAAAAGAGAAAAAAAAGAGAGAAAGAACTTCAATAACTTGGTAGGGACCTCCACGCCCTGCATGTCAACTAGCTTCCAGGATTTTGATTGAAGCTCTGCACAAGCCCACAGCAGGGCTTTTCTATTCCTTCTTTTTTCTTTATTGGCGAATCGGTTACAGTGCCACAAGAATACATAAAAGTTTTAGCAGGAGGGTTCCATCAAGGGTCAGAAAAAAGAAGAAAAGAAAAAAAATCTCTTTTTGGGACAAAACTCTAATATAAACAAAGATGACTGTCAGTGTCTTTGCTGCCTGGAAAGCTTTAAAAGAAGCAACAAAGATGAGGTGTCACACCAAAAATAAAGAAGCACAATCCCATACAGGCAATTTTTAAAGCATTCGATGGGATTTTACGTGCAGAATAACAAAACGGAGGGTTACGGTAATACCCCGGCAGATGTATTAAACGCCGACACAGTTACTGTCACTGATATTAGATTGTTCACGGGCACTGCAGAGAGTACAGGGAAATCATTTGGGCTATATATATGAGAAACATCAGAGCCTTCTACACCTGATGTAAGGTGATTTGGTGCATGTAAGGCCTCTTTATTTTCTCGGTCTGCATTTCTGCAATGGATTTGGGAGCGGTCCTAGTTTTATGCATGGCATGTATAGTAGCCTACATACACCTCCAGTCATGTTTTATTTTCAAAAGGTAGCCCTTTTATCTAAGCCGTTTGTACTTTCACACAATTTTTTTTTTTTTTCCTCATGCCTGACTCCTTCCGTCCTGTCTAGAGGAAGTGTTCGTCACATCAAATGGAACACGGCAACTTGCCCCTCGCAATCTTGATATCTGGAGCAAATTGAAGGTGATTTTCAATAACCGCGCTGACGAGCAGCAATAGACGGATCAGAGTCATTCTCTCTATCTGGCAGGCTACAATTTGACGTTCTCTGTGTTTTTAAGTGGATCATAGCTTGGTTTACGCTGCCTGCTTGAAGAGCATTTATGCCTGCCTTGACATGATGGATATGGTGCTGCATGTGTGAAATGTATCTTGATAGGAGTCTTATGATAGCAGTCCTATTCAAAGTCAGATTGAACGTGAGGCATGTGAAACAGGACTCAAGTCAAGATAAAAGAAGAAATCTTTTAATGTAACCTCTTGTAAACTCAAGAGTTAAAGTTATGTATCCTCTTTTTGTATACAATATAATATCTTAAGCAATATTCATAATTTGACACTGCTATCTTAATGTACCCATTGGATTGGATGTTATCACCACATGTTTTCCTTACTCAGGGATGCAAATGCCAAGAATAAAACCTGACATTGGTTTTATTAGCAATTTCTTTTTAAGCATAATTTTGTATGCACTTGTCAGTGGTAACACATTCTCCTTGCTTTTCATTTGGCTTTTCAACAGTTTCTTATAATGTCATCCTTTCGCGATCTGTTATACGTACATTTCTGTTGGCAAGACTTCACATAGAAATTGACCATCTATTGCAAATTCATATACAGATTTGTTGAAAAGGCTCGGCTCTCTAAGGGACCTCAAAAAGAATAAACGTACTACAACTACAAGAACTAATCCCTGCTAATGAATCATACATTAACATATCATCTAAGTTAAATCAACAATAACAAAACCACAAAAGGATGCTGGTTGATGGGGTGGTGGAGACAGCTGTAGCATCACACTATGTTGCCATGGCGTATAAGCAGAATTACAGTGAGACGTGTTAGGTAATAATGCCCTTGAAACCTGCATGAATATGAATGGACGTTATTTAGTCAGCTGGAAGCGAAACAGCTAGTGATTTTGAGGCATGGATGAAGAAGCTTAGCAAGTGCAACTTCAGTGCTTTGCCCAAACTAACATTCCAACATTCTAACATTAACTACAATGTGTGTGTTTATGGGTATGACGGACATGTCACCCAGTGAAAATATGTGGCTCACTGTTGTGGATCTCTATGCCAGAGGAATAACATACATCAGACTTGGATGTGCACACAAACATGTGTAAAACAAAGCTTCCAATGATAATTTATGTTCAGTTTGTGTGTATTATTTTAGAACAGACATTTTTTATTGCCATTTCTCAATCAGTACTACTTTGTAAAAGCCTTGATCTTAAGACAACAGTTGCTGTTTTATGCAGCACAGATTGTAAAAAACTGTGACCAACCTTTTATTGTGAGTTGTATAAATAAAATCAACTTGACAGGCATACAAGTACACATCATCCCTATCTTAACCTTAAACTCACATGTCATGATTTATTTTCAACAAGTTAGATAGTGACAAAAAAAGAATTTAGAAAAGTACTCACAATACTCCCAAGATGACACCACAATCTTGGCTTGATCAGAAATGGGGGGTTGGGGAACACTTTGGCACATACATCTTCATCCGACTCTTCTGCCCTGTGTTCTACTACAACTAAAGCCATCGCTGTGCCTAATCTAATTGAAAACATTGTGCAGAATTAATCACCGGCCTCATAATAATCTGTACCGTGGCTCACATTCAGTATGGACCCACCATGTCTAAACATATTAAGCAAACAACTAAATCACATGCAAAGCTCAAACCCATGACAAATTGCCAACAAGCTGGTATTTGGCGTTTGCCTTCTGTTTTACTCAATTGGCGTTTGGCTGAAGCATGGTGGTAACAAAGACTGCATGGTGGGATCCTGCTGCAGTAATACCTTGTACACAAATGCCAACCACTGTCAGTCACACTGTCAACACGCTTAGCTGTGATTAGAAAGCAACAACAAAAAAACATGCAACCTTGTCGAAGGACCCACAAAACAAGACCTTTACCTAACTATTGTGATTTTAAAGGGGCATTGATTATGAGGAGGATGTCTTCATGCATTGTGCTCAAAATTTGAGGAGAAAGTCATAATACTCACCTATAGGATTATTAGGAACACCATACTAATATTGTGTTTGACCCCCTTTCGCCTTCAGAACTGCCTTAATTCTACGTGGCACTGATTCAACAAGGTGCTGAAAGCATTCTTTAGAAATGTTGGCCCATATTGATACAATAGCATCTTGCAGTTGATGGAGATTTGTGGGATGCACATCCAGGGCACGAAGCTCCTGTTCCACCATATCCCAAAGATGCTCTATTGAGATCTGGTGACTGTGGGGGCCATTTTAGTACCGTGAACTCATTGTCATGTTCAAGAAACCAATTTGAAATGATTAGAGCATGACATGGTGCTTTATCCTGCTGGAAGTAGCCATCAGAGGATGGGTACATGGTGGCCATAAAGGGATGGACATGGTGAGAAACAATGCTCAGGTAGGCCGTGGCATTTAAACGATGCCCAATTGGCACTAAGGGGCCTAAAGTGTGCCAAGGAAACATCCCCCACACCATTACACCACCACCACCACCAGCCTGCATAGTGGTAACTAGGCATGATGGATCCATGTTCTCATTCTGTTTACGCCAAATTCTGACTCTACCATCTGAATGTCTCAACAGAAATCAAGACTCATCAGACCAGGCAACATTTTTCCAGTCTTCAACTGTTCAATTTTGGTGAGTTTTGGCAAATTGTTGCCTCTTTTTCCTATTTGTAGTGGAGATGAGTGGTACCAGGTGGGGGTCTTCGGCTGTTGTAGCCCATCCGCCTCAAAGTTGTGCGTGTTGTGGCTTCACAAATTCTTTGCTGCATACCTCGGTTGTAACGAGTGGTTATTTCAGTCAAAGTTACTCTTTTATCAGCTTGAATCAGTCGGCCCATTCTCCACTGACCCCAGCATCAATAAGGCATTTTCGCCCACAGGACTGCCGCATACTGGATGTTTTTCCCTTTTCACACCATTCTTTGTAAACCCTAGAAATGGTTGTGCATGAAAATGCATTGAAGCAACGGCCATGTGATTGATGAATAGATAATTGCATTCATGAGAAATTGAGCAGGTGTTCCTAATAATCCTTTAGGTGAGTGTAGAAACTGGTGGAGTGGAGATTTGAGAGACAAGCATTTACCATCCATTGAAAGACACGATTGAGTTGCATTGTCATAATTATAGGATCCATTTTTTTTGGGCTTGACCCATATTAAAGGGCACTAAGACCCCATGTTTATCTGGTATTAACATGCATATGTATTTGGATATATTTTCTGCATAATGGAATTTAATTTAAAGCTTCTTGCATTTACAGCTAATAGTGTTATGTATTTTGTTATCACGGTTCTGCCTGTATTGTGATCGGATCATTGATAACAAGGTTGACCATCTGTTTTTATTTTATTGTTTAAATATTCATTTATCGGAATAGTTTTTTTTGTCATTATATATAATAAATAACACACACACACACACAATATCTATTTTTTTATCGGCCATTATAAATGCCGATACTGATAGTTTGAGAAATGCCTAATATTGGTCGATAATATCGGTCCGCCGATATATCGGTCGGGCTCTAGTCAAAGGTATCATAAGACTACTTTTTGAAAGCATTGGTACTAGTTGGGCTACAGGTACTGTAAACTGGTTTGTATATTGCAGAAAACATCTTTTCTGTAGCTATTACAGGTCACTTAAATAATTTCATATCACTGTTCTGCTATCACAACATTTTCCCTAAACAGGCTAATCATAACAGCCATTCAAGAGATTGTTCTTTACACCGGAGGGCTTGACTTTAGCTTTTTGTAGGCAGCTTGAGATCGCAGAAATAGGGAGAGTAAGGTGGGCTTCCAACTTGCAAGTTGGAATTTGGGGTTAGACGGTGGATATTTACACCTACATTGACTTACGTTTCTTTCCTTATATCCAGATAAAGATCAGAAGTTAATCCTCATCTTACACAGGTTTTATAAGTCAGGATCTCAGTCTCTGAAGCTTTGTTGTAGACTTTTATTTTCTTAAAACTGTCTCTCAACAGTGCCCCACCTTTACGGACTCACTAACTATTAACTCTTTGGAAACAACAAAATCCCGTACACACAAAGGTAAATGGATATGGGTATTTTATATTCTGGAACGTATATGTTTAGTTATAATGCAGCAGATAGAGATCTGCAGTCTGTATGCAGAGAGACAATTCACTTTTAGACATTGTTTGACAATGTTGGTTTTATTATGAAAATGCTCCCCCGTTACTGTGTACAGGTAGAAAGATTTACTTGTAACCAATGATTACCTTAATCCATCCACAAAACAAGCTGCTGATGAATTATGCAAATACTACATCTGTTTCCGCACAAATAAATCTCCGTAGAAAATGGCACTGTCGCTGCAATGTAAGATCCATCCTCAAATGTCAGCCGACACCGACAAACTGTGTGATGCATTCAATGAGTAGGATGGTGGAGGGCCATAAACAATGAGTTGGGCCCTTCTGCAACACAGACTGTTAGCACCTATACAGGACATGTGGACATGTTGATCCAATTTTAGAACAGAAAATGGAAAATGAGTTCCCTTATGGATCAGATTTTTCTGCACTGGTTTAGTTTGATTTAACATACATTCTGTTTAGAGATCGTACATTTTAGAAGATTTGGGTTGCTTCTGTTTTTTAGACATTCCTATACATTAAAATATATTACATTCAATTCCAATCCATAAAGATCATTTTTAGGTATGACCGGTGGGCATGCTTGCAGCTGTTCCTTAAGCATTGTGAGCATGCTGCCATGCTTGCTCTACGTACCTCTCTCTATTAGGCACAGAAGGGTGGTTGGTTGTTATTTCTACATCCTTCTCTGCTTGCCAAAATATTTGGGCATTATCACACAGCAAAGGACCTTTTTTTCATCCAGGATCCCCTAGGTGGGGGGGAGATCTAATTTGTCAACTTTTCATCCTCAGTCAGCTTCCAATCAACAACATGCATGCTGACATATATATTTGCCTGGCTGACTCTGTGCTTTGTACATCCCTGACTTTAATAGTCCTTTGAACTAAATGTCAGGTTGATCAGTGCGGGGCCCCGAGCCTCACCAAGGGGACAGGGTGAATGGTAATTATTATGGGCGCAAATTGACCTTCAAGTTCAGAGGTTGTAGTAATTACAAGAAAGCAAGTTGGTGTTGCATAAGCATAAATCGCCCTAAGAACCACCTTGTGATGCCAATGATCATGATTACAATGATGCAAATGCCAATGCTGGAGAAGTTTCTGAATTTCAAAGATTAAAGTGATATAGTCACAAGAAAAAAAACACACAAAAACTTTGTTGAACCCCTTCAGCCCCACAACGCAATGGACAGATACGGAGATTGTTGGTTACATCTACAGAAAATTCAAATGGAATTTGTGGTACACCAGGACACAATGGCACAGAACATCCTAGCTAATAAGCTAAAAGTTCACAAAAATATGCCATTAATAAAGCCGTGGAATCCCGTGGTGGTAATCTGTTGGCACATTTGCTTCGTATTTCAAGCATGCATTTTATTTTGTAATTTGTTGTACTGCACAATTTCTAAAAAATTTACTTTGACCTATTTTTTACCAATGTGAAATTAAATTGAAGAAGATTTTAACAAAAGTCAAATAGGTAATAATATCATCACTCTTACATATTTTGGGACTCTTTCCGCCCCATGACGTGTTAGCCGTAGTTGGAAGATACAGCTGTAGTGAATAAACAGTTGAGGGAACAGATCCATGCAACTTGTCCCCTGCATCAAATCCTCCCAGCTCCTAAACCTGTTCCCCCGTCAGCACAATGACACTCCGCTGTAGGAGAGTCATCAAAGCGGAGAGAGTTATAAAAGAGAAACTCTAGAGCACCTTCCTGCAACAGCACTGCTATAGATAGAGGTTGAATTCCCACAGGGGCCAACCAAACTAAAATGTATGCACTCAGAACAACACAACTCTCCAACAGTTAACTTAGTTTGACAAACATGTCTACTGATGGCAATATTCTATCCCAGTCAGTGCACACTGAACTGGCTATAATCCAACATTCATTGACTCTGAATTAAATTCTTTCAGCAGAGATTTCATGTTTGATCAAATCCCATATTCTTCCCATTATTCAATTCAATCTAAAACAGTCTGACAGATCTACTCTAGATAAGTTTACAAAGTAACTAAGAGAACTCCTAAGATAAGAGAAAAAGTAGGAATAATCCCATTACTATAGATGACATAGTTTCATGAATAGGGCTGGATATTATTCCAAAATATTTGATATCAATACAGATGGGTTACCAATTCTATGACTAGGATACCGGTTCCTGAACTATAATTTTTCATGCCAATTTTTTAAAAGAAAAGGAAATTACAACATTTCAGCAAATCGTATTACTTATTTTTCAGCTCCTACTACGTGAGCTCTCTCTTATTACCGTCTCTGTGTAAGAGTTTTTCCTGCCTGCCTCTACGACATATATTACAGTTCCGAATTACAAAACTTATAAGAGCTTGGTAGAAGCATGCTGCATGCTTATTGGCTCACTGACAAGGATGAGATTTACTCCTTAGGTATTGAAATTGGGTATTGAAGAGGCATGACTAGGCATCCTTCGTTACTCGTTAAGGAAGCAATTCGGTCCGTGCCTAAAAAGTCACCGTGCCTAAAAAGTATTGAGTAAGAATTCTGTACCCAGCCCTATTCATGAATGATCAATATTTCTGTGGTGACTAAATCACAGGCCACTTGTGTTGTGTCAGTAAATGTGAAACTGAAATATTCATCAATACACAGGAGCAGAGATAGATCGCAAGTAAGGCAATAGATACTGTAGATTTGAGCTACAGATATAGATATTGTCTAAGCTTCATCATGAATTAAATGCATGACAAAGTAAAATATTGTATTTGGCTTCAACCAGTGTGTTCGTGTTGATACAGTGATATTGTTTTTCAGTTGAACAAATATTCACATTGATGGGGTCATTTAACATTGTTGGAACCTAACAATGTGGACTATTTAAAAAAAGAGCAAACTCTGCAAACATGTGGCTTCCCCTAACAAAGACACGGCCTAGACAAAGAAAAAAGGTGCCCAAAACTCCAGACTTTGCAGGTCTCTCCTGAATGTTACTTTTAGGTTTGACTACAGATCCCTGCTTCCCATTGGATGTGGCCTTCGTCTTTCCACTGCAACTCAAGGTTGCTACAGCAGGTGCGCCCCAGGAATGGCTCAAGAAATGGCAACACTGTTTTCTTTCACCCTTTGTTGGAAAAAAAAAAAAAAAAAAGGACCGCCATCTAGTGGTTCAGTAAAATAAAGAAAATGGTTCATGAAACAACATTTAGCCATCACTAGTGTTTTGGAACTTCAGAAATCTCTGTGCAACCAGCCATTTCATCTAACCTCCAGAAAGGAGAAATGGACTGCAGTCTGCTCTAATTTTTTTTCTGTGCGCAAAGAAACCAAACCAAGGTTTAGCAATTAATCCACTCTTTTTGTTCATTCACATCAGAAAAAATAAGCAATAAGTTTGAAAATGCCCTTATTCCTCTAACTTCTCTCAGGCGTAGGAGCTAAGCACGAACAAGCTTTCAATTACTCTTAGACATGCACCTTGCTTTTCTTATAACTAAGCTAAGCTAAGAGCTGCTTTTAGCAGAGGATATTTTGTGATAATTAGTGGAAAAAATAACGAGCTTACACCACATCAGCTTAGCATGTCAGCACTATGTTAAGCAAGAAAACAATTACCTCCTGTTTAGCTCTGCAGAATGGAAAGCTCGACATCTCTACAAGCTCGGCATTTAGACCATCGTGAACAGGGCTTGTACAGAGTTGTTCATGCTGTGTGAACCATAGTCTGCAGGTAGCTAGTGACAGACTTTCGACTTGTTTACAATCAATTCAAACACTTCAAATCAATTCAGTGGGCTTTCAAACCTCAAATCGCTGCTGTATTGCTTTTTTGGACTGCAGTTGATCTACTGACTGAAGCACATCACTTCAACTAACCAGCAATCGTGATGAAAGATACCAAAAATCCATGGATGGAATTTCAAACCGCCATAGGTAATTAGTTAGTGGATCCATTTGATCACTCTTTCCTGTTTTTATAATCTACAATCATTTGACAGTTTTGGGGCTATGGACTATGAAAGCAACACACTGCATGATCACTTTAAGTGCCAGATCTCATTTGGAGTTTGTTGTGAGGACAGTATGGTGTGAAGTTGCATGTTCTCATGAACCATACGTTCGAAAAGCTACGAATAGATAAGCGCTGAAATCCGCATGATTTTCAACTGTTTTTTGTTTTTTTTTGCTGTGCGCACCACATTGATTGCTGCTGTATAAGAACAAGGCTGGCCACCTAGGGAGGTCGGGTCGGGGAGGCTGTTAAGACACAGGACTTTTAAGCAAGGGAGAGAAGTTTGCTTCCCCAGGAAGACTTTGAGCAAAAACATTTTCCTAAACTTAATTAGTCGTTTCGATGCCTAAACTTAAATGTCATTGTCGCATAACGCTAACTTTTTCTTGCCTAAACGTAACCCTAATCTCTGCCAAATTGGCCGGGCAGCTCGTGATGCCCTGTACCCAGCTCACAATCCACTGTTCTTGGGTAACTGAACTACCAACTACAGCTTATCTGACGGAGCACCATGCGGAGCACCATGCGAAACACAGAAGCCAATCGGTAGCCGATTTCACCTGATGATATACGATTTAGTGTGCATAACTTTTCGTACGATATCATACACAACCGTTCATGGCATTTGTTTGTCTTAAATAGAAACTGCAGTGTCAGCCAGTGGTAAGAATGGAGGAGATTGGACCTGCTTGCTGTTTTAACAACGCTTTAATTCTGTCATTCTCCAAACAAAACGTGTGTCGTGCTCTGTGTGTTTGAAGCTGCAGATATCTATAAGGTAATTTCATGCTTGCAGCACTTTGCAGTGTGAGCACACGTTCAATTATGATACATCTGCAAATGCTAATTGCAGATTAGTTGACAGTGCTAATCAGCAAGTCATTATGATAAACAAACAGCAGATGAGTGAGATACTAATAAGGGGCACTTTTTGACTCTAAGAAAAAGTTTTAATGAGGCATCTGAAAAAGTGAAAATCAAATTTTGTTTAATCAGGGCAGGGTATTTTTGCTACTTTATAACCCTCAGAGCAACATATAGTTATCTAATTCTCCCTATAGTCTATAGTTATCTTGTTCAGCACAACCATATTATATTATATATACATATTTTTTTTGCATCTTAATGGTTAAAGGTTAAAAGTCCTTCTAAGTGAATATTGTGATTATTGTAAGAGCCTTTTGAAACCGTTAATCACAATTTGTATAACCACTCCTATTTGTTATTCCGCTGAAATCAAACAACTCTGTGTCACCAGTCTCCTGTCGCCTAGTTAGGAATGGGCCTTTGCCGCTGCTGCAGCTCCAGCTGCTGAATGTGTTGTAAACCAGGCCAAGTCAGCAGTTGTTTCACCTCACACCGTATCTATTCGATTACATATTCTGGGGGTGGTCAAGATTATTGCTGCAAGTTGGGCACTTTTGGTGATTGGCAGCACAGAGGGTCAATAGATAATACAAATGCATGTATCAAGTTGTGGAGGCATCTGCCAATTTTTCTAATCATCTAGTCTTGTCAGCATGAACTTTAACCATTAGTGTTATATATATATATATATATATATATATGAAAACTTGGCAAAATGTGTAAAATCGTGTACACAGTACATCACTGATTCCCCTGATGTCAAAGCCCGAAACCCTCCTTTACTTTAAGAGACAAAATAATAGCCCTCACGGCTAATAAGAAAATCAGTAAAACACACACACTGTGTGTCCGGTTAAACACCAGCCAAACGCTGTATTAACACTCCTCTTATTCCTCTCACTCTCACTTCTTTCCTGGGTCACTGGGCACCGCCCCTTTCTCCCACGGCAACCTCAAGCATCCAATCAACAGGGACTTTAACATGGAATTGGTTAGAGAGTGTGTTAAAAGACAGTAAAACCAAAGGAAATAAAACAACCTGAGCAAAACAAACCACAGCCAACAACATATTCTAAAACAAGTCAAATTAATATATACGTCACTTTGCCCTTTTATTGCTCCAGAAAAACTTATTTTGAATGTAATTATACTCTAGAATGTAATTTTGCTAATTATTACCGACAGATATAGAAAACACCACATCGATGGTCAATCCATTGACAATCGACATTGGTCACTTTTATGTTTGCGGTGCGGGACCCAACACACAAGCTGCTGGAAGGGGGGTAGCAGAACACACACACACCGCGGGAGCGGGCGCTGATGGTCAGAAATCCACCGCCTGTGGGATTAAAAAAACAGTCCCACGCAGGTGCTTCAGGGTGATGAAATGCCAAGACCACTGATGCTTATGACAAAAGAACCATTAATCATCTACTTCACTGAAATTAAAATATATTTTAGTCCTTCAAGCAATGTGCGCAGGATCACTTTATTTGACATGATTTTCCTCGACCATAGAATGGAATTATCTAAAGTTCTGTTAATAACCTTCATTTGAAAAAGCATTTAAATCCCATCAGTCAAGAAACTGTGTCCCCAGTCCTCTGCCCGTCGTACTTATCAAAGCTTTAGCATCTGGTTTGCTGAACGACAGTTTAGTAAGATGGAGGCAGTCTTGTATAAAGTATTTGAGAGCAATACTTGAGTAACAGTACATGTATCTTCCCAGAAAATTACTTTGGTAGAAGTTAAAGTTACCTTTTAGTATATTACCTAATATTTACGTTCCTTGAGTATCAAAAATATTTTAAAAGTAAAAAAAAAACTTTAATTATGAACTGCATAGCCCAAAAAGTGTGTAACGTTGTCTTCACCGCCACTATTGTCGGGGGGGGGGGGGTTATTGTTTGTTTGCATGGCAACAGAGCATGCACCAGGTGCTTTCACGACACCATCAGCCAGTATGCTTCCTCCTCTTCTTCTTTAGTTTTGGCTTGATTTTTGCCGCTTAGCAAAAAACAGGATTAGGTCACCAACTGGAATGGAGTTTGCATTTTCTTGCCACTTTAGGAGCAATGATTTGCCAAACCTGTGTTACCAGGGTAACACATTTTTTCTTATTTTATTTTGTAATAATGAGTAACTAAGATACTTAGGGGAAATGTAGTGGAGTAAAAGCTTACATTTAATTTAGGAAATGTAGTGGAGGAAATGTAACAGTTTTGAGAAATATAAACAAAGTAAAGAACAGATACGTGAAAATTCTACTTAAGTACAATAGCAAAGTATTTGTACTTTGTTATATTACAACACTGGATGGAGGAGATATCATGGTGATCGGTAGAGTTGGAGACAAATATTTTTATATTTTAAGAACTTACATGTACTCCTTATTAAACAATTTAATGTCATGTTGTTGTAATAATTACTCTGGCAATATGCCTACTGAGAGCCTACCTATATATCTGGGAAGTTTGGCTCCAGCCTGAGTACAGAGCATTAGTGGATACAGGACACACATTATCACGGTCTATGAACGGTTTTCATTCTTCAGTGAAACCACTTTTTACTGAAAACAAATCACCAGTCCTCAAGTCCAAAACTCCGTTTCACATTTTAGCCATCCATTTAGCTGTAAAATCATATTTTCTGTAAATCCAATATGCAGAGGCTGTTTCTCTGATAGTGAAATAATCTAATTTGGTTGGAGAAGTACAAAAATCACTTTCCTTTATTTTACTGGCAGAATAAATATCAAATTCAAGTACGTAAATTCTTGCTCAAAAATATCAGAATCAGCCTTTAAGACTCATTGTGTATTTTTTGTGCAACAGTAGAACACAGTTTTACTATAGTAGATAAAAATATATGCATTAGGGCTGTCAAAACTAACACAAGAATAACAAGTTAAAGAAAATTCCTTTTAAATATAACCTTTTGGGGCATTTTAGGCCTTTATTTGTGACAGGACAGCTTAGATGTGAAAGGGAGAATGACATGCAGGTTGGAATTGAACCCGCGGTCGCTGCATCGAGGACCCAGCCTCTGTATGTGGACACACGCCCTACCAGGTGAGCTACCCAAGTGCCTGCAAATTCCTTTTAACACCACTAATTTCTTTTGCCCGTGATTAATGCACACGTGTTCTCTGAATTTGCGCCTCGGGCCGCTCCATAGTTTGGGAAATTAGGAAGCGATGCAGACGTAACGTTGTGGTTGGCTAGCATAAACAAACCTCCTCGAGCAGAAATGGATATAGGGTCTTTTGAATGGCAAGTTCAGTTTCAAAGCCCCTCCAGATGGTTCTTGTGACAAAACTCATGTTATTTGCATGTACTGTCGATGGGAATTGAGTTACCAAGAGAGTATGACGAGTCTCAAATACCACTTGCTGGCCAAGCATAACACTGATGCAGAGAACTCTCCCCCCCCTCGCCTAAGGCAGGCCACACTGGATAGTTTGCAACAGACGTAAGAAGAGTGAGAAGTACAAAGTATAAGTGTAGCGTGGGCCACTACATTGTGTTAGTATTACTAAGTAATTTTAAATTCAGGACAATGTGCCCATCTGTTGTTGCTTGATGGAGTTGAGTTGACATATTATGCTTTTTTTGAGCAAACAGTTCCTTTAAGGTTATTCTTTGGATTATTGCAATAATAATAATAAACATTTACATAAAGCAAGCATATTTGCAATAAATCTATTTTTTTTCTTTTGATGACAGCTATATATACACTGTATGTATATATTTATACACACACACACACACACACACACACACACACACAGTATACATACATACAGTAGTATACAAATACAATTTCCGTCACTTTCTTGTATCAACCACTTCAAGTTCAAGCTGATGAATACTGCAGTATGTCAAATGTAATGAAGTCAAATTACTAAACTGTGTTGAGAGCTCCATGACTCCACAGTGTGTCCTTGAATAGGTTTTTTCGTGCTGCCTCACCAGTTCACGTCTCCTCGCCTCTGCTGAGTGACAGGAAGGAAGGCTCCACTCCTCTCAGCAACCTAACCCAGTCTCCTCTCGTCTTGTTGAATTAAAAGAAAGCTAATCTTAATTGATGCTAATGGAAGTCAATGACGAGCATGAGGAACAAGTGCTAATGTGTTTGAGCAATTAACCTAATATTTACTGGCTGTGACTCTCCTGGGAGGTGCTAGCTTATGTTGGTCTTCTCACTCCAGACGCTCTGACATGATATGCCATTCCTATGACTGAAAAAAAGACTACTGGAGAAAGTGGATCAAAGAGATAGGTGATGTCAGAAAGAGCAAAAGAATTGAATGGACTCATTCAAATTATTCAGCCAAAGTGATCTCGGGACCCATCGGCTATCGGTCAAACAACAATTTAGCACCTGGAAGCAATGGACAATATTTTGGGGGTTTAGGGATTTAGCCAGCAAACATTGGGGCCAAGACTTCCTCTACTAAACTTCACAGCTGTTCAGATGAGTGGGATCAGATTGAGATTGTAATGAGATTACAATGTGCCTAACTCAACGTCTCATTCAAATAAATCTTTGCGTTTCAGACATTGATTTTCACGTCTGAAAATGGACAGTGATTATCAATAACAGACTTGAAGCACAAAGTCAATTCCAGCAGTGTTGTGGTTAAAAAAAGAATATTACACAAACGCAAGATTAGAGAAATAAAAGCACAAAGTTGCAACCCTCTTTGATCTCAGGTATGAACATCTGTGATGAGGCAGATGTGGGAGCAAATGCTGACATTGGTTCAACAGCCCTCGCTCCCACTCAGTAATTTATTTTTAAAAAATGACAATGTGGAACAACACAGTAAAAGACAAAACCTTAGAAATGAAACATAAATAAGAGAATCAAACTAAGTTGAACAAATACAGAGGCTCAACAAATCATAAATCTAGCAAACTGTCATGATTTGCATTACAAATTAATTTCTCCATTCTTTCAAAACTCTCTTTACTTAGTGTTGTATTATGCAAAGTGGTAGTTAATTCTAATATGATGGAGGTCATATCATGGGGGGGGCGGTTGGGGGGTGGAGTATAGACAAAAAAATTATGCTTTTGCCTTCGCTTGAGTAAACCTCTATTCTTCCAGTTAATTGCATTAGCTCACAAATGATAAAGTTTCTTAGCAGAAAACTTCAGTGGTATAGATAACTACAATAAATCCAAACAACACAACACCAGCCCATTAACTGTCACCTGTGACTAAACCTATCAAGTGACTTTCATTACATGCATGAGGAAATTATGATTCTGTTAATTTAAAATATGAATTTATTCACTTGCCCAAAACAGGTAGAATACCAATAGCACCATTTTATTCAGTACATACATAGTGCATAGGGCTAGAGTCAACCAAAATCTGCATTTTATTTTTAGATTAACTCAATTGAGTGCATTCTACCTGCTAGCCTTGTGTGTCCCCCAAAGTGGTGTTTTTTTGTATAAGCCTGCCTATTGTTTTAATGTTTTGCAATGAGAGCGCAGTATCTTCACACTACGCTACAAACGGTAGCAGCGGGATGAGGCGCTGAGCGTCTATTCTGCGCTGATCGCTTCTACAAGACTACTTGTATCTGTAATAGGCAGTGATGGACAATTTGAGTCCAACTTGAGCCACTATTCTCTGTACTCGTGACTTGACTCGGCACTTCTTTGGTGACTTGGACTTGGACTTTAATACCGGGGACTCGAGACTTGACTCAGACTGGCTTACGTAGAACTCTATTTACAATACAAGTCTGAGGCTCAGAAAACATTACATTTATTTAAAAGCTGAAATTGTAGAATCTCCCACCCAAACCATGTTAGTTTAGTGTTCCTGTCAGCGCCCCCTGACCAAAAGGCACAACAAAAGAAACAGGAGTTTGTCCTATGTAGGCCCATAGGATAGGTTACCAAACCAACTATTGACTCCGTATTGATTCATTTGTAATAATAATGCAATATTGTAAGTACACTCTGAAACTAAAAGTTCATTTTTTATAAAGACTTTTCACTTGCACGTTCCAGAAATCACTTTTATTGGAGCAAGGTTTCAAAAGCTAGACCTTTACTTCTGACAAAGTATTTTTACATCATAAATGAAAATCATTTTAAATTGGCTTGGGTCTGACTCACTCCCTGCACGTGTCTCCCTCAATAGTTCCCTGTCACGCTTTGCACTCTAAGCGATTGCATTGATTTCTTCTCAAACTGTGCCTACTTGTTCTACCAGCATTGCTCACTGACCTTAATATTTCACTGACCTCATCAAGGAAGCTGTTCTTCCCACAGTAAGGTCCTGCAAGCAAGAATTTCATTATTTCAGGCAATTATGTTGTTCAAAACAAGATCAGTATGACTAATATGTTTGTAAATCATTTGAATCCAGACAGGCTGCTCGTGTCATCTTTGCTTATTAGGGAGGGATGACATAGGAAACCACAATCAGCAGCTTTATTCTGAAAAGGATGCTTCAATTAGAACAACTCCTTAGAAAAAAAAAACTCCTTATTTTTTAAGTTCAAAGTGGCCTTGTGGAAATGTGCAAAAACAGTGTGCAGTATGAAGACCTCAAAATGGGGAAATTAAAAAGGCAAATATCCAAACTTTGATTTTGGTTATTTCTATGACTCAATCAAATGTTTGACTTCCTTCACAAATTCCCTTCCTGGAAGACAGTGAGTACAGATGCACCGCATTAGCAGGGGTAAAAACGTTTGGTCATCACATTAATGCCATAATCTAGATGAAATTAATCTCTTGCCCTGTTGCACAGCAGTCCCTTAATTAGGATGTTTCATTCCCTGACGTGTCGGTTAAGCACCATCAAAAATGTAACAATTCAAGTAACTTTGCCAGTGCCACAATGACAGGCATAGACATTTGCTGCAATTATGAAACTGCAGTCATTATAGAGCCATACATTCGCATATAATGACTCACAATTACTGTTTGGCAACGCTGAGAGACAACAGTGGCATAGTGCCTTTAGCAATCAGCCTCCTTTTCAATGCTTTCATGTGATTTCTAAAGCAACACACACTGCCAGCTAGAGTTTTTACAAAGATTTTTTCCATTTTTGTTTGCATCATGCAGCAGGTTATGACTGCCCTCATAAAGAAACAAAACAAAATGTTTTGTTTGCTTATTTTCACACAAATAATTCATCTCCTCCATGGCTTGGAGCTTGTAGAAATGCTAACCTAGGGGCCAAAGCCTGTCTTGCATCTAAAATGATGATTACCATGCAAAACATTTGCTTTCTCCTGTGCGGGAGTGTTTTACTGTGGCAGCCCAAACCAAAGTAACGCCACATCCATCTTAATTATGTCTGCCATTTGTTATAATGCACATATAAATTCTCATTTGTCTAAGGCCTGGCAGGTCCTAATCAGCACACACACAGCAGTATAACATACACAGCAGCACATACGCAACAGTATAACATACAGAGCAGCATACAGGCAGCAGTATAACAAGCCACATGATACGGATCACAGCAGATGATGCTTCATTGTTAGTTGTGATGGGTTACATTTTCAAAACTGTAATAAAAAGAAGAGACAAAGTGGCGATACTCTCAGCGGGACCAGCAACTTTTATCGAGATCATATTGTTGTCACGCTTTATAATAGAAAATGAAGCGGTAGATATAGTTGTTAGATCTGAAGATAAATATGTAGACGAAGTTACATATCTCCTGTTTGAAATTGTTCTTGGAAAAAAAAAAATTTTAGCGTCTGTTTAGGATCTTTAGCATCTTGCCAAGCTTTAATCAAATGTCAATTTCAGAGCGCTTGGCCTTGTTGGCCTCAATGCTTTTTGTTTCACAGCTGATTTCTAATTTTACTCCAGTCCTGCTGGATTACCTTCATCTACTTAATGGCTTCCTGATTGTGTGTCGAGTTCTTCTGTTAGCTTTATTAAAATTTAATTTCTGCAGTAATTAAGCAAAGCGGCACTTCTTTTCTTGAGGGGTGCTGGGGCTGCTGAATTGTAGACACATTAATTAAACGTGATGGTCTTGTAAATAAATCAGGCTGTGGTTTAATTGCAATGTTGGCATATTGTCCGGAAAGAATGCTGGTAAATTGTAGCATATTAATAGCGCTCCGCAGGGACTCAGAGGAGTGCTTTCTTATGTTTGTTGATAATTTGATCCTTCAAAATAATTCTGTCGTGGCTGCCTGGAGTAGTGTTTCAGTTGACATTGTGTGGCGAGCTGTGCTTTCTCTATACTTCACAAATGTAGGTGTATGTCTTCAGTTAAGACCTTCAGCCAACAGTTGGCTTACCTTAAAAAAACATGAAATGTTGTCTTTCCTCCCTGAAAACAAGCCTCCTGACGGTGAAGGAGAAAAAGCCATAGTTACTGCTCAGGCGGCTGGAGTGAAAAGTGTGGTGCAGAATGCAAATGTGAGTGCCGCAAAAAAAATAAAAATAAACACAATTTCTCAGCTTCAGTTGTGAAGACAGGTCGTCTGTCTTCCTCCTCTGGGCCAAGACGATAACATCTGTTAGCACATATGGCACATTGGAAAACAGTAGGTTTGTAAATCTAACAGAAACAATGACAACACGGATGGTGAACGGAGGACAAAAACAATCACGTGCTGATCTGAACCAGAGCTATGCGTCTTGTGCTCTGTCACTGTGCATGTGTGTATGTATGTAGGCACATCTTTGTGAATACAATCACATCTACCTGACTGCTGCCCGGTCCTCCCACACACATGTGTGTGTGTGTGTGTGTGTGTGTGTGTGTGTGTGTGTGTTTAACATCTTCTCCAAAAAGCTGCCTGTTAGATATCAGATAATAAGTCCTATTGAATAAACGATGGCTCACGTTAGGGAATGATCCACATGAATCTATAAATGAAAGAGAGATTGGAATCAGGAGGTAGATACAAGGGAACGCTCAAACCAATCAATGTGGAAACAGCCATGTCTGTCTGAAAAGCTGAAGCAATCAGCATAGCTCCTCATGGCCCTTTTTATTAATTCTTTGGACAGGTTATGTTATGGGGTCATGTTAGATAAATAGTAATGTCCTCTACCCTCTTCTGCACTGGTATTCACAAAGCCTAATGACCATATGTTTTGAGACCAGCAGATGTTCACTTAACCTTCTACCAATGAGCCACAGATTCACTGCAAAGTCCATCACAGCCAAATACCTCCTGCTCAGGAACACGCTTAAACACACCACACTTTTACATCTCTTGTGCAAGGTGCAAGGGTACAACAGAACAAATAATTGAACCCATTTATTATAACTCTACTAATGCATTATCTCCCAAAACAGAACATGAAGCATTACATCTGTTATCAAGACTACATCCACAGAAACACAACATCCCAAGGAGCATTTCACTCGGTTATCATCGTGCCAATGTCTAAACCTTCTGAAATATTTGCCACAGTCGGAAGATATTGTACCACAATTTAGTTTTCCATTATCTTAAACAGATAGCTGACATGAGACATGATATTGCACGCAATGCTGTAATTCTTTACTTGTTAGGAAACACCATCATGTTTTTTTAGATGAAAAAAAAGTAAATACCGTACTGTAATAAAGATCAGTTTTAGGAAGAATCTCTGAAATCCTGTCCATCGAGCATCCCTAGAATTCTCCAAACGTTTTTAGACCCTGGATCACTGAACATCCCAGGAGACCATGTGCAGGAGACCACTGTGCATATGTGCATCATTGTGAATCCCCAGTAACTATTATACATCCCCTTCTACCCTCTAAGTTTTAATTCAAGAACAATGGGAGCCAATGGATTCCGTGAGCAATCTGCCAGCGCAGATAGTCAGAGCTTCTAATTGTGGCAAATACTATGCATGGGAGGGTTTAGAATTCCATGAGCATTAATGGTGATAGGAAAATAAATTGCGGTAGTATTATCCTTAAGGCTTAGTGTGGATTACAGCAAGTTCAGCCTGAGTTACCCCTAATTCACCCCGCGCACTGACAATCAGGGGAGACGGGGTGTGTTTGTAAGAGGGTGTGACAATGTGCAAAAGAAAGGTGGGGCACGGCTCCTCTGATATGTATTGGTATTTTCTTATTTTCTTGTAGTGTTAGCATGGCTTTTGTTTCCTAACAGATAGTTTGTGCACAATGCAGCTGAACCCTTCTGTTATCTGAGCCTGACATTCATTTCTAAACAGTGAGTTTATCATAGAAATACTCAGGGTTGATTTTCTTTCCTATGAGCAAAGAAATAAATACAGTGTCTCTATATTTTCTTTAAAAAAAAAGAAAAGAAAAAAAGACTTAAGTGTATTGCATGGATAGTGACAAATTGGCCGTCATAAGAAAGGTTTTTAAAGCATTTTCTTTTTATCCTATCAGTGGATGAGTGACCAGAAACAGACAAAGGTCTAGAGGGTGTACATAAAATGTCTTATTCTGAGTTTGAAGTTGCTGTTTCATGGCACTCTGTTTTACTACTGGTGTGGGAGCTCAGGACATCAGCCGATACAGAGTACCGAGCCTATACCAGTGTGTCATTTATTGGATTATGTTTTAACAACTGTATACTACTATCTCTGTATGGATTCAATATGATTTCTATCTTTGTGGTCAGTCTGGCTCAAACTCTTTGTTAAACATCAACAAAGACAAACAATGAATACCACAGAACTTTCTTTTATTATCCAGTTTGACAGTCAGTTATAACAGAAAAACAACATAAATAAACTACTTTAACGTAGATTTTCTTTAGGGCTTTATTATGTGGTTTATCAGAGGCAATACTGATACTGGTTTTGGAACATCTCTAATTGCCATTATATGAAAATCAAAATCAATCTAACAATATAGTTGGTCACCAATCAGATCATCAGTTTCCAAGATACTCATACATTCCGTTTTATACTTGAAAATAAGTAACTTACACTTTAGTAACTGTTAGTATATTGAACACACTGTCACTTTATTTCACTATCTATTGATCCTGATCCCATTTTATAGGTTTAATTGCGACAGTTAGTTATTTTTTTAGAGAAATCAACTCTCCACGGCCTGTGCTTCCTCTACTGATGATGAATTTTTGTCCCCATCATCATGCGGCACATGTGTGCAGAAGACAATGACCTGACGCCCGGGTCGTCTAGTTTCTCTGGTTTTTAGGTTCATGCGCTATGTTTAGGTGGTGCGCAAAAATGCTTAATCAGCAGGGTAAATCCTAATCTAAATATTCCATTATGTTAATTTTATTAGATCTGTCTCCTCAAGTTTGGCCTCTGTGTGCAAAGGAAAACAATTTACAGTTGCATAGTGAATAAAGCACTGTCAGCTTATTCAGATGGCATTTTCTGCTATTTCACATAGTAGAAATTGAGTTTATACACAGTACATGGTTCAATTGGTCGTAAGGAAAGTGTGTGAAGGTGACATACTGCATTAGGTACGTCGTAGTGAGTTCACTGCTGCTGATCTGTAAAAGGTAGGAGTCAAAAAACACTTACACGTTTGAACACCCTGATGGCTCAAGACGGGCCAAAACACATGATGTGACTTTGTTTAAAGGTTCAGTTCACCCATAGTAAAACCACTACATACCAAGTCATATCTAGCCATGCAGAAAGTTTGGATTATCCACGGAAGCTATTTTAAACAGTTCACATTTGAACTACTTTCTAACAAAGAAATGAAACAAAGATTTCAGGACTTCATCCAGTGCAAAGAGAGGGTTGGAGAGTATTTACAAGCGACCAACATACAAAATAATGTTTTTTAGAAGTGAAGTTCCACTTCATCAATGATGGCATGAATTTGTTTATGTTCCTCTGTCCACCCTCTTTCTCTGCTGTCTACCTCTGCAGGAACATTGCTTTAGATTAAGCCATGAGAGAGATTATTAATATCCAAATGATGTTTTCACACTGGCTGTTGTGGCCAGAGGAGGTGAAGTGTGAGTGAGTGAGAAATTTCCATCCACTGCCAGAGTATACCAGCACCTGGCTGGCTGATGCAAACTTCTCATTGCGCAACAGAAAGATGCCCACTCTTGGTCAGCCAGCAAAGGCCTGAGGAGAACAAAGAGAAAGACACCGGTGTGCAGAAAGCAGAAGAAGAGCAGAAGAAATAATGAAATAGAAATGTGCCCACATCCACCACGAAACTTGGATGTGTTCCAAGCCTCTGACAGCTAGAGAAATATATCATGCCTTTCGCTTTTTTTACCAACAAAGTTCCCAGTGCGTGTGACGAATAAGTTAAAGAAATAAGCTTTCTGGGCTCTGTGTAAGGTAGTCCCTTCTGATATACCATGGTTAAATGTGGTGCTTCCATTGTGTATTTTTAGCATACAGTGCTACAGTGATACA
>NC_048418.1:4767114-4779040 GCF_013103735.1 Etheostoma cragini | reverse complement strand
CAAGGAGTTAACTTCTACATATGGGCGCCCGCTCTACCAACGGAGCTATCCGGGCGCCCAATTACATTTCTTTTAAGACTTTCAAACGACAATAATTTGTTCCCCCCGCAGCGACTCTGAGGATGCCTTGCTGAAGATCTCTGGTGTATTCTATAGACAAGCTGCCTAATGCTTTGGTTTGGTGTCCCTGCTGATGGAGACCGCGCCAGGAAAACAAGAAATCTTTGGGCATACGGATATAAAAAATGAGTGTATCTTTACTTACTTCACTTACATTACCGCAGAGCAAACAAAGCCAAGCTATATCAGCAGCAGCAGCTCCTGGGCCCAGACTCACTGACAATTACTTACCTAATAGATCGACTGGCTCATCTCTTGCTGTCTGTTCTCTCCCGTCTATTTGTCTTTCAGTGTCCTCCCGAAACAAATTTTTCCTCCCTCCCTAACTTGTTGGCCTCTGTCGCTTGACCTTGTCTTTCTTTCACCATCTTTAACTCTTCCTCAGTCTCCTCATTCTCCTTCTCTGTCAACTTCGCTCCTTGCTCTCACGTCAGCTGTCTCTTGCTACCTTGCTCACTTGTCTCTTGCTTCCCTTACCTGTCAACCTCGAGGGGTTTAATCATCAGCTTAATGTCACACCCTATTACAGGAAAGCCTGAAATGGGCTCAGCACCACCACCTCCCTGCTGGTTGGGGGCTGGTTACACTCCCAGCTACTTTAGCTTTTTCTTTGCAAGTAGTAAGCAACTTGAAAGGCATGCTCAACAAGAAGGAGCCCTCCCACAGGCAGACTGCTGAGCTCTGTTTGCATTTGTTATTTCCTCCATATAGTATGTGATAAATATATCTTTGAGTACACAGCCACTTGGGCTAAGATGAATGGCAGACAGATGTGAAGCTGATGCTTTACTGGAACAAAAGAGGCAGGCAGCTCTGCCATTGATTAGCACAGGGACTGACAGGCGCAAGGAACGGGGACAACAGGGTAGCTTAAAGGAGGACACCGGCAAAAAGTGTATTCATACAATCATTTCTTAGAGGCAGCGCAGCTTTGAGGGGAAAATCATCCTAACTGATTAATGTTAATGAAAGGAGTCAAAGAAAGGGCACAGTATCTGATTGGTATTCCTAAATGGCAAATATCAAAAAATTGTAAAATGCAAAAATGTCAACTATGGCCGTTTTAAAAGTTTAAGTAGCCAAAAGGACCTAATTGACTAAAAAAAAAAAACAACAAAAAACATCTCTTCTTGATTTCTGAATAAGTATTGTGTAGATATGATTTGGGTTTATCACTGGCTGTCATCCGAGCAGTTACTGGAGAACAAAAGCAAACTTAAACAATGTCAAAGAAGCCCGTGGAGAGCGGAGATGAAAACACACAAACCGCGCCACACAGGTCAACAACGTTTCTAAAACCAATCAAGACACTTTAAAAATTAATTATCAAGGCTCCAATTTCTTTTGGAAAAAAAACCTGTATTAAAAATCGGCTTTAGATGTTAGGAATGTTTGATAAGAATCCCATGCAATCAGCAATGCCTGCAACCACACATCTTGTATTAAAAGTTTCCCTAAGGTGCATGTAGTGCCATGGAGCAATGAGTGGTCACTGGTTTGTGCACATGTTGATGAGCATGCTTATGTATGACGTAACTAATGATTATTTCCATTATTGATTAAGCTGCAGTTTATATTCTGGATTAATCAACTCATCGCCTAGTCTATGAAATGGAAAAACAGTCATTCACAAAGTCTTCAATTTGCTTGCTTAGTTTGACCCCCCCAATATACTGCATTTGATTTAATGTCATACACGACAAAGAAAAACAGCAAAAACTCTAATTGTTGCAGCTCTGATGAGTACATTTTTTCCCAATTTGGGGTTAATATGCATTTTAAAATGTTACAGCTTCATAGAGTGTTATCACTTTTAAATGATTTGCTTACTGTTATTCCAGGTCTTTAAGTGGTTCATTGGGTAGACATTTGTGATGCCCAAGTTGTAGAATAAACCGGAGAAGGGTAGCCTCATACCTGATGACATTTGGTTATTACATTCTTTTGCCATTCTGGGGATGATTAATGGCCTTCTGAATTCAGTAAAGATGAATTCCATTTATTACCTGATGGACAGTAGCAAATGTTTTATGACATTCAGAAACTCTAGTGAGAATCACTGGAAAAATACTTTGCAGAGGCCCTACAGTATAAAGGTGCATGATAAGCACCATATTCAGCTGTACCAATGCCCTGCTAACATGTTTGCACATTATCTACTGCTTTTAAAAAAAAGACAGAAAAATGTACAAATCCTGATAGAGTCACAAAGTCGGCAACAGTAAGAGTTGATAGCCTTTTTATTTTTGTCTCAGTTACATGTATAGAGAGATAGATGTATAGCTTTTATTTTTAGACTCAAGGTCCATTTAGAAAAACTAAACAAAAAAACACATACAACACAATTAAAAAGGGGAGATACAAAAGAACAGACACAAATTAAAGAAGACTGCTATACCTGTAATCCCAGGAGCACTGAACCTCGGGTAAATCAGTTGAGTTACAAGAAGAATTCAGGCGACCAATATATTTCTACATTAGATAACTCAGTAAAGCAGAGAATGTTATAACTTTAGCTTGACAAAACAATTCACTTGCACTTTACCACCTTGGTTTTCTCAGCAGTATGCACAAACAATCATTATAAACCATTTATAGTAATGGATTAATGTGTATTTAAAAACAGTAGCTCATGGCAGTGCTTTAACAAGGCCTTGTTAAACTTTTGCCCCACTTTATCCCCAAACCCCTGTGTCATTGTCCATTTTATAATAAATGGGTTCTATTTTTGCCACCTGCATGGTTTATAGGTGATAAGCTCCCCAAGGGAGCAATAGCTGACAAATTGAAAATTCATGACCATGTAAATATTTCACTAACATGTCACGGCTGGCATGCACACTGCATTCACAGCTGATCGTGCCAGCCGCGGGCTCAACTTGACATTGCGTAAAAAATAATTTTCCCATTAATCCACATGGTTTAAATTCCCAGATGCTACATCCCCTTTGACACGGTCGACCAGGTGACTTCATGAGACATCTAACTGGAAGTGTAGCAGTGCAGCGCATAGAATAAAAAAAGGTGAGGGGAGAAATGTGAGACATTCCCCTTCTGCACATTTCTTTTGTTTGCTCCTCACAGTAGTTAGGTGGAAATAGTCAGAAAGAGGCTTCCAGTTGAAGTATAAAGCACTGTCTTTCTGATACCCGAGTGCAGTATCAAAGCAGGAGAAAGGGTAGAGTGAGAAATGGAATCACCTCTTTGGTTGTGCCTCACTCACTAAAATAAAGCCCTGGCCTATTCTAAAATGTTTCCCGTCTCCGTTGCCAACTTTTGCATCAACTTCTATGAAGTACAACACATTCACTCCATTCACACAATAATTCTGAACTGCAAGCCAATTTATAATAGAAAAAAATTTACTATGGAACTGTGGTAATAAAGTCTCTAAATAGTGGGTTATTAAGAACAACATGACAAGAACTTAAGCATATTTCCCTATATGACCAATTAGCTACGGCCTTCGATCAACAGAGAGTTTTAAATGTCTTATGGGAGCAGAACAGAGAGAGCTCCTTTATCAGAACATGTCTCATGCATGGCTGATAATGCGGTAATTTATGCTGAATGTGAACGATAACATGATGCCCGTCATAATTTATGTCATTTAGTTGACAATTAGGCGCCAGTCCTAATCAATGCCACTATGAGGGATGATAATGTAGTGTATCCGTCTTCAGGAACTAAATACAATTTATCCTATGAGAGAGAATAGTTTGTGCAGTTTTATTCAACAGAAACGAACTGCTGGAGCAGGTTTTGGCTGCATTAGGAAAGCCAACATCTTTTGCAATATTTTCTTAAAAACTACAACTCCAAACAAAAAAAATTGGCCTACAAAAATCACCTTCAGATAACTCAGTTAATCACTGTGATGAAGTTCCACAGATACAGACATATCAAGGTGACAGTGAAAAAAAAAGAATGGATAAAAATGTCCATCTTTCACTCGTGACCTGGGATCAAATAAACAGTTTTTTTTACTTTCTTAACTGTGTTAAGAGCCAACAGAAGAAAGTCTGTGACCTATTTTAAGTTCTGACTGATTGATCTTAAGCAACCAGATTTCCCTCAGTTCAGACTAGGAGACTGACATAACAAGGTCAGGACATGCCAAAGGGAGACTGAGATGTGCCAGTAGGTAGCTACAAATACCGAGCAAGTAAACTACACAGACAAAAATAACTCTAAAATGTCAGACTACTTGCTGAGCCTGTAATATACAACCGAGACCACTAAGGTAATCAACAGTGTTAGATTGTAGACTCAAATACAAAATACTGTATAACTGATATACTTTGACTAATGGGGTGAAATGTATGTATAATGTATGTCTATTTGTGATCCTGGATGAAGATAAGAGACATCCACTGGAATATGTTATGAAGATAGAAGCATGGTACACATTACAGGTTATGAGTAATGGGCTGGTGTAGTTTTATGTGGTGAAAGTTAGCTTCAGCTACGTAGCAAGCTGCAAAGGCTGATGCTCAGTATTTTTAATTCATTTATTATTATTTTTAATGCCGAGCATATGAGCCAAAACATTTTCTCGCAGTTGCATTTGCTTCGGGGTTTTGTGGCCCACTGCATACATGCATTAGTGTTTCTCCCCCTGGTCTCGCCTGCACGTTCCCGCCCACAGACTTCACATTAGGATAAACTCCCAAACATAAAAAAGTTATTGGGTGTTGCTTCGTTTTTTTCCCCCCATACCGGTGCTGAAGTGACACTTTTACAATAAAGAACTGCTTGTTTATTATACAGTCAACATTAAATAATGTGTTTATAATTTAATAATTACATTATAACTTGTACCAATAACTTATTTATGTATAGATAGAGATACTTTATTTATCCGGAAGGAAATTAAGTTGTCAAATAGCTTATACAAAACATACATGCACATAGGCACACAAAAATATGACATCACACACACATTCTACAAAAATAAAAAGAAAGACATCAATAGTGTGCCCTGACTTTAAAGTTAGATTGTAGCATGTTTAAAGGAGCGGTGTGGAAAAAATGCCAAATGGTGCAAAGGTATCATAGTACAAGAGATAACAGCAAATTTTGTATGTCTTCAAGTACAACAGGCAACCCAATATATCAAAAATAGAATAAGCATTACTTAACTATACATACATAGACACTAGTAAAAGACTTGAAGAAAAGTTTAAGTTAAAGCTGAAAAGTTGAAAACTGTCCATACAGATAAAAACACAGCGTTGTGTATTTGCCGTAGAGGCAAGCTAGCAAAACGGGTAGATGGTTAATATAGTCAGTAAGGGAGTCAAACAGGGCCAATCAGTCCAATCCAGGGTAGTTTACATGTACAAAGACACCCAGATGAAGGCTTGGCACAAAGGGCTTTGTGGTACAAAGTCAATTGCTGTTATACAACAAAAGGAAGGTTAAGTTACCAGTTTCAGTGAACTGATACACAGTCACACTTTACACTGTTTAGCTGCCAGCATTTTAACCCTGTTTAATCCAGCTACTAGCTAACGATAGGCTAACGTTAGCCGCTGCCAAGTGTAGTGTTAACTAGCGTCACGTGCAGAGATGTGTCCGTTGCAGGTAATGTTTTGGAGCATCAGAGAGAAGAACAGGCATTAAAGTAGTACTGAAATGAGGAAGCAAAATCCGCATTGCTATTCGTTCCGGTAGGTACCCGTTGTTTAGACATCGGTGCCATTTTAG
The DNA here is from genome assembly GCF_013103735.1 of Etheostoma cragini. Lineage (NCBI taxonomy): Eukaryota > Metazoa > Chordata > Actinopteri > Perciformes > Percidae > Etheostoma > Etheostoma cragini. Next base: position 4,773,211 of record NC_048418.1, on the reverse strand, counting down.
CACCGGGTCTCGGTACCCAACCCTATTTCCTGAGCTTCGGGAACGTTTTACACATATAAAACCTCCATGGATTAAAATGTAATAATACAAAGAGTCATAATTGATCATGTTTGGTGTCTTGTCAACAGTTTTACAGACGTATCTTTTATAGTTTTGGTCTATGGGGAAATGCTTTTGTAGACCACAGGGGAGTTTTTCATTGCAATAGCAAAGTTGCCACTGGGACACATTGGCAGCAGGGCTGACTGGCGGCATTGTTTCAGACTCTCTTAATGCTTCCTTGAAGTATAAAAAAGGGTTGTTGAAAGATGAAATGAAAGAGTAATGGAACCATAAATAAATACATAATTGTGTTAACTGATTAGTGGGGCAGGCAGAAGCAAAAAAATGCTTTCTTGTGGTGTGTCTTGAGTTTAAAGGGAAGAGGATGAAGCTTTATAGGTTTTACATTATATCTTTATCCAACAACATTTATTGATGTATTCAGTTGTTCTTTTGACCTATCTAATAACCTTTTACTACAGCTTGTCAGTTTCAAGACTCCATAATATAGTTGGATAGTAGTGGATATAGTACGTCCTACGATGTTGGACGTAAGGCTGATATTACATACAGGCATGTTATGTCTTTCTTGTTGTTGCATTTTTCATTACATTAGTCATTTATTTCTTTATGATTTGGTTTCTTGAATTGATGATCAAAGTCAGCTCAGTTATTAACCCATTGCTGACATCAGCGTTCAGTTTCGTCAAACACTTTTTTTGGAGAGTTTTCACTCCCAAAACATTCATCGGGAGAATCAAAACTAACCATCCCTAAAAAAAAAAATTTAAAAAAAGGATGTCGTATTGCCTTTGAACTGATGTCCTTCTTGAGTGTAACACCTCTCCCAGAGGTTGAGGAACTGACAGATCGAGGCCAGCCTGGGATGACAGCAGCAAATTAAGATATATTGCTTCAACCGGGGTGATGAAATCAGGATGCCAGAGGGGGAAACTGAGAAACTAGTCTGCAGCTCTCACCACAAGAGCTTGCCTGCATGTTTCCTTTAACGGAAGCTAATTTGAACACCTCGGGGGAATCTGTTTTCCATTCGTTTTCTATGGGTGAATTTCCCTGCACTTGTGTGTGCACATAATAACAAGATTCCTCAATCTTTCATTTTATTTGCTCTAAGAACTCTCCAAGGTAGCCTGTTCATGGGTTGCCATAAATTACTACACTCTAATCTTAAAACAAGGATGAAAAATATTTCTAGCCAGTGCCTGACTGTTTGTCCAGCTCCTAACCCTCTCCTACAGGCCCCTGTGAGCCTGCATACAGAATACGGTTTGTTCTCCTTTCATGAGCCTAATAAAACATGTGTAGCAGCTGTACCATTTTTTTGGAAACTATATCAACAAACTGAAAGGGAGCTGGTGAAAATGGATATGTATTTGAGTGTGACACCCTGCGGATGCCATTTGCAGATTTATATGTGTTCCCCCCCCTCCCAAAAGGAGAACATTTGTACCTTTTTCATCACCACAGCAGTACTAAGATTTACAAGAATCTATAGCACTCATATGTTACTAAGGTTGGAATTTAAATAATGAATAAATGTGTTCGAAGCAAAGTTTAGAAAACTTTCAAGCGCTGAAATTCTGCCATTCTGCACAAAATTCTGTCAAGTAAGACTATATTTAAAGTTCTGCAATGGCTGGTTGTGTTTTGACAACATTTAACATGTTGGACAGTTGGCTGTTTTAGTTGGATTGTAGGGTAAAAGTAAAGTATGTTTGGTAGCACCCAGCCATATAAAGTACGATACAATACCTGAGTTTTAGTATGGATACCTATGGTGAGGTTCTGATAGCTTTTTTAATTTCTGATCAGGTGCCCAGACTGGCTGTGCTCCACTGCTAACAAGCAGGGATGCAAATTCATCAGGGGTGGAAAAGGTGATAAAGACACAAACCGCATGCCCCCCCGAGATAAGTTATTTTTAAATATCAGCTTTAAACTGTGGATTTACTGTCAATTATTGCATGAAGATATAGGACAAACCCATCCTAAAATCTTCTCCCGAAATCTAATGTCTGTGATTGGCTGTCTAACACGTCGTAGAGAGAAGTAGAAAAAAAACTCTACGTTACGCACAGAGACCGGGCTCACAAAAAATATCATTTAGGAGCCGGTATCACTGATATTGGTGTTGAAAAATGTTGAACTATACCCAGCCCTAGTAATGAGGGTGAAAAGCCAAAACTGAGACTACGTTGTCCCTAAACCAAACAATATTTGATAAACCTAAATGTTCTTTCATGATAATAACTACACACAATATATTGGCAGTATGTGGAGTTAACGAGGCCCCCTCAAAGGTTTCTGCCTCCTCCCTTTCTCTGCCCCTGCTGCTGAGGCGATAAAAACGCCACCTTTCTTTAAAACTCCTGTCTAAGCAACCGATCATGTTGTTATGGAAACCATTAAATAGCAGCTATGCGCCCTATAATATCTCTCTTTCGGATTCTCTCTCTTTCTATCTATCTCCTTGCTCTCCCTCTGTCTCCTCCTGCTGAGCTCTCCCCCACAAACCTCTGTCCTTGCCTTGCACCAACACCAAAACAAGCCTTGATCTCTGCTTCATGTTACTAGCAGATTTATTCTCAAGGAAGGCGGACCAGGGGCAATAAAGGCGGAACAGATTTCCCAACCATTATAAGGCTTAGGTGCAGCACCCACGCCGAATGAATGTAGAATCTATGTGAGCGTCAGAACTAACACAATATTTTTGATCAGATCTACTGGTTGCTGTTGGTTCCCAGTTTGGTCTTTAATCTTTTTGAGTTATTTTGAAATATATGCTCTAGCTTTGGCGAGCTCAAACTAAACACCAAAACTGGACTACGACTGCAACGAAGCAAGAGTTGTGTATAAGACAAGGAGGAAGGGAATGTCATTTTCGCGAGGATCTGCACCAAACACGATGTTTTCTGTAGTCTGGACAACTGGTTTTCGCTGCAACACAATGGCACATATTCTGCCTTTAACAAACACTGTGTCCCCCCGGATGTGGATATTGCATTAGGCCATATTGCGATTTTAATAAAATTGTGATTAATTTTGCAGTCATACCTGATAGCATAGTTTTAGGGTATAGTATGAAAATGGGACACAGGTAACACCACAAGTGGATGACATTAACGTCGTAATTTTGCATTTAAATGGGTTGCTATTGCAACAGCATGATAACATATACGAAAAAACACCCAAAGTAACTGAACTGCCCCTAAACAAACAGGTGGCACTATTTCTGCTAAACGGCTTCTGGCGCCCTCCATTGTTTGCCTAAAATAAAACAATGTGTTGTCAACAATCTTAAAAAGCAGCTTCAAACAAACAAAGTCTGTGTACTGTGGCGCTATTACATTAGTCACAGATAGTAGGATAAAAGGCTGGAAACACCTGAAGCAGCCGTTTGTACATGAGCCTGCCAATTAGTACTTTTAATGACCGGCCTAAAAGTCACTGCCTTTCAACTACCAACTGTTAAAATTCGAGCAATGAGCAACCCGTAATGAGCGGACACTACAGAATGTGCTGACCTGTTAGTGAGACGCTGTAATGAACTTTTGTGCTTTATTGTCATGTGAAAAGCAGAAAAGTTCTGAGAAGTGAAATTAACATTAAAGTGAAAGAACTTTGAAACATTAGGTCTGATCTTCCCTTTGCATACTAAGCTTTCAGCCTTCAGATTTAGAGATTAGATTGGAATTTGGAAAAGTGGATACATTTTTAAACGATCTGTAAAAATTTAAATCTGACTTAATCCTCTGTTTTTATTTATTGCGTGAACACAGTCCAGACAAAAGAGTGTTGACAGAAAGGAAAAAGTCTTCAATTATTAAAGATTCATACATTTAAATTTTTAGAGCCCTCGAGAAGATCCACTAATCCACTGTGGAAAAAACATGAAAGTAAAAAATTATCAACTTGGTGTTTAGGAACTATTAATTGAAAAAGCTTTATTTGATTTTCGGTCTGTTGTGCAATTTACACGAGGTCAAAGATAGTTTCTTGAGGAAAGAAACACCACTCTGTATTCTTTTGACATTTAAAAAGGATAAAGAGCGGACTTTGTTTAATGCGGGTACAACTCCTGATTGCAAAAGGTAAAAAGTAATTCCCATCTCTGTACTTTTAAGCATATATCTCTGGCTCAGAGAAATGATAATGATGGCATTTTTCAGTTGTTTCTGACATATATAAATTAGACAGGCATATAATCGGCACAAAAGCTCTAGATGCAGACATCTGTTTGTCAGGATGCATCTGTTCTAGTTGACAACATCAACACTGTTTAATTGAAATATTTGAGGATTATTCACATTGCAGGCTTGACATTCTCAATGCATAGCAACAATAAAAAGGTCAAAACAACTTGCAGGTCTCAGCTTTTGTGTGGTAAAAAAATATGAGTTTTTTGAAGAGCAAATTATGTGGATTTAAGTACAAGCACCAGTGGAGTTATTTACATTGGCAACAATGTTAAACGTTCTATGGAAGGGATATGAAATGTACCAGCCAAATTATCGGTCCAGAAAGCTGATTTGAATGGGCAGCAGTTAAGGGCTGACTACTTTCCAAGCCAGTGGTCCAGATGTGTAAATCCCTACCAGAGCACTTATTACCTCGCCTCCTGCACAATTTATGGCACAACACCAAAAGGATAAATTCCTTATAACACAGCCGGGCTTCTCTGACACTAACTAGTGGCTGCAGTCCTGCTGACTGGCAGTCACAAGATCTCCTCTTCTCAAATTGCTTCTTAGATGCTTCACAGAGAAGCAATTTGGCGGGAAAAATGCAAGCCACTGTAAAAGGTGGAAGAAATGTTGAATTTAAATGGCACCCAGCACACACACACACACACACACACATTTAAAAGCAGATATACTTTTCAAAATATGTTACTTCAAAGAGGTTGACAGGCCAGGAAAAATAAAAGAATCTCAGCATGCCTCATTACAAGATTCCTTTTTTCTCTTCCCAAAATGAGGCACAGAGCTTTATGGTTCCGCCTTCAACTAGAGCATTGAGACCATCCCTTAAACATTTCTGATCACTGTGTCTCTGAGGTCTTCAAACACACCAATAATTACTGGGGGTTAGCTGAGGATGATGTGTCCTGATGAGACATGGATGAGGACGGGGGACTCGCTGCTGCTGTTGAGCGGGGTACTGTGTGATGAGCTACACTACTGCATTAAGCTGTTTGAAGTGGTCAGGGTCTTAAGTCAAAACCCGCAAGTGTCTTTTATTTAAAGTGATCCTGAGTATTTTACTATCAAACATTCCTCGCCTGTAGAGGTTAAAATGATGCTGAATTTCTGTCAGTTACAGAAGAAAATATTAATATGTCCACTTTGGGAGCCACTCCTAAAGCATCTACTTCTCCACTCTCCACCCATATTCTTCATACTGTATCTTCCAATTTTTATTTTCTTCCCGCAATAAGACCACTTTTTTAACAGAAAGCAGTAAGCACTATATCTTTGTAGCACTTTCATGTAAATGTATGCCAAACATATGGTTGGAAAGTGAATGGATGTTGCAACCTGTTAGAAGTCAAAGAAGAAAACAAAAGACAATGTATAAGTGTTGCTCCAACATAACTAAACTGTGTGCACACAAAGGACCCTTATAGCAGAGATGAAGCACTGTGAGCACATTATGGTTAAGGTTTTTTGTTTTTATTGACTAAAAGCCTGTCTGCTGTGGAGTATCAATGTATAAATTGGTTGTAAATTTGGAGTGCTGTCAGTAGAGAGAAAAACAAAAACAGTCGGTGCTGGCTACACAGTGTTGTCCTCCGGCTAGCATTGGCACCCGATAGGCTTGAGCAGGGCAAGTTTTAAACGTGTTTTTAGCCTCTAAAATGTTCAAAATGTAATTAAAAGTGTTTACCCGTGTAAAGTGATACATACATATGTACATATACATACACATACATATATATATATATATATATATATATATATACATATATACATACATATATATACATATATACATATATACATACATATATATATATACATATATATATATATAT
>NC_048418.1:4737582-4767014 GCF_013103735.1 Etheostoma cragini | reverse complement strand
TCAGATTTACTGACTTAATCCCCCACATATGATGTTAATAAAAGCGGGCTTTCCACACAAACAAACGTACATGTGTCACTAATACGGTGACAAATACAACTGAATATCTATTGTGACAGTGGTGAAAAAGCAATTCATGCAACGCATGTGATAACTGATATTCCCCCCAATAAAACAAAAACACTGATGTCCAATTCTGCCAGTAGCTTCTATGTTGTACCTACCTTCCTTACTTTCAAGTCTGGATGGAGAAAACTATGAGGAAGTGCTAACGACTGCGTGGCCACGCAATCGCCAAGCGCTGCTCTCAAAGGTATGTGCCTTGCTGGCACATACCTGTGCTGCGCTTTGCCTCTGAAAGCCGTACACATGATCCGTGGTAACACTGTTCTGCGCTGGCTGTGTTATTGTTTCCTATTAGGAGAGAGGAAGCTCTACCAGGGGCATGGAGGCATGGCATGGACCACCACTCGGAATTGGAAACCGAGCTCTGCGCTCAAAGTTGCAATTTTTTTTCAAACTTTGCCACCGCTCTTTTGAAAGAGCTACCGCCAACAGCAATGATAGTTTATACCTGCACTGCACCTCTGAAGTGCCTGCACTATGCTCTGTGCCATCGCGGTTTCTTGAATAGCGGACTGATTTACAGCATTGCTCTCCTTTACAAAAGCCAGTGGCAAGGCAAAGCAATTTTCTTTATCTAACACATTTCAGCAACAAGGCAATACATAGTGCTTTACACAAAACATCAAACATTAAAAACATCAACATCAAAAAGAAAGGTCTTCAGCCTTGATTTAAAAGAACTGAGAGTAGCAGCGGATCTGCAGTTTTCTGCGAGTTTGTTCCAGATATGTGGAGCATAGAAACTGAACATTGCTTCCCCCTATTTAGTTCTGACTCTGGGGACAGAAAGCAGACCTGTCCCAGACGCCCTGTGAGGTCTGGGTGGTTCATAGTGTAGTAGAAGATCAGAAATGTATTTTGGCCCTAAACCATTTAGTGATTTATAAACCAGTAGAAGTATTATGAAATCATTTTTTGAGGCACAGGAAGCCAGTGTAAAGACTTCAGAAGAGGAGTGATGTGATCCACTTTGATTCAGCGTTCTGAATCAACGGCAGCTGTCTGATTGATTTTTTAGGGAGACCTGTAAAGACACCGTTACAAGTCTACTGAAGACAAAAGCATGGACAAGGTTTTTTAAATCCTGTTGAGAAAAAAGTCCTTTAACCCTTAATATATTATTAAGATGATAATAGGCTGACTTTGACTAACTCAAAGAGGTTAAGGTGACTAACGTTCATTCAGTGGGGAAAAAACTAATGGAAACGTGTCTATATTCCCCAAAACTAAGGTATCCCAAAACAATTTGCTTTGGGATTAGTACAAATGTTAGATGCTGAAAACTTTCAAACGATACTAAGAACATGCGTCTCACAAAGGTAAGTGAAGCTTCATAATGTGTTTATAGTTTTCTTTACTCTTAAGATGTCATTAATAAATTGTCAACCACAACCAGCTGCTCTGACAACCCATAATCACTTCCCCTTGTTCATTTGAAAACTTATTTAAAAGTAACATATTTAAGCAGTCTGCATCATTGCCTGTGTTGTTGTGGCTAATTGGATAAAACCATGGCTGTGGGGGATTTTTAGCGGAGATAGAAATTAACTATTGTGGCAGGGTTGGCTCAGTTGGTAGAGCTGAACTATTGTGAATTCCGGAAAAAATAATATTTCAATGTTGAACGCACAAGTGGCATTTTCATGGTTGTCATGACGGTCAGGGGATAGGGAAGCCAGCTTTTTGCACGTCACCCCCCTTTCTCTCTACCTTCTTTTTCATCTCAGTCTTTTACTGTGTGGTGACAAAAGTAAAAAAAGAAGGGCCACAAACATACTTAAGAAAAGTCCAAATTTCCACGGAAATAAAACAATGCTATGACATAGGCCTGAACAATATTGTTCAGCCCTATAGTGCGCGTGAATTTATCAAACTAGAGAGCTGGCCCCGCTAGTCGACCACAACCTGGAATTTAGAGGAAGCAACATGCAGTCACTGTCATTCACGTTAGCCTGGATTGATTATTATATGAATACAATGGTGTCATGCTAGTCAACCAGCATATTTCCACCTAATTTCCTCTCCAAAACCGCTTTAGAAGAGTAACGTTAGTCACAGCGCTTACTTGCTTTGGTGTTTGAAGCATTAAATTATTATTTCAAAATTGAGCTATTTTTGTCATCTTTTAAAAATTCCTTTTTTTTCATATCAGGGTATATATATCGCAGGGGGGAAAAATATCGCAATATTAGATATTTCCAATATTGTGCAGGCATACTATGAATAGTTTATCAATGAGAAAGTCTTGTGCATCTGTGCCATTCATTCCACTGTTTAGAAGAGACAAATGACCCTAAAATGATGCTGACAATTACCTGATTAGTGATATATTGACTTTCTTTAAAGCCTATATGTATGGTTGGACATACTGTATTTATCTTGATTTTTTTAAATATAACCTATGTAATAAACGCAGCTTATTTCTTCAGCCACACATGCAAATTGCATGCTCTTCTGACAAACAAAAAGGCACTACAAAAAGAAACAGAAAACACAATTTTCCATGTAAAATGCTTGTAAGAAAAGGCAATTCAAACAGGCAACTGCTGTGAGAAGCGACAACAAAGATACATGGACAGATGAAACAGCTGAGTAGATCTAACAGCCAACAGGAGGTGCTTTTTAACTGTTTTTCTTGTTGAATGTTTGTGTGTAACTTGGGTGAATAGAACACTAAATACTTATACAATCAGGAACCAGAGCCAACACTAAATCTTCACTTAAACATCCAAAGGCACACAGTTAACACAACTGGGTGAAGAGTCAAAGTATAGTATACACAAAGCCACGCAGTGGGCCTCACTGCCTGTCGTAGCAGAGGGAAAGGCTCACGGTAGCAGCAGCAGGGGCGATTCAGCACCATAGACAGAGGCCAGCTAACTTCCACAAGGCAAAGTCCCCCCCCCCCCCCCCCCCCCCCCCCCCCCCCCCCCCCCCCCCCCCCCGCCAAACTCCCTGCTATTCAAACATAGCTTAATTTCCAGTGAAAATTGACCTGGTTTGGTCTAAACTTTTGTAAAGTTGTTTTTTCTAAAGCCCAAGAACTAACACGAGTGAGTGAACTGTCGCGTTTTAATTCATTATAAAACATACAAGACACGGGCAGCACAAAGTGACCACATAACAACAACAAGATATGCGTTAAGAGTTGTACTAAAGTCAAATTAGTTTGGCTGCATGCTAGTTAGTTAGCTAGCAAGTTCCCTACACATGTAGTTAACCGAGCCACGTGTGTAAGCTAACATTAGGGAGAATATACAAGGCATGAGAGGGACGCTTCTCTTACAAGTGCCATGTATTGCTAGACAAACTTATATCTGAAGAAACTACAATGGTGTTAGCATTATGATGCTATGCGGCCTATTATCTGCAACAAGAAGAGCTGAAGTGTTGATTTAGCTCACCATAGTGTTATCAATAACAGACGCTAAACTAATTATCAACCGTTGACCGACTCGTTATGACGCATTAAGCAGCTGAACGCGTCAGCCATTTATTCAGGTTGTTAAATAGCCTGATAATGTTTTTAAGCAATGAAAACATGGTGCGGTGCCAGGCCTAAGCTAAAGCTGTCCCGGCGTAATGATAAAGAGTGAGAGGGGAGGGTTTAATCTGCTCAATTAGCGCCTAATGAACCGCGGAGACCTTCGAGTGTTAAAAACTTACCTAAGACGAAAAAAGGGAGCTCGGTGTTTTCCAGGTCGTCCACCACCACGACGTCTCCGGGAAAATCGTTTCGAACGGAAAACAGCAGCTTGGGCTCGGAGGCCGACGGACTGTGCATGATGTTTAGGTCGTTTTCCCTCAAAAACGGCAATGCCGACACGGTTACGCTCTTCATCTTACACTCGGTGTCCTGGCTCTGGTCCTCGTCGCCATTAAGGCATTGGACATAAGGCATTAGGACGACCAGGAAGACGCACGCGAGCCCCAGCAGCAGCAGCGGTCTCAGCCCCATGTTGATGCTCGCCATCTCCGTCGCTCCGTTTCCTCTCCCCTCCTCGCGGTTTCTCTCGCAGGCTGCTTCGGTCCCTCAGCTGGCGGATGAGAGAGAGGCAGAGTGAGAAGGGGGGGGGGGGGCTACATCGGCGGGCTCTCAATGTAGAAATCTAACGCACCTCGTTTCTCACATGTTATCAATCACAGCTTCTCTCTCCCGTTTTTGATACACCACTGAACATTGATCGTGTGATTGTTCTGCGTTTTATTGCTGTTGACCCCTTTCCTGTAATACATCGATAAGCTGTCCAAATTGCTGTAATGGATGAGCATAGATTGCCAACAGGACAAGCACCCAGAATGCCCTGTGGGTCCCGTCACCAAAAGTCTCATTATTTCTAATTTAATTGTATGTGTGCCCCCCTCAAACCCATTTGCATGTTATCTCCAAGCGACACCACTGAGCATCTTTAGTAGTTCCCCTGACCTCTGTGATTAGGTGGACACCCGACTGGATGCATAATAATAGTCTAATTGTTGGGGTAGATGCACAAGCTGAATGTAAAAACTCCCCAGTCAGTGTCTGTGGTGCCACCACAACAGATAGAAAGGGCAGATCATTTTGAACAAGCTAAATAGCTACTTATGAATTCGAAATTACTTAATTTTATATGAGGTCAATTATGAGAAGAATTAATCTCTCAAACATCCAGCGAAGTAATAAAAAACTATTTAATTTAGTTCATTTATATTCAGTAATTGTACTCTCTTGAGATCTACGGGACATATTTATTAGTAGTGCACGATGTAGGCCTACACACTGTTTAGTGTATTGAGACGGACGTTTGTTAACTGTAACACCACCAAATGGCATGCTGGGTAGGCCTACAGCTCGCTCTCCCTCGCTCGCTACAGTGCAACAGATGAAGAAAGAGAGGCCAGAGTGTCATGTCAGGTGTATTGCTCAGCACCCACGGACAGGCAGTGTCCAGTGTGAAGTTGTTTTGATGAGCATATAGTCAGCTTTCATTTTGTAAATGCTTATGGTGATCTTAAAGTTTTGCTTTATACACCCAGACATGGAAATGAATCCTATGGTCAAATATTTTCAGCCAATCATCTAAAAAAAAAAAAAAAACTAAACAAGTGTACTGTAATCTAGTCTGCAAAGTCAAATTGACAAATTGTGATTTTAAGGAGAACTCTAATAGGTTTTAACCTGGACACCATTTTCCCATGTTTTTGTGTCTAAGTGACTGATGGGAACAACAATCTTTGAAATTGGTCCAGTATTAAGTGAGATCGCTTGAGTCGACAATGGCGAAACAAGCTATAATTTAAGGTAATAGGGCAATTGTCCAGCTTGTATTTACCTTCACAAAAGTGCTCGTTTTGCCACTGACAGACTCAGATTATCATTGTGTCTGACAACATTATGGAAAGGATTTCTAAAGGAGGTTGACTTTCTGTTAGAGTAAAATTCTTTTTTTAAACTTAAAAACATCCGCAAAATTGTGTTCACATAACCCACCAGACTCCATGTAAATAAACAGTAATTTTACCATTGTAAAATACACTGTATTCAAGTCCACAGAAACAAAATAAAACTATGATTAAGACATTTTTGGTCGTGTTTCCACTTTTCCAACCATCATAACTTTAGTGTTGGTTGAAATAAACACAGTTTACCAGTTTACATCTGAAAATATATAAATGTTACATTGTAGTTTGTCTTCGCCAATGATCTTTCTTAGTACTGGACTATTGTCAAAGATTGTTGTCCCCATCAGTCACTTCAACACAAAACATAGAAAACTAGGGTTGTTTGTAGGCTTTCAAATGATCAGCAAAACCATACTGTTATTTTTATTTTTGAAGAAGATATGTGTTTTTAGGTAGGGAGGACATCCAATATAGGTCAACTTAGAGAGATTCTTTCTCCTGAATGGTTGGTCACGTTTACTTAAGCAAACCACGCTCTAACACTCATGTCATGTTGAAAAAAATGTGTTCAAATTGAAAGGGGTGAGGTGAGAAGGTAATTTAATTACTCATGGAGTGCCACACATATCAAGTCAAAAACCAGTAAACCAGTAAGAATTGGACAGAGTCATATTTTTACTTGATGGCGGAGCTATATGCAGTCTGAAAAGTTATTAATCATGAGGGAAACATTATTGTCTGTACAAAATTAAATAGCAAGCCGTCTAGACCAATTCATAGAGCTATTCGCCGTTTTATTAAGAATAAGGCTACAACCCCACGCCCAGCTCAAGGGAACCGCAGAGTTGGATCATAATTGTCCTTGGGTTAAGTGAAAATGAGCGACCTCTTTTCTATTACACTCATTTAATCATTGTAAATATCCACATATTGGTTGATTCAGCTTTAATAACTTAGGTTGAACTGCATTTTCCAGGTAGCAAATAAAAACTGCTTGTATGTTGACTTAACTTAAAACATTTTTACAGTGTATTTTGTTTTTTTTACAATGACAAGAACAAAAAAGACAGGCAACAAATACATACAGAGCTGAAGTCCATTGAAATTACATTGGGACTAAAATTTACTGAGGGCTTTCAAACTTTAAATCCCTAGACTGTTTTGTTGACCAGACTATTGCCATTTGGATTTGGATGCAAAGCCGTAGGAAAAGAAGATTGTGTTTTCTGTGTCACCACTGTCCATCCATTTAATATTTAAGCAGCTCTGTGGTCTCCTATTAACCGCCATTTCTCTCTCTCTGTCCTCATCAGAAACAGTTTTAAAGTCCAAAATAGGCCAATGTTTTAGATCCAAGCGGGGGAAAAAAGGGAGCAAGCAGGGAAATGGATTGGCCTCGGCCACCAGCAGTGAAATATTAAAAAAGTGACTGAAGAGAACAAGTGGAGCAAACAGTGCCCAGACTATCACCCATTTATTATTGATGGTGGACTGGTGGTTCCTAAAGACACTGGTGAAGGAACAGTCATCAGTATTCAAATAAGATCAAGTGTACTTATAAAGTTTTTGCTTCTGAATGTGCTTGCCCTTTTTAACTTTCAGACTTCTCTGCTGTTTGACAGTCCAGAAGAAATAAGTGGCAGCAAAGAAAAGTACAGAGTGAGACTTTTCTAGTACATTGCTTTAAGGCCTCAGAGAAACTTTTAAATGATCATTTGGAAGATTTCCACAAAGCTGTGTCAGCATCAACTGAAATGTTATGCATATACACACACACAGTATATATTTTATATCCTATTACAAGTATTGCTCATGTATCTTGACACATCATATTCCTCTGTGCCATTGAGCCCATTAAATGCACTGTTTTCACCTGTTTAGGTGACATTTGGTTAAAAGGGCAGTGCCCGGGAATTATGTCATATGTGAGGAAATTATCACATGGAGCCCTTTTCAAATCTGAATATAACGTTAGATTAGATTAGAGCTCAAACATAGAGTTCATACTTGCAGTAACACACCATTTCACACTGTTCTGAGATTGAACGTGTCTCGGCTTGCTCTCTCTCTCTCCCCATGGGGTCGAAAATCAAGCTGCTCCCTCTAGGGGCCTGGAGAACATCCGTCGTGTAATCTGGATGCAGCATTTTCTCTGCATCGCTTCTTTTTTTGGGGTTTGTGTGCTTTTCTATTTGCGTTGTTTCTACATTTGCAGCGCGTTTATGTATTTGGTTGTGTTGTGTGTATTTGCTGAATCTTGTGCATGTGTTGTCAAATTAATGAAGATGTTTTCTTAATTTGGTTGTGTTTTGTCTATTTGCATGTGTTTTCTTAAGTTGCAGGACGTTTGCCCGTCGGCCACCGTACTACGTGCCGGACGGCTCAACGATGCTTCTGCAAAACCGATTAAGGAAGGAACTTGGTGGAACATGTGTACGTTCAAAAGCAGTTATAGTCGTGCAACAAAAAACCCAGATTGGACAGATAGTCTAGCTAGCTGTCTGGATTCACCCTGCAGAGATCTGAGGAGCAGTTAACCATAGTCCTCAGGAATCCACCGGAGTAAAATCCCAACACAAAGAAAGTGGAAAGAAACAGATCTCTGTCCAAAAAGAGGGACATCCGGCAGAATTTCCATTGCCCCCTGAACAATCCCGGAAGTGGACCATCGTCGACATAGACCACACTGTTTCTAATCTGAAAATGAAAGTCATTCTGGACCATACTCTGGTTTTTGCTGTCCTCAGTACGAACAAATGGGCTTGGGTCGGCGTGTCACAGAATGGGTCGCAGAGTCGGTAAGCATTGAGAAAGGGGATAATGAGTTGTTGGTTTTGGTCTTACTGTGGGATTTCTTGACAGCCAGAAAAATACTGAATAATGGCTCCCCCTTTGATTTATTTGTTTATAAAAAATGCAATTAAAGCAGTAAGGTGGCTTTGCTTTTGGCCAAACTGTCCTTCAACCACGGGGCTCAGGTTAAAGCCCCGGTGTTGCAAGCACCCACACCTTTGCAGTGTCCCTGCACTGTTCTGCACTTTACAGGGACCTCTGATATCAGAGATCTCTAAAATATCCTATTCTTCACAACCAAGATATTTAGCACTCATTTATTCATAAGAATGCATTTTAAAACTCACCCGAAAGATCACTAACTCAGAAAGAATGACTGGAACATCACCTCTGGCTGTGGAATTGAAAAAGTGTCTCTGCTATGTATTGTACTGTGACAAAGAAAGACAATGAGTGAGGACCTTGACTCTCGTCGGGATTATGCAGAGTCCCAGTGTTCGTTGTGATTAAAAAGGAGAGAGGAAAAGACTTGAAGAGAGAAAAAATAGGTTTCTGTGAAGGTGTGTGTGCGCAGAGAGGCCAGAGAATGATTGCGCGCAGAGATTGTGAAACAGTGTGCACATGTGAAAGTGATTGCAAGCAAGGCAGAGATGAAATTCCGATAGATTTGCTCGCATGAGTTCTGGGACACTGCCGATAATCAGAAGTGGTGAAAAAGGGTGGATGGGGGGGGGCAGTGAAAGTTGAGAGAGAGAAAGAGGGGAAGAGGAGAGCACATACATCAGGGGCTGTGACTAGCAGGTGCAGCGATGGCGGGGAGAGCAAACCGAGGGCCTGATCAAGAGAAAGATCTCACTGTTTAATCTTGAGACTCTTCCCGCTGCCAAACGAGCAAGGCTTTGGCCCGCTGTATGGCTTGTTCTGTGATCAGGAGTATACAGATTCATCTATTCAGCTCCCTTGCCCCTCAGCCCCTGCGTGGGCTGCAAAGTTGATTACAGCCTAGAAAAGGCCTTTGTCAGCTCTAATAACTGGTTCAAATAATCCCACAGCGGTTACAGCTTTCTCCAACGCTCAGCGCATGATGTAAACGTGCCACTTCAGACAAACCTGTCCAGATTCCCACTGCTGGAGGACTGAAATGTCCTGAAACAGTTGGTTACGTGATCCTGTGCATGCCACAGTGTACATCTGTTGACAATAATACACTTTCACAGAAATCCAAAGCTTACCCATGGCTTAAAAACACTATACAGTTGACTCCATTTTCTCTAATCCTCTGCAGTTATCTGTACTTCTACTGTAGTTGCAGTTGAAGTTCAGTGTAATCAGAAGAAATGTCTCAAAGTTGTCTTTATCATAAAAAATGTTAGTGATGTTGGCTGTTACAAATGGCTCTCACTGAGATAAAATGCAATCTTCTTCAGTTTTCTGCATGGGAAAAAAAAACTTGGTTCAGTGTACAGTATCTCCACTCCTATTTGACAGAAATTTGGTTGATTACATCTGGCCAACAATGCACATTTTACATCCTTCAACACTGTGTTTGGTTCATCAATAGAAGGAAAAACGGTTACATAAACCGTCAATGTCAACCAACAGCAACAATTTAGAGTTGTGGTTCACCTGCAAAAAAATATTACTGGAACAGAAATGACTGGGCAGCTCTGCATGCATTGTTCACTATTGGATTCCAATCATTGATTCATTAACGTGTGTATCACTTTAATGTTGAAGCTTGTGAAGGTTGGGCTAATCTTGGGCATGTAAACTAAAATAAGACATCATGATTTATATTTTTGATTATATTTCGTAGTGTTACTACAGTATCAAACTGAATCTGCGAGGTGAGAAATACAGTGGAGTAGAAGTCTCAAAATTAGTACTTAAGTACAGTACTTGAAAAGTGACTTTTCACCACTGAATAAGGAGACAGTCAATAGCAAAATTATTATATATTTACAAAGCAAGTGCATAAAGTTATAGTCTGAAAACAATCTTGTCCATGGAGGAAATAAGACCAAAATGAAACTGCCAGCTTTTTTTTCCTTTTTGTTGACAGTGAACCAGAGCTTTGTGATGTAGGAATTAGCCTTTAGTCAGCAGATCTTTCAAAATTAGGTTTGAATATGACACTGCAGATAAGTAAGTTGTTGCTGCGCTCTGCAGTTTTGGAAAAACACCGGAACAGTGGAGCTGGTTTTACATGAGGCCACAGGCCTGGATCTGCTAAAACACTAAGGCTGTTTGTGTTTGTCTAAACGGACGTCTCTGATCAACAGCCCTAACCGGGACAGACAAGCGTTGTGTGCATCCTAAACATGAAAGGCACCATTCACACATTATCTTAATGTTAAGGATGGCAGCAGCTGACTATACAAACAAAAGCATACTTACGTGTGATCTACCATCTCAGAAAAACTGCTCTTGGTTTAACAGTGTTTTTTTAGTCCTATGCCGTGTCAGCTGGTCACTGTTAACTCAACTTCCCCAACCAACCAATACCTGCAGAGTGAGCAGTTGCTATGGGAACCAGAGACTGGTTGAGAAATTACCATTACAGATGCCGTGTAAAACCCCTGGCTAGGGAAATATTTGGAGAGTGTTTCTTCACAATGAGACACTTGAAGAATTCAAGCCGAACAGCACTTGCAGCCTCAGCATTGCTGCTGCCGCTGTCGATCCTGTTAGTGTCATCGTGAAGCTCCTTCATCATTCCTTCTTTAATAATAACATCACTTTGTATGGAATGAGTCTATAGTGTAGTGTAAGTTGAAAGGTGAACCAGGAGTACCTGGCATGTGATTAATGTTTTGGTTAGTCCTGTACTTAAGTGAGTGTAGTAAACTGACTGCTCTGACTTGCTGTATCAGTGGCTGCATGCACACTGTCATGTCATGAAGAGCCAACATATGTCAGGTTGAATAACTATTTCCGTTGCAGTGAAAAGTTGAACTCCATCGGATTTATGAGGACCATGGTTAACTGTTCTTTGGATCTCTGCTGTGGAAATCCAGACAATTAGCTAGACTATCTGTCCAATCTCAGTTTTCTGTTGCAAGATTAAAACAACCTTTGAACACATGTACACATTTTCCATCCAAGCTAGTTCCTTCCCAGGGCTATTTTGCAAAGGCACCGTTGCTCTGTGCGGAGCTTCACCCATGACGGTTGTGATTGGTTCAAAGAAATGCCAATGAACCAGAAAGCGTTTTTCTCCAGCGCCGTGGAGGAATGTCTGGCAATGCAAGACTAGTCAGTTCCTAACAGTCAGTTGGTTTTGGACGGAGGCTCAATGAGCGCCAACAAGCGTGAGCATAGGAGAGCAGCGGTGGTTGAGCTAGAGAGTGAATGAGGACAGAGCGGTGTTAGAACAAATCAGTGATTCAGAGAAATTACTAAGATTTTGCAGGTTCATCATCACTAGAATTACAACTGTAGCAAGTTACTCACTGTCCTCCTTCATATTTTAAGGCGCTACAATTTATACCCAGCTACAAAAAAGCTGGAAAAGCCAAGTTAGAACGGAAATACAGAGAATGTTCATGCCAAGGTTGCTGGTCTGTATTTTAAACATACAATATTGAAATTAAATTCAGTTTGGGTATTGTGGTAGTCAAACTTTATTTCAGACATCTGAAAAATAGATGGGTATGCAATGCAGCTCTGTCACATCTGTTGCAGCCATTTGCAGCTCACTGGGGATAGATACCAGATACCTACTTCGTATGTGGCTGTATGTGGTATGGAGCTAGAACAGTGACAGTAACCTGTAGTATTGAAAATAAAATTTGGCATTGAAACAACAAATATTGGCATTAAAAACTGTTGAACTGAAGTATAAAATACAAACATCAAAAAGTAATGATCTCATAATCCTATGATATTATTTCACTTTGACGTTTGTTTGCATCATGATGGGTTTTTCAATGTCAATTTAAATTTTTTCTTGATGTCCGTGTCTTTTTATAGACAGTTTTTTTTTTTACGCTGTCAAGATTTTTACAATGTCACTGTTTTCAGTTTCAACTTTCTGTCACTGTTTTGGAGTAGGGAGGAGGGGCCTGAGGGGACGGACAAAGGGGGCGTGGCTTGTGGGAATTTACATAGGCTACTGGCAAGAGACCGCACCTCCATAAGAATCCCGCTATTTTTTCACACAGAAGCAGGCTGGTTTAGTGTTAACTTTTAATGTAGTTTGTCAGTGAATGCGTCCAGCCTTTTAGTGAGTGTGTGATTTTCCTAGAAACCTGTTATGTGTAAAAATGGCTGATATGAACAGACCTACTTGAGATTTGGAGGTTCCAGGTGAACGTGTGGAAGACATTGCAGATATGCGGTTTTAACAACTCTGGGAGGATTTGTCTGGAGGTGTTGTCTCTTGCCGGTAGCCTCTGTAAATTACCCGTAAGCCACGCCCCCTTTATCCCTCCCCTCAGGCCCCTCCTCCCTACTCCAAAACAGTGACAGAAAGTTGAAACTGAAAACAGTGACATTGTAAAAATCTTTACAGCATAAAAAAAAAAAACTGTCACTGAAAAGACACGGACATCAAGAAACAATTTAAATTGACATTGAAAAACCCATCATGATGCAAACAAATGTCAAAGTGAAATAATATCATAGGATTATGAGATCATTACTTTTTGATGTCTGTGTTTTATACTTCAGTTCAACAGTTTTCAATGCCAATATTGGTTGTTTCAATGCCAAATTTTATTTTCAATACCACAGGTTACTGTCACTGTTCTAGCTCCATATATGTGGCCCCTTTTTCTGGCAGCATATCAATTATGTCTACCACTTTTGCCGACCCCCCAGTTGAAACAGTGGTCTTTACTTTGCATACAAAAGCCACCAAATATGGTGCCAGTGAAATGATATCAGACTGCCAGATGAAAGCATGACAAGTGCATGTGCCATGGTTCAACATGACTGAAAATGATCTAACTTGCACCACAAAACAAGACAAATGAATCCACTGGAGCATTTGCACCAAAATAAATGCCATTTGCTCATCGCAGAAAACATCTGGCTGAGATGAGAAAAGGTCACTTGGAAAAAGCTAATTCCATACTTGAAAGGAGGATGTCTTACATGCAAATATGTTGTCATTAGGGAGACAATGCTGTGAGATATGCCTTGAGCATGGCAAACATAGCTGCTCAAGATTAATGTAGATGACAAACTTAAAAGCAAAATGGAAAAAAGACAAAGAGCACGGTAGATACAGAAAAGAGGGAAAGAGGCTATTTTGTATCGGAGGCTTCACAGTACAGCAAAGACCAAAGAAGTCATTTCACGCTCAGAGTCAAACTCTCAGGATCCAGAACTGGAGAAACAACAAGACTACAAACCATTCAAGTTGTCTGCCAGGATCAGGGTACCTCTCTTTGCTAAAAGTAGACCTTGGCTTTTCTTGCCAATTGAGCTAACTAACTTGCTTGTATCTTCAGGAAAAGTCGGACTATTTTCAACCAGCTCTGTATAGTTCTGTCCATGTAGTGCTTGGGAAGTTTACCCGATGGATGACGATGATGATGAGAGATGATGGTTGAAAATTGGCACTCCCTTTACAGCGTTATTTTAGCTCAGCGCCATTGAATCCATAACAGTACACAACCCTGGCTTAATTGCGTTAATCTCCCCAGCTCCGCCCTCTTGCCCAAATATGGTTACTTCCTGTTCTAAGGTGCTGTCTACACTGAGTTATCCTCCTGCTAGAGTTAGCATCCAAAAGGCTTAAAAAGGGCACGTTTTAAATGTGTTTTTAGTCTCTAAACATGCTGTAAATGTCATTACAAGTGCCTACCCATGTGCAGTTATTCCTTCCAAGTAAACACAGTGAATCTGACTTCAGCAGATGTGACAGAAAGGCATACGAGTTGTGTTAATTGACTAGTGTGGACTTCACTGGAAAACAGGAAATAAACAGAGGTATGGATTAACACAACTTTTATGCCTTTCTGTCACATCTACTGCAGTCAAATTCCCTGTGTTCACTTGGAAGGGATCACTGCATATGGGTAGGTACATGTTGAAATCGACTGGAATTATCCTTTAAGTACTTGTACTATGGTACGGCTGAGTGCAGACTTAATATTCCCACTGCTGATGCTATGACTGTTTGACATTATTCTGATGCCAATATCTGTAATGTAGCGAGGAGTGTAATAACTGCTGGAATGGAATGTGAACGCTGAGTCGGAGATTCAATATCATCTTTGATTTCTTCCAGTAACTGTAATATTGCATGGCTGCTTCATCTGTAACGCTTAATGATTTTGTGTTCACTCAACTGAAAAAGTGTGATCCTTTCAAGAGGAGAATCCTTTGAGCTCATCTTGTTGGCCTATGTCTTCGTCTTGCTCGGTTTACGGCTGCCATCTCACCAGGAGGCATGTGCGAGGAAACGCAAAATAGAAGCACGCTTTCATGGGTGGTTTTTGAACATACCGCGGAATACATAATTAGGCGCACTGTATGCTTCCCCTCCCATCCCTTTATGGGAAGCCCCAACTTTCCCCTTCACCCTCCCATGAATGCATATCCATGACACGGAAGCGCAATTTGCCAATTTCAGTCCTCGCAACAGGCATTCATGACAGAAAGAACGAGATCCAGGGAATAAGCGGCCAAAAGGGTTTCCCCAGGAGGGGGGCTGGCGTCTCCCTTAGAGATAAGGTGTTGCAATACCAGAACATCTTATGTTACAGAACAGAGTATTGCAAAACAACTTAATGCAGCAAACAACAAACAACAAACTATATACTTATAACAACAAACTTAATGCATGACCAACATGTCTTCATTTATGCTGAAATAATGCATTTACCTTTTAGCTTAAATGTATAATTCAAATCACACACAATGTTTAAGCACATATAACATTTTAAATTCCAACAGTAGCGAGTCATTTGGGCTAATTAGCTTTTACTGTTATCATGATGAATTGGACAAGGATAAGATGGAAAAAATAGATCCACTTTTGGATCCTTCAGCTGTGCTTCCTGTCCAGCTTGGGCAGACATAGTGGAATGATATTGTGTTGAGACAGTTTGTTTGACCTTTTTTGATTATATTTGAATGTCTCTGCTGTCTATTGTTGCTGTGGTAACGAGAAACTCTGCCACCTCCAGCTCACAATAACAAGACTATGAGCAGTGACAGTTTCTTTGAGATTCTGTAAATTGTTTTTTGTACTGTAAATAGTACATATTGTACTAGTACACACCAAAGTTATAATCATGCTGAGAACTTAAATTACGGTATATAGTTTTAGAACAATAACGTTGGGTGCTGTCTATTTATGTATACATACATTAAATACATTTGTTGTTGTCTGCTGCCTTTTAATGAATTACTTCTCACTTGACTCTATGACTAGAACACCAACAAGGCTTCCAGCTTTGTGAGCTTAATTTTTATTCATTTTTTATTTGGCAAACAAAATGAATGAGTCACATTGTTCCACTTATTTAAGGGGATTTACATATTAAAAGACAAAGACTTTGAATGAGGATGAATGAAAAAGAGAGATGAAAAGGAGTGCTTGTTGGATTTACACAGCAGGCTCTCAATACAGCATTAATTTGATCTTCAACCCTACCAACCACTGATTGTTGTGTCAGTGAACCTGCTCTCTGGTATGTAGTATTTGTTAGAAAGCTTCGACCTGACAGCCCAATTGAGTGTTTGTGTTCTTCGTAGATATCTACAGTATACAGGACGTAAGGTGCAGCTTATCCCCCATCGTTCAGCCAAGTGTGTCTTTGCAAGTTCCTATTAGAATCCCACCTTGGTGTGATGAGCAGCATTGATCCAGATCATAGTGTGAGTCAAGGCCCTGACACGGCAGGCTGATGGTCGGCCAATGTCTGGCCAGGCGGTGAGCGTCTCCCCGTAGTTTTTTGTGGTGTGTCCCGCACCATTGTCACAAGTCAGCCCTTGTTGACTTTTTCTTCGGCTTTTAGCATGTTAAGTCAGCTGCAGCGTTCAGAGGAATCACTCTGATTGGCTGACCAGCTCGAGAAAATCACTGCACAAGAAGAAAAGCGGCAGTGTGGAGAGCAAGTTAACGACTAAACAATGTTGCTGCTGAAGGACAGACTGCTTGAAGACAATCAGCTTCTGCAACACACCAGTGGACACCAGAACCTCAGTTGAGCCATTGTCAGTCGAGCATTTTTTTATGCATCCCTACTTTAGACTTCTTTGACTGAGTCTGAGAAATTGTTCTACTTCCTTTGCACTGTTTTGCCCTCTGTAAAAACTTGCTTACTCCCAGAAGAAACATTTCCCATCTAATAGAGGTAGGAAGAACAAATAGCTAGGTTGAACTAATTACTGTAGGAAACCAGCCAAAAACATCTCTCTCTCTCTCTCTCTCTCTCTCTTTGTGTTTCACAGACACAAATTCTACACAAACACTCCTTTCCTTGCATTAATTCCCTCTCTCTCTCTCTCTCTCTCTCTCTCTCTCTCTCTCTCTCTCTCTCTCTCCTGAGATGTGGCCACAGGGAGTGTTTCTATATGTCAGCTTTGCAAGACGGATGGTCGACATCTGCCACAAAGCCTCGCCGGACATATTACCTGAGACACCAACAATAACCTCTGTACACACACTTATAAACACACATACACACACACACACACACACGAAAACACACACGGAAAAAAAAACACACTGAAGCAGAGCCCCGCCTGGCCTTAAACGGCCTGCCAAGACCTGACCTTCTGGTTACGACCATGATCACCCCCATGGGCACGGGTGGCATCTGGCTAGGTAATGTACATGTGTGTGACTCTGTGTGTGTGTGTGTGTGTGTGTGTGTGTGTGTGTGTGTGTGTGTGTGTGTGTGTGCGCTGTGTGTGTTCGGCATCATGCATACTTGTGTCCCTGCTTCCCTGCATGCTAGTGCTGGCTTGCCTGTTTGCATGTGTTTGTCTTTGCGCCCCGTTGTATGTGTGTGTGTGTGCATCTTTGGCATGAAAAGCAATGCTGCAAGGAGCCTGGGCAGCATCAGAAGGGCCGGTGTGCCCCCAGAGTTTGACCATCTGCGCACTATTGGTTGTCATTAAGGTTTCTAATTTGGAGGTGTCTTGGGGAATTGCCAAACGAGGGCAGAAAATGTCATTACGCTGTTCCTCCTGCTGAGCTGCCGTGACCATATTTACATATTTATACACCTTAATTGTCTTTGCATTGCTGCCGTGACATTGAGGCAGCCAGAGTTTAGTGTGAGAGGGGGGAGTGAAAGTGAGGAGGACACAGTGGAAGACAGTGTTACACACAGTCAAATCGAATTTAGCTCCAACGTGGACTTAAGTTAACAAATGAATTGCTAAGCAGACTAGAGAAGATTAAGAAAAGGCAGAAAGATGCAAACAGCTCAGAAATGAGAAAAATAGGTTTAAGTCCCTTAGCGTTGTATTGACTAATTTGTTTTAAAGTCCATGCTCATAGTGCTACAGCACACAGATTTTGAAGAAAGTGTAAAAACCTCCTGGGGAAAAACAGTAAGCAGAAGGGAGAATCTTACATGATGACATATTTGAGAGCCAGTGTATTTATTTTAAATATCACATCAAGGCTTGATGTCATGGAGCAGAGACAGCAGAGACAGCAGTACTGTCCTGAAGGACACACCGAGTAATAAATTACACCCAAAAATCGTAGGTTTGTTTCTCTATGTGAAAAAGCTTCAATGTGTTCAACTACTTCACTGAATAGCTAAGTGTTGCCAACTGTTTTCATCAGAGCCTTTATCCGCGACGTTCCACTTCCGGGATTGGTCCGATGCAAATTATGCCGGACGTCACTCTTTTAAGGCCTGATGTCCATTACCTTCCGTTTATTTGTGTTGCAATTCTAAACTCTTATTGGACTAATGAGGACTATGGTTAACTGCTCTTCAGATCTCTGCAGGGTAAATCCAGACAGCTAGCTAGACTATCTGTCCAATCTGAGCAGCGCTTAATACCGTCCAAGATAATTGTGATTGGGTTAAAAAAAAATGCCAATACACCAGAGCATGTTTTTCCTCCCATCCTGGAAAGTTGTGTGGACTAGCCAGACCCTCCTCCGCAGCGCTGTGGAGGAAGGTCTGGCAATGGGAGACTAATGTCATCATAATCCAACTATTTACACACATCATATTAAAAACAAATTAGAAGTTAAAAAGAAAAGCAAGTCGAGTTGAACTTAACTGACTCTAACTGGACTCTTTCCCTGTCAGCCCTGCTGTCAATCAAACACGCCGGAATGCCCACTCAGTGGTTTGGAGGCCAAAGCAGCCTTTCAACGACAAGAACATGTTTAAAACTAATTTCAAAATCACTTTGGAAAGATTTTGACTACAAAAAAAAGATGTGGTTAGACTTAAAGACTATGACTATTCTTTAAAGAAAAAAACACTGATATAAACGATTATTTTATTATTTCTAATTCTGTGGGCCCTTGAGTTTTTAATGGACTAGTGCCTTCAGAGGGGAGGGAATAACAAGAGAAAAGCAGGTGCGCCATCAAGTTCTGTTTATGGTGTAATTAGAGAAGAAACATCATCAGTGCCTTTACACAGTGTTCACTGTGGTAGAATCCCACTTGCATTGTGTTGACACTAAGAAAGGAGCCCAGAGTGGTGGCAGTGAAACAACTAGGCATTACACTCACTAAGCATTACAGTTTAACACGGTCATTACTCCGCTCAGATAGGTGTGTATTCTCTGCCTGTTTCATGAGGAGGAAGCATCTGGTTTTTAAATTGCCGTTTTTGTTAAAACAGGGAATAACGTTGATTTACAATAAAAACGGATAGTATTTAGATAACAACTTCTGCTGTTCATCCAACTTTCCATCCAGTGTGCCGAAGCCTCTCCCTCTCCGATTAGAATGTGATGCAAGACCGTGTAGTCAGCTCCACTAATCCAAATTAATGGAACACTAAGTAAGTTACGCCGCCCAATCATCATTAATAAAATATTAGGCTGTAGACAGTCCAACTAATCAGAGGAAATGTAGTTCTCCACCAATTATAGTGAATGGAGAAGTAGCTTGTAGTCGGCTCCATTAAAGCTTTAGTGTGTAACTTTTTGATATTAATGAACAACCGTTACAGTCAAGCCGTTACCAAATGAGTTAATACAAAGTTTATTAAGACCATCATGTCCACACAACTCTTTCTGTTTTTCTCCTTATGGCTGTGTTCAGACAATGGTGTCGTCCAGCGACTTTCTTGCGAAGGAAAACTAGAGTAAAGATGATTAGCTCTTCTAAAGAGTCCGTCATGTTTTTGAATCCTCCGTGTCCTCCTTGGCTAGGTAACAGTGTGGATGAGGGGTGGGGATGGTGCACGATCACGGAAGGCTTGTATCATGTGGATGCACCAACAGTTTTGTTGCCATTACTTAGAAATCCCCATGGGGACAACAGAAACCACGCATTTTAACTTTAAAGATAGTATACAGTTAGATTGAGATAGATGGAGACGTTAAAACGCTGTCCCCATGGAGCCAGAGGAAGCTAGTTAAACTGCTAGTTTCTGTAAAAGGGGGAAAAGTAAAGCAAGACTGTGTCTCGGAGGCTCCCAAATCACGAAATCCGCCCCTGAAAAACACACCCAAGTCATGGCTACTCACGTTCAGAAACACAGGTGAAACCCACACTGGTTTACAGAAAAAGAACAAAAAGCGCCAAGTCCAGCCGGTCATACTCAGAGCTTCCTCACTTTTCTAATGCATGCTGTCAAACACACATGCACCAACCAACAGGACGGGACGTACACACAGCCCTCAATTAATATCCAAGTTTTACCTGTTACCTTGTGTTTATTACGTGCAGAGAACTGCTGAAGAGACAGTTGCTCATTTACTTTGGAAATGTATTCAGTGAGAGCCAATGAGTGAAGAAAAATCGGCACGTTCCACTAATTGATATCACATTTTGTAGAGAAATATATCATCAATCATATCATCATTGCACATCTGTGCCTGTTTGAAAAATGTAAGCAACTGAGTGAAAATCTTTCATAGCCCGCGGGCCCAGACTGCGAAAGGTGACTTCACGGGTCTTTGCTATCAGAGCCCCAGGGTGAAAGGATGATTTGCCTGCGGCTCAAAGGTTCAGGCTCACCACTTTCTTTTTTGAACATTTCATAAAAGATGCCTTTTCCGACTGTGTGCAAATTCAGGCAACACTTTTGTTTTAATTTAATTTTTTTAGCCTTTTGTTAATTTCTTTTGATGTACTGGTTGTATTTTTTCAGTGGCAAACTATCTTCTGTATATCTTGTTGTATGGCAGAATTTGGGCATATGTAGAGCTACCAAAGGGTGTTCTATTTGTAGAGCTGTGTACTGTTTTCTCCTATAAAATGTTACAAATTTAAAATGTTACTTTAAAAATGTAATCCATTACATGGTACTACTTACTTTAATTGTAAAGTAATGCAACACTTTCAGAAATTAATGGCTGTGCAGGGGGAAGTGTTGCTGATTAAATTACTATTACTACTATTTCTTTCACCACAATAACTATGAAAGTATGACTAGGCATTCTAAAATGGAAGAGTAACGTTCAATAGCGGTTATCATTGCACAGAATCTCAAGTTTCAGCCTTGGATGTCATTTGCCTACTCTTCATGGGTCTTGAAATGCGGTGGGAACATCAACAGGAAATACTCAAAAGGGATTTTTAATCATGAGTTTAGTTCCTGAGATTACTTCCGCTGGTTCAATGGTTCTTGGAACTATTTGGTCGAAATGGGGCCAGACAGGCCCGTGTTCATACAGCCTGTAACATAAACCCATGCTCAGAAGTAGAACTGATAGATTAAACCAACGTTAAACAAAGTAAAAGTAATAGTAGTGGAAACTATTTCAGCACATTTCATCCAGAGACTCATCTCATGTTTCCATATTAAACTCGTCCCACGTGTCAACGGTCTCACAGTGTCTCTCAACAGTGTCCACGTATTCATGAGGTTGATTTAAATGACACACTTAGTCAGATGACATGAAATAAATTAAATATAGGAATGGACTCAATTGGGTTCCCAGTTACAGAAAATATCACTGCCTGTGATGACCACAGGTTTTTTCTTTGTTTAAATGATAATTATTCTTCCAAGATGGTCACCCCAACAGTGTGATTTCCTCATGTGTTCTCAGGGAATCAGCTCCTTTGTCTGGGAATTTTTACAAGATGACATATTTTGTTTTTTGCAACAGGTGTCTGACAAGGACTGTTTGAGGGATTATTGTCAAAATTGGGCTTGGATTTGATTTGATGTCTTAGCAGCTATAGAACTGTCAATTAGGGACTGCCCATTGTCTGAAAAATCTCCAATCCAATTTTTCAGACAGACCATTATCTCAAAAACAAATGTGAATAGGCGTTGATTCTGGTGGGGATGGTGGGGTATGACAGTTTTCAGTGGTCATGAGGAGCAATATGAGAGAGAAATTTGGTAATCATTGATCATTGTATAGGTAGGGCCTACATTAAACCACGTTTTATTCATTTACATTAGTAAGCTACAGGGAGCGTCTTTTAAAACACGACCTGTGTGAAAGAGAACAAAAAATGAGTGCTTTTTTGTATCTAGGAAATGCACTTCCTAATGTGTCTCTGTCCCCAGCACATTTCAAACCAAACTGACGCCCACGCGCATTGCTCTGAAGAGCCAAGAATATGCTTCACACTCTGATTGTTTTGCAATTGTTTTGCAGAATGACGTAATCAGTGTAGTACTTGTTGCCTTTGTTGATCGGGTTTGTTAGAATTAGGCATGAGGAGGGAAATTGCTTAAGGTTAGGGTTAGTATGTTTTTCTGATACCAGTGCTAAAATAATACTTTTGAAACAGTGCCAGTGCCTAAACATTGCCTGAACAGATATTAATTTAAAAAAACAGAAGCACAAAATGACAGTTTTAAATGGCTTGTTTATTGCAAAGGTCAAATGATCTAATTTAAACAATTCATTAAAATATATTAACAATAACTTATAACAAATTATTTCACTCCATTGCTGTTAAATGACAAAAAGGTTAACCACTAGATGGCAGAGGGGTATTTGACAATAACATTGAATGCACCATGAGCTCGTGAGTTGCAAATGAATGCCCCATTAAGTCCTGTTTGTGTTGTTTCTCCAACAGCTCCGACAGCGGCAGTGGACCCATGGCCATGGCCCAGCTAGTCTACTCTGTGTCTTTAACTGCAGACTGTTGTACGCCCCAGTGTTGGAATCCTTTCCAGTTTAATACAGCCACACTTTACACCGTGTTTTAGCCAGCGACTAGTTTATGATAGGCTAACATTATCTGCTTCCAATGTAGTGTTGACTAGTGCCATGTGAAGTAATGCATCTGTTGCCTCTAACATCTGTTTTGAGTAACAGAGAGCAACCATAATCTGCATTGTCCATTATTCTGGTTAGATGCTGGTTGTTTAGATATGGTACCCAACGCTACCAATCAGAGGCATAGTTTGGATGCCTTGGCCTTGGCAGGAAGGTCTGATTATGTAAGGGTGCTTTCGAGGCCCTTCGGAGCAATGCACGTTTGTTTTCGGGGCTGTCGGACAAATGGCCTTTTGGGCCATGGGACATTTTTCAGACTTCTGGGGTTTCGGTACTATGAGCCTGGCTGCGGTGGAATGGCGCTAACTGAATCTCATTGTGTAACCAACTTTAATCCCCATTTCACTTCCGGTTGTGACATTTAACTTTGGTACAGGATTGGTCATCTGAAATTAAGGTAAATGCATCTCTGAAAAAAGACACATGAACATCCTTGAGCTGTGATTATTATTTAATGCATAGAAACATGTCCCGGGTGTCTGCAATTTAAAATCAAGGCAGAAAATAAAAAAGAGAGATCAAGCGAGCTACTGAGTGGGCGTTGTACTTTCTAAGCCCAGAGACAAAAGAAATACATATCCTGTGATTTTCAGTGAGCTGCTGTCTTCTGTTCTAGATGTCTCTGCTTTAATCCCACGTTTTGTTTCGAGAGGGGGGAGGAATGGAGGTGACATGAGCAGGAGTGAGCGATCCCACACTGCAAATCCCGATGAGGACACTTGGCTTTGCAGTGATACAAAATGGTTTCACCCTAACCTGGCTCATCCTGCCAATAAAATGTTCTCCTAGAGCTGTCAGAGATGAGGGCTTGGCTCCAGTGCATGTTCACAAACTGAGATGAGGGATGTACTTTAAAATTTCAGTTTGTACAATTAATTCTATTTAAAGTGTGTTTAATTAACAGATCCATCCCTAATGCGTCAAGAAAAATCAAGCACATAAATGTATGAGAGGCAGAAACAAAACATGGACAAACATGTTTTTTAGCAAACAATGCCTAGATCGGGTGTTTCTGCACCTTTATACATGCAAACAGATGCCGGGATAGGTTTTTTTTTTTAGCTTTGAATGTTTTGACAGAAACAAAAGTTAAATTTACATTGCTTTCTCTGTTCATCTAATCCTGTTCAAGCTTGAGAATCCATCCAATACCGTCATCCTTGTGAAGCTGCAAACCTTCGGGTGCATGCTGCAGGCATCCATTTATTTATTGCTCCACCAAACTGGCATTGGACAGCTCCTGTGATGTCGGTCCAAATATGACTAACTTCCATTCTGCTGGTTGCACAGTGTAGAAACAAGTCTTGTTCAGCAGTAGGAAAAGTTAATGTGGAAAGCTATCTACACCTCCATGCTAAATAAGAATGAGATTTACTGTTTAGAGGAGTTAATGTTGTTTAAAAGTTACTCTAAATACTCAAATAAAAGCTAGTTTTCAAATGCGAGAAGGCTAGTTGCTAATGAAGAGCAGTTACTCAGCTGTTAATTATAAAAGTAAGTAGTTACTTTAGAAAGTAACTAATGCATTACTTTCAAGTACATTTTTAAACGCTCAAATGTGACCCTACCTCCACCCCTCTTTAATGGTACTGAAAATACATTGCATGTTTAATTATTTATGATCTGATTTAAATCTGAATACTATAATAAAAAAATACATTGTTAAAGGTCCTATGGCATTTCCCCTTATGAGTTTTTTTTAACATTGATATGCATTCCCCAAGCCTACCTATGGTCCTCTAGTGACTAGAAATGTTGATAATTGTAAACCGGGCCAGAGGTATCCTGCTCTGCTTTTGAAAAACTTGAAGCTCAGATGGGCCAATCTAGAATTATGCTCCTTATGAGGTCATAAGGGGCACGATTACCTCCCCTTTCTCTGCTTTGCCCGCCCAGAGAATTTGGCCCACCCATGAGAGAAACACATCATGGCTTTCAAATAAGCAAAGTAGCAGTTGATCAAGGCCACACCCCCAGCCTCCAGCTTGCCCCCTCTATGATAAAGAGACTTCAGTTTCAATAATAGGGGACCACTAAGGTCTAAATAAAAGCATCCAAAGAGCACCATGTCCTGCGACCTTTAACAGAAACAATGCACACAAATCTAAACAATTTCAGTATTGCTGTGGAACAAAGTAAGACTAGCCTCCAATCAAATGCCATGTATGTAGATATTATGTTTACTGCATAGTGGATCGATACAAATAACCCAATAGATGATTTGAAAATTTTGATATTTATTACCTCTCATTTGGGCTTGCCATACCTGTCTCTCGTTGCCATGCTGTCTTGACTGACTCGCTTGTGTTGTCGTTGAGTCCAACTCCGCGTGCTGTTGAACACCCACCCAACTCTACCTCTGATTCGGTTACCATGAAATTTTACTCAACCTCAGCCAATCATCAGCATGTATGCGCTTGTCCCGTGCACGGCCCACTAAGTAAGCACAGTAAAAGAAGTCTTTGCCTCTTGGCTCAGAAATCTAGTAGTCTGATGAAAAAAAATGGTTTCAATTACAGCAGATTTTTTGGCAGAAACGACAACGGCGTTATTAAGATGGGAAGAGCAATCAATTAGAACACTTGTTTTTGAAAAACGTAACGCCGTTATTCCGATCACTGATGAAGAGGCAAAAAAACATTAACACTTAACTGTGTGAATGTTTGGACACCGTTCACGGTTGTTGGCCATACATTATTGGTCTTGAGTGATAATCAACAATGGTTGAATGTAAAATGATTTTTCAGTCAATTCAATCGATGCATCTCTGCGATTGTTTTGCATCGTTTGTGGTGATTTTGTGTCTATTTGAAGTCATTTAGCATTTAGTATCTTTGTTGTCGTTTTGCATCTTTGTAGTCATTTAGCGTCTCATAATGGTCATTTTGCGTCTCTGCAACATTTTGTGAGTCTTGACCCCTGACCCTATGGGCCCACGGGCCTGTGTCCAATGGGCCCGTTCAGGAATCCATGACGACATCGCCACCCATAGACGTGTGAAACTTGATGAGCAAGCTACAAGTCAAGCCGATTTGATGGAATGTTGGAGATTTGTTGATGTGAGCCTGAAATAGCTGAAAATAGGTAGCTGCTAGATGTTCCCCGGGTGCCGTTCTAAATAAAATGCTGCCTAGCTTGCGGTGAGCATCTCACTCCTGCATGTCACCTCGTGATGAATGCTTCATGTGGCTCCGAGTTAACCAAGTTCATATGGAAACACTCCCTGGAGCGTCGCCATCAATCAAAGCTTCTCCCAGGAGCTGTCAACCGATTTTGTCTGCCTTGTCCCGCTAACGTGCGGTTGCGCCGCAACAATCGCAGTATCCGGCCCACCTCATTACAGATGTGGCTGCGGCTGTTCCTTATTTCCCTCACGACGCCCCTGGGCAGTATACTCAACATGCACTCCACTCTCCAACCTCCCTTTAACCACTCACTTATTCATCACAGAGTCACCAAGGAAGCTGCTTTACTGACAGACACCGGATTTTATAAAGACTAGAAGACAGACAGACAGACAGGCAGACAGACAGAAGCATATGACTACCCTGTAATTGGGGGACATTGTCAGTATGAATTCAGTTTTGCCGGGAGTCAAAGCAGATTTGCAGCGGACAAATTAGGCTAAAGCACTGGGAGGGAACGAGATGGTAAAAGAAAGACATAGAGCTCAGTGCCCCCCTTCACACACACACACACACCCACACACACACACACACACATACACATCCATCCATTATCCTCCTTCCCTGGCACACTCTTCCTCCTCTTTCACATCGCTTTCTCCCTCTCCATCCTCTCCTCTCTTATCTAACTTTACCTTCTTCCATCCATTTTCTCCATCCCCTAATTTCCTTCTCCCTAATTTCCTTCTCTCTCTCTCTTTCTCTCTCCTTTCCTATCCTCCTTCTCTGCAGCTTTTGGCCAATCGCTGCCGAGGGAGGTGTGGTTTCACAACAGGAGGATGGACAGAGCTTGTTGAGAAAAGAGAGAGGGAGAGAGAGAGAGGAGAGAGCGCTGGTGAAAAGAGATGCTTTCCTGAGCTACTCCTGAGAAACAACGCCAGGCTTGACACTGAGTGATGACCGAGCGCAGATAGACTCAGCAGACCGGGAATAAAAACGCGGAATAAAACACACACAGGGAGGGGAGGAGGGTGCACAGTTTGTGGATACCTGCGCGTCTCCGTTTCGGCCTCAGGTGCGCTACAATCCCTCTGATGGGAGAGTTTTGTTTTGGTCCGGGAGAAGGAAGTGAGAAGACTATATCCTCCAGGGATTATTTCTCCTTTTTTTCTCGCTCAGTCTTTTTGGTTTTTCAGTACTCTGAAAGCAAACTTTCTCAGCTTTTGCAACGCCTGCAGCCACATTTCAACTCCAGGCTTGACTTAATATCTTAATTCGGAGCTTTGTAAATTCGTGGACTGTTCACCCAAGAATGTTTCTAAACGCGGAGTAGCCTACACCACAGCATCTCCAGTCAGGAAGGAGAATTCCTCTAAACTCCATCCCGAATGTGTGTTTTTAATGTGCTGATGAAGAGGACAATGTCTGGATTATTAGAGTCGCTGTTCAACCTGCCCCGGGGGAGAGGAGAAGAGTGAGGGAAGCAGAGAGAGAGAGAGAGAGAGAGACACACACACAAGGAGGGAAATCGGTGGCGTTTGGCTGCCGTCCACAAGTTCGTTAGCGCCTTTGCCGCTCGTGCTCTCCCATCTCTTTTTACTGGATACACGGACACACATCAAGAGACGAACGGGGAGGACCTGCGTTCACACCCTGGGTGAGTTAGCGTTCACGCGGTGGGGTGGGGTGGTGGGGTGTGTAAGAAACGAAGGGATACAAGTACGGTGCTGTGCGTTTTCGTGCCAAGCGCGTTTTTTACGCGCAGTCCACTTTCCCGGGGTCGATACGCACAAGAGGATAATGCGGGTTCGGGTGGGCAGTTGCAGTGTGGCAGCGTTCAAGTCGTGACGCATGATCCATCAGCGGAGGGTGAGGAAAGAGAGCTGTGAATTCGAGTTTAGATGAATTGGATTGGAGGCTCGTGTGGCCGTTTCCTCATCAACTTGGGCTGCAGTAGGAACGTGTTCTTTGGCGTCGACATTTAAGCATACAAAAAGAGAATGTTGTGCAAAGAAGCTGCACGTGCAAAATGCATATCAGAGGTCACACTTGGGGTCCTGAGACGTCAGCCCCATTTCATACAGTTTTGTGCGGATTGTGTGTCAAATTCAGATTTGAACGATTGAATACCTGTATAGATGCTTTAGTGCAGCCCTACATTCTAACCATGCTGTGGAAATGTGTTTTTTTTTTTATCTGTGTTTACTCAGTTGTTGTGTAATTGCATACTGTAACTTTGCAACGTGTTGCTTTTGTGTGTGTGTGTTGGGGGGAGGGGTATTGTTGAGAGAGAGAGAGAGAGTGTCAGTGAACCACTGCTCCTGTCACATCATTTTAAATAGAAATTAGAGCTAAATCTGACTTGTCCCTCAACCCAGGCTTTGCTTTATCTCTCCAATGTGTGTGTGTGTGTGTGTATGTGTGTGTGTGTTCTTGTGGTTTCTCCTCACCTATGAAGACCCGCCTGCCTCTCTGCATGCGTGCGTGTGTGTGCCTGTGTGATATTGTTGCTCCATCAGTCACCCTGAATGCCTGCTACGCACCGCACAATTTCTCACAAATTCTCTGAACCATGTAAGCACAACATTTACCTGTCAGCTACTTTGTCGAGACCATACTGTATGTGGCCGCAAGAAATCCAAAGAGGAGGAGCTGCTGCCTCAGATTTACACTTAACACCCGCTGCCACTGCCAGAAACCCCGGGTGGGAAAGGGGTCCTGTCAAACAAATCATGGAGTAGGAGGAAGAAGGGGGGGGAGTCACAACCCAACTTAAATCCTCACATACACTCACATGCACCTGGAGGGTACATTACATTGAAAGGGATTAAGACGTGCTGACTATGTGGACATTGCTGTGGCACTGGGAGCATAGAAATGCATGGCACACACAGAGCTCTAATGACACAGGTAATGGTTAATGCCACTGTGAGTGTTCATCTGTGCTGACATCCTGACAGGAGAAAGGGAACAGTTACCGGCCGACCTAGTGAGTGTTTGGTATGGTATGATGAGTGCAGGAGTGTCCATTCTAAAATGATGGGCTTTGGACACAAAGTACAACTGCATTGGTTCATATCGTTAACTGTGTTTAGTTTTATGGCTAAAGCAGGGCCTCGCAAACCTTTTTTATTCTTTCCATATCGTGCCTTCCCAGTGGAGTAGGTATCAATGAGACTAGGGCCGGGTGATGTGGCTGAAATCAATATCATGATATTAAAAATGTACTCCAGTGATTTAGTACTTTTCCCTATTTGGGGGACTTGTGAGAAGGGTTTAAAAAAAAAAAGAACGGCTAAAATCGATGCAGCAGTGTCCAACATATCCTGACTTTTCTTCCTGTGTATTTGTCAAGCTGTAAAAAGCGCTGGATCCATCATTTCCCTAATGTAACCAATAGCCTCTTTGTGTTGGATGCGCTCTGTCTTCTAATCTTCATGCCCCCAGTGTGTAACACAGGCTTTCTGTTAGAAACAGGTTAGTCTACAAACCTAAAACCAGATATTATCCTGATGATGTAATTTTCTCAGACAAAAGTCTTTGGCAAGCTCCAGAAGACATGAACCTTTTAATAAAATATTTTACAGTATATCATAATACGACAAATGTAGGCAAAGGTATGTATAAAATAATTGTTGAATGCAG
>NC_048418.1:4662494-4737482 GCF_013103735.1 Etheostoma cragini | reverse complement strand
CCGGGCCGGCTGCGTCGAGGAGTAAACCTCTATACATGGGCACCCGCTCTACCAACTGAGCTATCTGGGTGCCCTCTAATATGGATTTGACAAACTTATTCACACATATGAAACAAAAACTGCAGTAACTCTGAAATGTTTTTAATACCTTTTTACATTTCTCAGTAGAACAATAACATATGATCAAATCATCTGAATGAGCTTTCACTGGAAGTTGATACTGTATATGCTTTGGCTGATTTATTGGAAGAACAGAGAATCCCCACACTGGATCATAGCTCCTGAACCTATTAGACCCAACATGCTGCCACCCTACTCGGTCCCGATCAGGCAGATAATTAACAGGAAAAACAAGTACGCTCTTTCAATAAGATACTCACTCACTACTGCAAAGTCAAAAAAGAGTTGCTATATGGCTATCAAACAATATACATAGAAATGGAATGAAAAAGCAGGCAGTATTCCCATGAAAAGTCCCAAAACTTACAATGACATGAACTTAATAACAAGTATTGTGTGTGAACATCTGATGTACAGCATCTTATTCCTCTGTGCCATAAAGCTCCATTGTTGTCCCATCAATGAGCCACTGTTGTACTGGGTGACATGTTTTTTAATTCGCATGAAGACACACACACTTTCCCTGCATGCGTTCCAATACTTACACTACCACACAATTTAGTATGCTAGAAAAATACCAACACATTGTATGTCCCAATACATTACTATGTCGAATGCAATATGCCACAAATACCAGGATGTCATACAGCATTCATTTGGATTTATCTGTATGCAAACCACCAGCATTTCCTGTTCTAACCTACAATCCATTGGGTAGCATAGATGAGCAAAGGGGTCAAAGTTCAAGGCGCAATGCTATGAAGGAGTAGTAGGTCCCAATAGTATGCAACAGTATGGACTTTGTAAAGGCAGCTGCAGTACATACTAAAAGTGAAACACAATTTGGAAATACTAATATTTTTCACTACTACATTCACCGTCCCGCTGCTCCAATTACTCACAGGAGTACCTAATGTGTATTAATCCACCGATGGAAAACAGTCCCAAGCAAATGCTCTATTTTTTCTGTTTGCAGAAAGTCTGTCAAAAATCGCAATGCCCAGCGGCAAGACATACACATAAACAATGAACTTTTTACACTGAAGAACCAGTTTTTTCATATTCCAACTTGTTTTCAGCCCTTCTGCTTTCAATGCAAATGTATGTCTTTGCACCTACATGAGACCACAGACAGCATTAGACAACACTGAGTAGGAGGGAACTCACTGATTTCTTGTTGTCTTTGTTCAGAGTCATAAAGCTGTCAGTTTCTGGGGTGATAACTATAGCAGGTGAAATGAAACCTATAATTCCTCACATATGTTTATGCATTCTCTCAGCGCAGTAATATCTCGGCAAAGCAATGAAATATGAGCGAAATTAAACCACTTTTCATTTTGCTTAGGACCCTGTGGAATCCACGGAAAGGCCCTGGATGGTCCCCAGTCTGTACTTTCGGAACCGTTAACATAGACATACAAAAGTACATTCCTATGTATGGAGATGAGTTACTATGCGTATAGTTTCCCACAGCTGAAATAGATGGCCCTTGAGAGACCCATTTCAGAGCTAACAACTCCAGATAGAACATCTTAAAGATGTGAGCTTGGTTATTCTCAGTGATGTAGTATAATTCTGCAGATATTTCTGACTTTCTCAATTATATATGTTTTCATAGCAAGGTTGCATTCGTGTTTTGTTGAAGACTTTTTCACCCAAGAGCAAGGTTTTAAGTTTAATACTTTTTCCCAAAACTGAAAAGGAAAGGTAGAATTTTTCTGATCTACTTTGATGCAACTGTGGTTTATGAAATATTCTCCCATGCCAATAATACAGTCAGATGATGTACAACTGCAAAGTTCCTGTGAAAGCACATTCAGGGAACGACAAGATAATATCCCTGCTTCACTATTGTCCCTCTCTAAAAAAAAATCCATTTGACCTCTTTTATTAGCTCTTATTTCTCCCACTTATTTTTTCTCACATTCTCTCTTACAGTATCTCCCAAGGTCCCATATTTTGTCTGATTCATAAGTGATCTAAAAATCCGAGCTGTTGCTGTGATTGTGAATCACGCTGTAGAAAAGTGCATCAGCTAAGGCGTGTATATAAATGTAAATGCATGTACTCTGCGTGTGGCCTAGTGAATATGATATGGCTGTGTCCTTCAAACTGAGAGGATATGGGGAGATAATGAAAAGGCAGCCTTTTTTAACGATTGATACAAAATAGCAGGGCTTTCTACAGATATTATCTTTGAGCTCTCCTTTTCAACACAGACGGTAAACAGGGTTTGAAGGTTCAAGTCAAGCTGTGGGAGCTATTCACAAATATACAAAGATATGCTCTGTCTGTGGTGTTTGTGGCTATACTGTCAGCCAGCAGTGTTTTTTTTTTTTTCAGGGTAAGTTGAGAGAATATTAATTTTATCAGTAACTTCTGAACTGTGTGATTCGGATTCATGATAGTTTTATGTAGTATTGAGGAATGCAATTTAGCAATAAATCGATAAGTGAACTGACTTAGGGATGCAACTAACAACGTTGATTCATCTGTCAATTATTTTCTCGATCAGTCAATTAGTTGTTTGGTCTATAAAATGTCAGAAAATGGTTGAAAATGTCGATCAGTGTTTTCCAAAGCCCAAAATGAAGTCCTTCGATGTCTTGTTTTGTCTACAACTCAGAGATTTGTGTTTACTGGCCTAGAGCAGTATCAATCTGATTAATCAATTATTTGTCAACTATTAAATTAATCAATTCATCTATACAGCTCTCAATTGACTTACAGCGTGTTGAAAAATTTGACAATTTAAGAAATATCTCAACATTTTGGGAAATACAGACATTTGCTTTCTTGTCCGAGAATGCTCTCATGTCTGTGTGCTAAACATGAAGCTACTGGTGGTTAGCTTAGCTTAGCAGAAAGCATAAATTGTTGAAAATCTTTGTTTGTTTGTACAGATAATAAATAAGTAGAAGTGCAGATAGATGAGCAATAGAAAAGCGGGTAGGTGGATTTTGTGACTTTTTGACAGTCAGGCTAGTTGTTTGCTCCCGTTTTCAGACTTTGTGCTAAGATAAGTTATCCTAGCTTTAAGCAAATTTCTAGCTTGAGTTGAAAATTAATACGCACATTTTCACATGGCAGCGCCATTTACATCGTGAATGATATTAAACGCACCGACATGACAGGGTCATCAATCTCCTCTTCCTATTCTTGGCAAGGACACAGATATGTTTTTCCTAAATGTTGAACTGCTCTTTTTAAGTCATTCATTCAGCAAAAAATGTTCAAGTTCAAAATGAGAAGTAGCCATTTTTCTCTGCTTGTATGATTATATGACTGAATCTCTTTTGTATTTTTATTTGGCAAAGCAATTTGATACAAAACACACAGAAGATGAGGGCTTGGTCTGTGGGCACTTTGGACTATTTCCAGACCTTTTCATTGAAAGAATGATTATCTGAAAATGAAAATAAGTGAGTGTTCCCTGCAGTCGCTTTTTGAACTTATACCCCCAATGACACCCACAGTACAATGGAGCCCTAAAAGGCAAGTGATTGGCTGGAAGGTAAGGGGGCAGGGATTGGTGACCAATTTAATAAAAAGCATAATTTTCACCTAAAAATTTAAATGTTTTTTTTTGGTTAACTCACAAAATGTATTCATAGCAGCGATAGACCGATTATTGGCCATGGCAGATTATTTTGCTTTTTTCATTAAATATTGAATGCTTGAGATTCCACATAAGACTAATACTATTATAAAAAATGTAATTAATGGCAACATATTTTATACAGCATGTGTTAATGGATTAGAATTTTGTGTTTTACTTCAATATTTAAAAAAGCAATGCCATAAAAAGAATCCAGGATATACTCAGCTATTTTTCACCCTTTTATAAACCATGTAGGATTCACATTCACCAGCCAACCTACGGCTATTGATTGGCCCACATGATGTTTTTCCGTGCAGGTCTATATGTATGTATGTGGTGTTGAAAAATCTTTATGCCATATTCTGTAGCTGGATCAGAAAGGCGTTCTGGTGAATTGTGGTCCTGGAATAATTGATCATTGATTGATGAAGGTACAATAGCCTTGTATCTCTGTGCACTACTATGGTTTGTTGAAACCATCAATGACAGAACTAATGCAAACACACACTCCTGTGAGATAGTGGTGATATCTTCCTTTTGCTGTGTCGTGACTGAACCTGCTGCAAGTTCTGACACACACACTTTTACTCACACTGACTGTCGAGTTGTACGAAGGCCTGTCAGATTATAAATTTCTCTCATAACCACCGATATAAAAACAAATCTAATTATTCTATAATGAATCTGTCTTCTGTCAAATTACCATGTTGTCAGATGATTTTAATGAGGCTCATCAAACCATACTCGACATTAAAAAGTGGGTAAATTTAAAGTAGAGTTTAAAAAGAATGTACCAGTAACATAATCTCTGGAAGGACCTCACCGTAAACACTCTCCATCCATCTGCACAGTGCTTCATGGTTGGTACATTTTGGTTAATGACTATTGATTATATCTTACTTTTATGTTGCTTTGTGGGAGCATTTGAGTCAGCTGTAACAGAGAGCTGAACTAAAGTTAAATGTTTGGTGCATTGTTCGAATATAATCTGATAAGTGCTTCCCTTCTAAAAGTGGTCGTTTTTGTTTTTAAAGTGTTTCCCGCACAGAGACTCATTTGTGACAGGGCGACACACAATCAAAGCATTCGTCCAGCTCCGTCTCTCTGTCACGCTACACACACACATACACAGGCCCTCCCCTCCGTGCACACCGCGTCTGTCTCCATAAAAACAGTGATAACAATTTAGCAACTTTGCTGCTAGATTTAGCAACTTTTCAGACCACCTAAGCAACTTTTTCCCACAAAAGCAACTAGCTACAAATCTATTTATTGTCCAGCGAGCACGCAAGGTATTTCTCTCCTGTGGCCTGCAAAACAGTCACCTTTCTGGATCAGCCATCTCTCTGTGTGTGTGTTTGTGTGTTTGTGTGTGTGTGTGTGTAATAAGGGGAGAAGGGACAGGGTGCGGGGGCCGGTGTAGATACAAGAGACAGCGGGACATGACGGGGGAAAGACGCAGCCGAGCTGGCCTGGCCCTGGGCAAGCTAGACTTCTTTGAGAATTCTTTATTGATCTTTTTCCCTCCCTTTGTAGAATGTCTTGTCTTACTTCAAAGATAGGCTACCTAAGTAATACTTGTCAGGTAAAATAAAAACTGTCTTGAAGTTGGGATTATTTGGCTAAAGATTTCTATTTCTTTCTGTCCACCTTGCTTACACAATC
This sequence comes from Etheostoma cragini, assembly GCF_013103735.1. Lineage (NCBI taxonomy): Eukaryota > Metazoa > Chordata > Actinopteri > Perciformes > Percidae > Etheostoma > Etheostoma cragini. Next base: position 4,732,096 of record NC_048418.1, on the reverse strand, counting down.
ACTAAGCTTTATGCGAAATGATTGCTTAATGATGTCACAAATGAGCGCCACAAATTGCTTTCTAATCTGTGGGAAACTGTGTTTATGCCTCACATTCACACTACGCCGCTTTTCGACATTTAGAAATGCTGCTGACCTCGTTTAAGTTTTAAAACTCTGGGGTTGAATTGTTGGATGGACGGGAAGAAACGAGCTTAGGAGAGCTTTGGAAATGACGCAGAAACACATGATAGTCTGTGATAGTCTTACTGGTTAGGTAGGCTTACGTTATTTTTGGCCTTTTAGCTTAGAAGGGCTGAATCTACTGCTCACAGAAACTTAATATAAGATTAAGATATAATACTTACAAAATAGTGTCTAGCTTTTGCTTAATATCTAGTGTTGTCCCAAAAAATTGATGCACATTTCCGAGCCATCGGTAGCGTAATTAGCACGCATTTGCTCAAAGGGATAAACTGGCTTGTTTACTATATTACATGAACGCTCTCACCCTGAAAGTCCTGCTGAACCCCGTTCAAAAATCTGGTGGTTCAGCAATGCGTTGCTTGATAACAAAAAAAGGAATACAAAATTAAGTATTGGAATTGAACAGCCAAATCCGATTCAGCTGAGTCTCATACAGCCCCAAATTCCTATTCATCATCGCACAACAATGAAACATGTCTACTGTAGCTGTTTGTCAGAGAGCGGTGACTTTCTACTGACAGTGATTAACTTCTGTTTTGATATTTGCAGACTTTCTATGTGGCTCAGCAGAAAAAAAAGTTCTCTCTAAGTCTCCAGCTGCTGCTCCAAAACACACTACGTTAACATTTCTGGTTATGCGACTCTGATTCTTTTAGCCTGGTTGATTTAATTAGGGCTGACAGTCAGACACTTCTCAAGCAACACCATCCGATCCTGTATCTGATGGTGCTAAGTGGGAAATGCCTTCAGTCACTACAGTAATGCAAATCCATTTTAAATGTAATGTATCCCAACATTTGCAGCCGAGACATAATGTGTCTGCTCCATCAAACATGGTCTCACAGACGAGCATCACTCACAGACGGTGCCTGTTAGGCTTATTGGCTTTATTTGGTGCCTATTAGCACTTTGCTTGACGGTCTGGGAATCAGTAAAGGCCTATTTTATCTTATTTTAGTTAAAATTCAGACCTGCATGAATTGCAACTTTGCCACCTCTTTTAACGCACAATGAAACACAGATTTGTGTAAATCCCCCAAAAAATCATTCAAAATTATACAAGCCTGCTGATCTGCAACACACGTGGATGTTTCTGGACTAAGCAGCTTTGTTGATCTGAAGACTTGAAGTACTGAAGACACTGATATCACGCTTAGTTTGGTCAGCTGGAAGGTAGAAGATGACCAGTAGTAGGATTGGGCATCGAGAACCTGTTCCAACTTGGAATCGTTAAAAAAATTAAGATACCAATTGAATCAATTTTCTTTTGGAATCTGATCGATTTTAAATTTTTCAACATCCGCAAGATTTGGTTTCCTTAGCGGCCAGGCGCATGGAGCACAGCATGCAGCGCTCGAGAGGGTCTGAAAAAGCCCGGTGAAACTGTAAAACACCATTTGAATTAAAATAAAAATCCTCTTATCTGTGAAATTAGCATGTAACCCTTTAAACTCCACCCCTCAAAGAATCAAAATCAAGAATGGGTAAGAACTGGAATCAAAAGGAATCGGGATTGAAATCAGAATTGTTCAAATCCGTAGTTCAGCCTACAGCTTAACCTAGCAGCCGCCTGCTTTACAGATGGAGCTTTTTCTACGCACAAAAAATTACTCAAACCGACTAATCCAGGGATTATCAACCTCTGTGCCGCGGCACACTAGTGTGCTGTGAGAGATTGTCCTGTGTGCCTTGAAAAAATATCTGATTTTACTTAATTGGTACAACAATTTTTTGCCGAATCCAAAAATCCTCACACTGTGGCCGAGACGTTGTGGAAGAGAAGCTCGGCCCTGACGCTGTTAAACAAGTAGCCAGAGTCCCTCTTTCAGATAACACAATTGCCGGACGTATTTCTGACATGTCTGCACTCTGCAGACATAAACTGTGTTTTGGAAAAGATACGCAGCAGTGGGAAATTTGCATTAAAACTTGATGAGTCTACGGACATTAGTGGACATGCTCACCTCTTGGTCAATGTGCGTTTGTGGATGGAGACGCCTGAGAGAAAACTTCCTATTTAAGACCAGACCTCTGAAAAGCTGCATATTTGCATCTTTATGTGAGGCAATGGGAGCGGCGCAGTAAAGCCTTAATGCTCCACACGGAGGTCCGATGGTTGTCGCGTGGCAAAGTGTTGCCCTGCGTTTATGAGCTGCGGGAGGAACTTAAAGTGTTTTGGACTGATGAGAGGTGTGATGACGCAAAGCTGCTTGCATCTGATGAGTGGTGTGCAAGGCTGGTGTACTTAGCAGATGTATTTCAGCATCCGAATGAACTGAACACACGAATGCAAGGCCGACATGAAAACCTGCTCCCTAACACGGATAAAATAAATGGATTCTGTTCAAAGGTGCACCTCTGGCAACAACATCTGGAAAATGCCAAGCTTGACATGTTGCCACTCACCCAGAAATGGCAGGGAGATGTCAACACTGCTGCAATGTGTGAGATAATAGGTAAACATTCAAAAACTCTTGAGGAGAAGTTGTCATTTTATTTCCCCTTCAACCTCCACTGAATGCCTTGACTGGGTTAGGGACCCGTATAGCTCAGCAGCAGTTTTTTGGAAAGGACATGACTCCGAGGAGCAGGAGGGACTAACTGACTGAGACAAGACCGCAGTTTAAAGCTAAGTTTTGCTGATCTACTTGTGGACGGTTTTTGGTTGACTGCTGCCAATGAGTTCCCCATTCTGGCAAACAGAGCTATTTCAGCATTGCTCCCATTTTCCACAACATATCTTTGTGAGCTGAGATTCTCAAGCATGAATGCTATAAAATCTAAAAAAAAAGAGAATGACTGAGCGGTTGAAGAAGAGCTTTGTGTGTGCCTTTCTTCAGTTCCTGCCAGGATATCGGCTTTGTGTTCATCTAAACCGGCCCAGGTTTCACACTGAGTGAGTATAAACACATTGAGAGGCTACATTTGAACCCTTGTGTTGTCCTTCGGGTCCCAGAGACCCTCCTGTATTCAATTGTATTTTTCTGCCACCAGGGCCTCGTCCTCTGGGGCCCTTAGACCCATCCTGCACTCCAACACCTATCCCACTAGCCTCATTTCATCCTCTGGGGTCCCTTGGGACCCGATGGACAAAGCGGGTTTGTGGTGGAACATGCGTATAATTGCATAAAAATAAGGGTCTCCAAGACCAAAAGACCGAGGCCCTTGTCCTTTGTGTCAAGGGGACTTGTTTTTTTTATTTACATTTTGTATTAGCCTGGCGTTGTGCTTTGGGGTCCCCGGGGCCTTTTTTATTTTGTGTCAACTGCCGTGGGGGCCTTGGTCTTTTGGTCTTGGAGACCCTTATTTTTATGCAATTATACGCATGTTCCACCACAAACCCGCTTTGTCCATCGGGTCCCAAGGGACCCCAGAGGATGAGATGAGGCTACTGGGATACCTGTTGGAGTGCAGGATGGGTCTAGGGACCCCAGAGGACGAGGCCCCGGTAGCAGAAAAATACAATTGAATACAGGAGGGTCTCTGGGACCCAAAGGACAACACAAGCGTTAAACATTGAATCCATAGTTACAAATGGTTGTCAATTATCGTCATAGTGATGATTATCAATCATTTCTAATCATCTCAGCAGCAGACCATCCTTATCTTGGGATAGGATCAGGTGGCTGTATTTAACATCTTTAAGTAGGGGTGACCTATAAATGGGTGGTGCCTGCAGCTAGTATACTGAGCTCTCTGAACTTCTTTGTGTGCAACGATTGGCACAAAAACAGGAATGATAAAGAAACAGAACCTGGGGGGGAGGGAATATGAAAAGGGAATATGAAACAATAGACCTAACAAACAACACCACCACTGCTCCAATCTGTAGCGCTGGCACGCCTCTTGTGACAAGCCTCTCGTGGCAAGCCTTGTAGTTTTGGCCTGACTTCAGTGACTTGTTTAAGGCAAAAGTGAAGGGGACATGAAAGGCAGTTACACTCTTTCTTTCTCTTTTCGCTCTGCCCATCTTCCCTTCCCTTCACTGTACATCAGAGTGCTTGTTTCTTCTTAAGGAGAAGCCATATGCATCCCACTTCAGCTTTAGTAGGAGGGGATGAGGAGTATAGCAGTGTGAACACTCCATTGTTTCCCATTTGTACATTAAACCTGAGCCGGGCTCCAACATGGACTGTAGCAGTCCAAAGCCCGGCTGACATTTCAGTCTACACAGGGGGTGGGCGAGAATGATGGGGCGTGTGTGGGTTGTGCATGTGGATGCGGTATGATTAATTCCCCTTTTACCACCGCATAAGAAGAAACAACAGATTTCTTTTTTTTTTTTATAATCCGCTGAGGATTTTTTTTAAGCCGCTTCCAAATATTCTTATGAACTAAGCTGTTGAGTTCTGTAGAAAATGTATGTCACATCAATGAGGTTTTCTTTGGAAAATCAGTTGACGGGATTGGTCCGTCTTTCCCACAGGAAATTGATTTTGCGGACACTCAGGAGCTAAACGTGTCACAAAAAAATGCTCAAACACCGAAATGTCTACAGGAATTATAAAATAACGCGGTTACTATCGCGTTACTTTTGTCAGTAAAAAGGACTTTTCCTGCTAAAGATTTTCCACTGTGGTCAGAAATCACAAGCATTATGACTTTAGAGGGGCTACTCGCTTCGATGCTAATTTCTGATACTTTCACACTTCTCCCTCAATCTATCACACACACACACACACACACATACATACATGCCGGCTCAACGCACACACCACCCCAAAATTATAAACCTCAGGTCATTTACGTTATTTGCACAACAAAGAGTTGATATATTTGTTATTTACTTTTGCTATAGTGCTTAACAGGCATTATTTAATTTTGCCCAGTTATGGCTTGTTGAGGGGCAATAAATATCAAAAGTTCCAAAAAATCTGTTATTGCATTAATCCACTTGACATAATATCTTCATACATGGCATTTGATTTGAGGCTAGTCTCACATTGTCCCACAGCAACATTAAAAGAGTTTAGATTTGTGTCCATTTCATTGTAATATTCAGATTTATCATTAATGAACATGTATTTTGAGTTCTGTTAAGAAGGGGTGGGAGTGGGGTCACATTTGAGCATTTCAAAATATACTTTCTGAATTAACTAGTTACTTATCTAGTATCTACTTGAATTACTTTTTTGAAGAAGTAATTAGTAACTGTAACTAATTACTTTTTAAAGTAACTTGCCCAACACTGATCATGAGATGATAGAAATGTATGAGTCAACAGATGTTTTTCTCCTCTTTGTCTCATAATGTATCTGTCTTAGGTCCTTGTGGGCTTTTTGGAAACACATGTGCTGGGCTGCTCCTGGTTGTTGTTTCTATAAAAAGGTTTCCCCGGCTGAACTTCCGGAAAATGAACTTTTAGCCTTTACTTATTGCTTGCGGGTGACCCAACCATAGACACTCAAGCGTTTTTCTGATCATTTGCCTGAATAGAGCTTCTTGCCCATTGTCTTCAGACAAACTGGCGCCTCGGGAACCCAGAGCAGACGTGCCAGGTGTTATTCCTTTTATTCTGTGTTTGTGTTGGCTTACTTGTCCCCCTACACCCGCGCAAAGCATCCATGGGTTTCATTAAATACGCTGTATAAGGTGATTACTACGTTGGTTGCTACAACAATTACTTGTATTAAAGTTCACATATTATGAGGAGATTTGGGGTGTCTGGTGCTTCCACACGCATACAAACTTGGACAAAAAACAACCATGCTGTTTTGAGTGAGATACAGGTTTCTGAGTGTATAAAGCACCGTAAAGAAAAGACCTTTTCGACAGGTGTGGTAAAAACACTACCACGTCTGTCCAAAATGGCCGCTAGAATCAACACAAACTGAAAGTTGCATAAAGCCACTTTAACATTTGAGTTAATTATATACTGTTCTTCTTTTTTATACACATGTGTCTAAACATGAAATTAACATAACTGTAGCTTAAAAATATATATATACAGTATATGTGTGTGTATATATGTATTTATACATATGAGTTTGTGTGTGTGTGTGTGCATGTGTTTTGATTTATATATATATGCTGATCTTAATGCATTATTGGTTTGCATAGCACCCTCAATCCATCTAGTCTGGACTAATGTATGTGGCTGTTCCTTGACTTAGTGCAAAAAGGTAGATGTTTTAGATACTTTTTAGTTATTTATTTTTTTTAACTTTAATGTCTGGGACCCCAGACCCCTGGGCAATTATCTTTCTTAGTGTGCGCCCCCATTTCTAAACATAAGCAGGTGATGTAACAGAGACTTTTTCCTTGTCTTTTCTTTTGATGAAACTTTCTGCAGTACCACCCACAATTTTCCACAAATCCCCAATTAATAACTATTGATGCTAAGCAAGAAAACACATCACTGTGGGCAAGAGGGCTTTTGCACAAAAGACAGACAAAACCATACAGCCATGTTTACTCAATGATGGCATTTCTGTTTTTCCTGTATTTGTCAGTGAATTGAAAATCTTGGATAAAAATGTAGTGCATTGTTACTTTTTAAAGTCATGTATAAGTGATGTTGAGTCTAAAACTTGTCATGCAGTTCCCTGTCAGATGCTGGAATAAGGAGCATTAAGGAACAGCCAACTCTCTCAGTGCTTAAGCAGTACATTATTCATGACTTATCCTGCTCAACAGCGTCTGATGACTGCATGTGAATCTCTTTCTCTCACCTTCTCCTCATCCACCCTCTCTTCTGCCTCTCTTCCACTTCCCGACAATAATGAGGAAAGACATTTAGTGGCGAGAAACACAATGATTATCAGTTGCAGCATTGATCAGCCTATTGAGCTAAATCATCCAGATTCATTGGCTCTGACATCCAAACTCCCCCCATTGATTTTTACTGTTGCATTTGAAAGATATTTAACCACGATAACCCATTCTCTCTCTCTCTCTCTCTCTCTCACACTCACTCACTCACTCACTCACTCACTCACTCACTCACACACACACACACAACCTGCCCTAAGCCAAACAGGTTGTGCTGCAGAAATGTACCAATTGTACATTCCTGACCCACTTTATCAGCATTCATGTGCTCAGTGCTTGCGCAAGCATTCAGTCAGTCCTCTTTGGTATAGGAGAGAGTTTCGATCGGAGGAGAAAGGGGTGGAGAGAGATGGAGGCAGTCAGAGAGTAGGGTCACATACACATTACTTTATATTCATGCTTTTTTACATCGTGCTTTGGGGGCAGATAATTTGCCAACCGTGCGAAGGAAAACATCGAGTAAAACCGCTTGTCTCTCACATCAGTAAGGTTGTTTGCCCCTGGAATACATTTTCTAGCCAAACGTCGGCCTCATTTCCTTCAGATTAAGTGGGTTGCTTCAAAGTGGAATGAAGTGGAATGCCTGGTTGCGCTTATTAAAATCAGGCTGCTGGATCAGACTTTGCCACAAAACATCAGGGAAGGTGTCATTATGGCCTTCGTGCCCATTAAGACACGTCATCACAGGGCAATAAGCCCAGTGGATTCCTTGCAGTGACGAACCCACAGAGAATTATGAAGTAAATCTGTAACTCTAAAAGCTTTTTAACCTTTTAAAGCTAATTTTTTTATGGCACATTTACTGTGTAATTCAGTCACACCAGTCTCACCAATGCATATGCAAAAAAGGCTCTGATAAAACCCATGGTATGTTACCAGTGCAGCACCAAACAGCAGACAATGTTAGCAGCTTGCTAAGGGTTAAGGTAAAAGTACTTTATGGTCACATACACATAGATGTGGCAAAATTCATTTTCTGCATTTAACCCATCCCTTAAGGAAGCAGTGGGAAGCCATTTACAGCGCCCAGGGACCAACTCCAGATCAGAGAACCTAGTACATGTTTTTTGATGGTCGTGGGGAAACCGGAGCACCCGGTAGCTGGTTGCTAGTGGCTGGAGCCTATTTTTCCCAGGAGTTGGTGAATGCCAAAGTCAGCTAAAAGGGGAGGGAATATGGGACTTACCTTAATCAGATGATGAAAAACACTAGTCCAACTGAATGCTAATGTTGCTCCTTGTCTGCCGGAGGTTTAAATATGCCTCGTTTTGCTAACATGTTGTCCATATCAATTTATGGAGAGCAGAAATCTTGGAGTCACGTCTGGGCTAGCTGCTTTTCCACTAGCTACAACTCAATGGGTCTGCCATTAAGTTTCTTTCATTTGTCTTTCTGAAAAGTGTAATAGTTTTACAGTCCATAATACATGGTAAATAAAGAATAATTTAGACCATACTGCCCCCATGTGGTCGACACAACACAACAAGCTAAAAACACTTTGCAATTTGCACTTACATGTGGCACTATGTAGTTTGGCTTATTTGAAGCTTATATACTGTATGTGATTCTTGCTGTTCTGAGTGTGTACCTTCATAATTAAATGCACTTATTGGAAGTTGCTTTGGATACTTTTAAATGTCAGCTAAATGCAATGAAATGTGTAAATATAAAATAATTGAATAACATATTTTATTCAAGGCTGTGTCCATGTCATTTGGGGTGGATGTATTCAACTTGAAGTAAAAGAAAATGTGATGTGACTTCTCTTAGTTTAATGTGGGAGTGGAGATCATAAAGGTGAATTGACATTGTCCACTGTCCAACACCCTAATGCAACAATTCTTCCTGATACAGTAATTTATTTTGTTTACATATTTACCGGATTTACCATTTTATGTATCCACTAGTGATGCCTATGGTTCAGTTTGTTTTTTGCACAATAAGAGGACAAAAAAATAACCACTTCCAATATTCTCTAACGTTGTCGTTCATAAGAGTAGCATTTTCTTCCATCTAAAGACTTGATCAACACATAATCTTTCAAAAGCAAAAGTGTTACAGAGCCAATTTAAACCTGACCGAAATAATAATAATACAATCAGTGAATCAATAGATACAAACACTATTGATTTCTTCCCATGTAGCCATGGAACATGGAAGCTATTTTGGTTCAGTGATTTTATGGATTGGATGACTGAACGCAGTATTCCATTTCATTTTAAAAGTATCCCTTTTTCACATGAACTATGAACAGCCAGGCCATTTAGGTGCAGGGTGAGTTTGTGCATATCCCTACAGAGACTTTCTTTTGTTGTTCCAGGGAAATGTTAAGTAAGTACTTAAATAGCTGAAATTCAAGTTGAAGAAAGGAAACAAATTCCAAAGAACCATTCCTCTAGTAATGCAAATGTATTCTTTGAAGAGGTATTTTTCTTGTTTTATTGGCTTGGTTTCAGCGAAGTTAAAACTCCAAATTTGTCTGGCTCAGTTTGCATGCCTGATTACATATTTAATTCATGAGAAGACATTCCAAAACGGGGCTAATAACCCTCCCTCCCCCCTGCCTCTCGCGTTTTGGCTGACTAACCCAACATGTGCCTTTGAACTTACTCATCCGTGCGGTTTTGGGGAAAGTGCTCATGCGAATCTGACAACACCAAAGGCGAAGACATGGATTTCTTATTCCAGGGCATGTATATTGTTAAAATAAATGCTTATGGTGTGTGTCTGTGAGTGTGCACGCCTGCACTTTAAAGGGAGAAATAAGACTTTTGACTTTTGATCTCAGTCAATATTTATAAATAATAATGCATGTTAGGGAGTACAGGCAGAGATGTGTGCACTTGAAAAGCAGCTCAGAGCAGTTCTAGAGCATGGCTAAAGAATGGGGAATATTAAGGAAACACGTCTCTTATGTCATGTGTAATTCCCTATATTATAAAACACGCAACATATACAGAGCAATAGCGCAGAATGTGTTTGGACTCTTTTTCCCAGGGTTTTAGCTTCTCAGGCTGGTTGTTAGGGATGTGCTGTATGTAGCCAGAGAGGAAGACAAACACTCAGCGCTGGAAACAGTGGTGGATATAGACCAGGGGTATTGCACAACATTCGGCTCCCTCTAGAAAGTCATTCTCTATGAGCACATCCTCCCATCTACAGCTATTCATTCTAGCATCTTTTTGGGCCCTCCTCACAAACTCTGTCCCATTTTCACCCCCAGTCCGACATCCCTGATATCAACTAATATACTCCTAAAAGGATGCTAGGATCAAGTGAAAGTGGAAAAATAAGACCGTGTGCTCTGTAGTAAAGATTCAAATAGAACACCATCTATGAGAAAGTACCACAAACTAAAAGTGATTTTATGATTATGTTAAACCCACCCATCACAACAATCACAATTCACGATGTGATTGGCCTGAACCAGAATTTGGTCTTTCCAGCTCACATCCAACGGAGAGTTGCTAGACTGACCCTAGGTGCAAATTACATTTGCTGCTGCTAGGGTGTGTCTAGATTTCAAAGCTAGCATAGAAATGTAGTCATGGCCAAATTAAGCTTTGTGAACTATTTTCTTTGAGCCCAACAGATGCAGCTCTCTGTTCAACACACTGAAATACCATTCCTTGAGCTTTTTTCTTCAAATTAAGAGTGCCATCTTGCGGGCTCAGAAAACAAATGAAATGGTTCATGAAGCTTCATTTGGCCATCATTTAAAAAAATTTAAGTTGTTAAATTCTAGATGCAAATTGTTTTTCTTCTAAATTTTACTGGAACGATATACTGAGTTCATTGACTCTTTTTATAGAATATTGAGGTAAAAAAACGCCATTTGGCAAATGCAGGTTAATCACATTATGGTCTGTATGTGACTGCTGTATTTAAGGCATCATGATAGACCCACTGCACTAGGAAATCTTTGTTCTCTTCTTGGCTTCCTCTCGGTATCAAAAGTCGGTCCAAGTTTGAAGCGTCACTTTCAACTTGGCATCTCCACTGATCCTGCAGTCAGCCGGCATGTGCCAGCTCTACTGAATAGCTTTAACAGGATTGGACGCTCGCCTCGACAGTGACACGCTAAGCCAGTCAAGGTCACTTACAGCATCACATAAAAGAAGACATCAGCTCTTAATGGAGTCATACATCACATTTAGCATATGGTTCAATTAGAGGCATCATAGAGATTATTGAGATTATATTATCCCAGTGCATTCATTAGCTAAGCTCCAATAGTCGCCCATCTGATTAAAACCTGTCGGGGGATTTGCTGCTATTGACTGGGAGAGATCAAGCATGGAGGGAGATGGAGATGCTGGTAATGTAGCTTACACGTTCGGGTGTTTGTTCAATCACGTAAATATGGTAGTTTTTTTTTTTTATGTCAACACACTTGAAGGTTTACTAGTGTTTACATCTGTAAGCACCAGTGGCGACAAGCACAAGAATGCTGATAAAGTGGATCAGGAATGTACAACTGGTACATTTCTGCTGTGTGTGTGGGTGTAGGTGTGTGTGGGGGTGTGTGGGGGTGTGTGGTCATGGATCCCCTGTTAGTTGAGGTGATGTGTCGGTGCATAGTCAGTGATCTGAAGTGATGAAGCTTGTGGCTCGATTTTTAGATAATGTGTCTATCAGAGTGTATTTGATTAAGTTTATTTTGAACATGATAAAAATAAAAGATAAAAAAAGAACATACATTTCAGTTCAAGCAAGAAAACCATCAAAGCAAAATATTTAACAGAACATATTGTATGTTCTCTCAGAGTGCAGCATCAAAGGGAATTTAAAGTGCTCACTTCTCCAAAATAAAGAACACTTACTTACTTACTTATAGCATCAAAAAAGTAATTTCAGAAACAATGTTAAGACTACTCTGAATAATCCACACAACACACTGTCAGATGTGTTTATTAAACAAATCTAAAAATCAGCTGTGGCTAGAGACCGTAGAGGTACTCAGAGCTGAATGATTAGGGGATAAATCAATCAGTTGATCGACAGAAACTTGATTGGCCAAAATACAGACAGTCAAACACCATACATGGGTATGCCAAACACGTAGCAACATGTAGCATATCTGCGTAATGGGACTAACCATTTTTATTTACGCAAAATACAAATCCGACACCAAGCAACTAAATGAGCATGTTGGGAAAACACAATCATGGCGCATGTGAATATGTGAATCCATTTTTTTTCACACTATCCGCACAAACGATATATCATTTACTCTGACCCAATAAGGTCATACACCTCTACATGATTCTCGAAAGTGTTACCTTTTATCATGATACCAAGATTACTAAAATAGACCTTGTAATTGCAGAGATATACTCCATTCCTTTTGGATATATCATTTTTACTTTATTTCTTATTAATTCTTGTTTTTCTGTGTAGATGTTGTGTCTTATACCTCTTCTTCTATAACAGTTGTTATCTATCAATCTATAAATCTATCTATCTATCTTATTACAGTAGAGTACCTAATAACTTCAAGGTTTAATCAGGGAAGCAGCCGGGACTTTTTCCTCTCATTCCTGCTTGCTCCTGTAAGAGGAAGGTAAAGTGCCCGAGGCCTCCGGCAGGACACGGCAGGAACAGAGGGCTCTGCCTGGACCAGCTGCTCCCTCTATTGGATCTGAAGACATTGTACTGTACTGGATACATACAGTTGGATTTGATCTCGAATACCCTCTAAAATGACAACTAATCTCAGTGGTACAGGTGTGGCTGGATCTGTTTTCTTCTGTGTGATTGCACTGTCCTGTGGCTCTGTCTCTGTTTCACACACACACACACACACACACACATTCAATAAATCACTTCTGACTCTACTCAGCGAGCGGCCCGGCCTATCCCGGGGTCATCTTAAAATCACCATTTAATGTTTAACTGCAAAGCTGGCTTTGATATCAGCAGCAGATAAAGTGGAATTTCTTGATTGCCTCGGTCAAAGAGGCTCCACCGGCTGAGAAAATGATTTATTGGACACAGGGAAGTTGGTGGAGATCAAAGGAGACGGATGAGCGTCCGACTCGCACCGTTGGCCGGGAGCAGGCTGGGGCTTGTCCAATCACTCGCACCAGCAGGGCCCCTGTCAGCGCTGTCACTGCTTTTTAATTGGCCACGGAGAGAGAGAGGCAGAGAGAAGAGAGGTGTGAGGAGAGGAAACCGAGGGCTGAGAGGTCCCAGAGGGTCACCAGAGAGCTCAGACTGGACCCCATTACTCAGGCAGGAGATCGGAAGGGTCAGCTTGGGTGGAGGGTTGTGGAACACTGATTACATTGCTGATCAAGACTTTCCATAGAAGTGCATAGAGATGACTCCCCGACCCTGTCTCCTGAATAGGAAAGAGGGCAATGGGACGGAGGAGAGGAGCAGCAGAGGTCGCGGCAGAAAAAGAGAAAGAAAGAGAATTAAAAGCGTGGAGAAAAAAAGAGAGCTATTGATTTTTTATGAGGAAGAAGATTTGCTCCCAAGATTGAGAGCAATATCATATTAAACCCTGTTGCTGGCCTAGAATGAGAAAATAAAGCCTGTGAATCAACCCCCCCCGCCCCACTCATGTTTTTTTAATACTCTCCAGGCTGAACTGCAGCACCAGAGAATTACAGCTTGTGAGATAATTGGAAAAAACATCAGCATTGCAAAGGCTCTGTTGGCGGAGGTATACGCCAGACGATGTCCAGCTATTTTAACAAAGACAAATGAGGTTTTAAAAGCAAAAGATGACCTTTGAGTAAATAGCCATTATAACACAAAAATACAAATTCAATACAAGGTGTAATGCACATTTATCCAAAAGGACTAATAGAATTCATATACTGCAAAACGGTTTAACAAGAATTAGTACAATTACTTCATTTCATGAAGGTTTTTCCCAGACCAATAATTTCAACTGACCTATGAGACCTGCCGTGGTCGGACAGCATGGCGGGACACGGGGCAAGAGTCTCAGGGGCTCACCCCCAACCCGGCGCTCCACTCAGCAGCTGGGGAGCCAAGCCAGGACACCTCCGTTGGTCTCCAGAAGTTGCATTTATTTGACTCTAGCTACTGTTCAAGCACTTTTGTTTTTTAATTTTTTTAAACTTGTATTTATTCAGGGAAGGTTCACTGAGAGGCAGCCTCTATTTTGCAGGAACTTGATATCTTCTCCGCTAAACGTTAACTCCTCTGCTCCGATCGCCCTCTCTTGTCTGCTAACACCGCATCTTCCGGATTGGTAATAGATCCTGTAAAAACCAGAGTACCTGGCGCACGGACAACATCTAGGTGCTGCTGTGGTGAAACTTAACAAGAATGACATGTTAAGCAATGCTATGCGCACCGTACCAACAGACAATATCTTTTGACATTATAATGGATCCTAAACACTATGCCAATATAGATGGGAATCGTAGTTAACCATACGCATTTCACCACACAGCACAAACACCCACTAGCTGTGGAGCTTACAGTAATATGACAAAACAATAACTACCTGGTCGGAAGAAATTCAATAAATCTCACTGTCTTTATGACATTTTAAAGTATGTCACAGTTTCCTGCTTGTTGCTGGTATTCTACTTCAAATCGCAGTAACACTAGCTCACATTCAAAAAACACACTCTTCAAAAAATACAAAAAGTCTGATTTAAATGCATCCAAAGAAGGCAAGCTAGTGATTTACGGGTAACTTTAATGCAAAATAACAGAATGACGTTAGAGCAGACAACATTAAACTTTGAATGATGTTTTCTATCAAATTGTTTATTAATGCAACTGAATATTCCCATCAGCCGTTCCCCTTACATTGGTCAAGTCCAGATATGCAAATAAAATCATAATTAGTTTATTCCCTGCTTTAGAAGTCCTGCTTTGCATCATCATTAAACTGTCCTTGTGTCTTATTACAGAGTGAAAAATAATGAAAACCCCTGTTGTCAGGCATTTCCATCTCAGAATGGTGTAGGATATTTTCTGAAGTGAAACCACACCACCCATAATATTAACACTACATCAAATGCTTGTACAGAAACTAACGCACTGAAAGATTGTGTTTGCATATGTGCATGCTGGTTTTTATGCAGCACACTGACTGTGCTAACAGAGTGTAAAGAGGGACAGCAGAGAAATGGGAAAAATGGAGATTAATGGCTTATGCTTAATTAAAATCCCCAGAAACTAATGGAGGGAAAATTGAAATGTTCCTTATAGATACAATTTGCGTGTGAAGCAGTGAAGCTGAGTGTGACCATCTTGTGATCTCTTCTATGTATTATAGAGCTTTCTGCATGTAATTGGAAAGTGGGAGCCATCCAAAAGTTGTCAGTTGAGACCCTGAGTCACCCGGTTATGATGCAGGGTTTAATTTTGTACTTCTAGGCCTGCACTCATTCAAAAAATAAAGGTGAGTTATATAACTTACTTGTTAAACACGGAAATTAGTCTTCTCTGGAAACTCAACATTTGATTAAAGTTAAAAATGTGACTGTTGGCCTGTGAGTGTTCAGGTAGTCATTTTTTTTTATGGATGATCAATGTTTAATTTAACCCCCCACCAGATTGAATCTACACTGAAAGAAAAAAAATCTATTACTGGAACCCTTTAAGCTAAAATTCAGATCTCCTGTCCTTTTGTGAATCCAATTATGACTACCCATATACTACGTTCAACATTGTCAAATGGACCTGTGTAATTCAGGGAAAAAGCAGGAGTGTGCTGGTTGGCTGACTAATGTGGATAATTAAGGACAGCAGTTGATGGTTCAAGTGTCAATGTGAGAATATGGAAAGTGGTTGTACAATGTATAGCATTGAACCAGTTATTGATTCTTACTTCATTATTATGAGATATTATTACTCAATCCAATAAAACTTTTGCGGAAGACTTGTCGCCACTGTGGGGGATTTTATGTGGTTTGCCACTAAACCGGCAAAGAGGGAATCTGCAGGGTTGCTTTACTGCACGAAATAGGAAGGGGGTCCAAATTTGTCTAGCCAATCCGAATGTTTAACATTTACTTTTATTAATTTAGCAGATGCTTATATCCCATGGAAAGCCTAAGCTAAACCAATGTGCATGGATTTATCTTCTGACAAAAGAGACCCAAGGGTAATCAAATCTGATACGAACCGTTTTCAGGATAATTAGACCCATTCCAAGATGCAGTTGAGTCAAACAGACCAAGACAAGGGGCTAACATTGGCCATCAAAAAAAAACGGGGGGAGAAAGAGTTGCCATGTTTACTGCTCTTTACAGTTCGCACTCTCCGTCTCGCCTCAACAAACACATATTTTGCATTACGTGTTGAAACAGCTGAAACAGAGTCCACTTAGATCTTATATTACATAGCTTGTCACTAGAATGGGATTCTACCCGGACCAAATTAAGTCTGATCTGGTGTTGTTATTATTTGAATCCTGTTAGACTTGGCCCTGAACTAGGAGGGTAAAGATACATCGTTCTAGATCAATATGTCGATTAAATCATCAACGATATAATATTATCGATACAAAGAGAAAACATGGATACATCATCTTTAAGATGCGCCCTTATTTTGAAATTCCCACTTTGTTTTACTAAAAAGAAAGTTTGTTTTTAATTGTAATGCCTGAAAAACTTCAGTAATAAAATTGTCAAATCACTTTTTAGTTGCTTTTACTAAATATATTTAAAAGTTTGTGTTAAATGGGCTGAAGTATCGTGTTGTATTACATCACTGCAGTCCCCTGAATTGAATCTTATCTAAATTGTATCATGGCAGACTTTGTGATGTGAGTAAATATTGTATCGTTGTATGATATTAGAAATAGACTGATTATCAAGCCGTTTTTTGGCCATTAGCAGATTATCTGTATCTGCGTTTTTATTTACCTGATAACCGATGAAGTGCTACTTTGGCTCGGCTACAGCTCTGTCTGTCAAGCTGCTTCAGAATCACTCACCACTGAGTTCTACTTAATGTCCCGCCCACAACACTGTCTGTCTTTTGCTATGTGTGATGTTGAAAGTTTCTAATATGTTAGATAATAATTGCTTAAAGCATTTAAACAAAGTTTTGTGTAGGAGTTTGTATCTTTACAATATCTTTATTTGGACTTAAAGATTTTCCTTTTCACTGTAAATGCATATCGGTTCCAAATATCGGTTATCGGTTTCATTAAATACCAATGATCGGTATCGCATCGGCAGTACATATAGTATTTGTAATAAAACGTGTGATTTACACCCCTAGTCCGAGGAGGTCATGGTTCGGACGAACACTCTCGCAGATGCAGATGTGAGAGGGAGAGCAAAGGGTTTACAGAAAAAACACTTTTGGAAAATGAGTTGCTGTAAAAATACTGCCGACGTGAGCTGTCAGTCACCTCAACTACACTTCACTTATTTGTAATTTAGCTTTCATTGGTATTGACACCGAGGTACTGTTATAATCCGTTTGACAGTGATGCACTGATCCATTAAAAACTCAATACATGACAATGTCACAATTGCAATCTTACACTGAGAATTTTCTGAGAAGAAGAAACACTTGTGGACAGAAAGAAAACACTTTGAGCGCAGCTGGTCCTTGCCGTCTGAGGAGGAAATAAGGATTGGAGCAGCAGCTTACAACATACACCACATTACAACATATCATAGACCCTGGAGGTTTAGTGTCCCCACATTTTCCCCCTACACTTAAAGATAGATGCTTATCATTATCTGTCCTCCCTTGGCGTCTGGCTGGGGTCCAGTGACCTTTTTGTCGTGGCCATTGCTATCAGGGATTACCTATCGATCAAACGCACCCACATAGGGAGCTTGTTGGAAAAAAATGTGTAGATGTGCGTATGTCCTCTAAAGACTATTACCAACAAAGTGAGGGTGTGCAGGTGATCAGGTGAAATTTGTGCATGAAAGTGGTGAAGGTGTGTTTGCATCTCCTTGACCAAAGTAATGAGCATATTGTGTGTGTGTGTGTGTGTGTTTCTCCTTGATCAGGGTGATGGGTGTATGAAATCACACAGGGCATTAAAGTTGATGAGGTGATTTAAAGTGAGCAATGTGACCAATGGACTGAACAATAGGACTCTGCGGACACAATTGCACACACCCACACACTTACTCACACTTACACACACACACACACACACACACACACACACACACACACAAACAGGTAGGTTTTTAATGAGGACACCAAGCGTTGATTGATAGGAAATGTATGTCCGTTCCCAGATTCATGTACCGCGTCAGGCCGTTACTCTTTTCTCTTTATATCGAGCTGTAATTTTATCTCTCTGGGGTCAATCCTCGGTTGTTCTCCAGCTGGAATTGTTCGTAGAAGTCAATATGGTGAATGATGAATGATGAGCTCAGTATGCTGCTTGTCAAGGAGTTAAGCAGCAGTCCTGAAAGTGCAGTGTAGACAGGGCATCTACAATGGCTTCCATTGACACACAAACTCCTCACTGCGCAACCACCTGATGATAAATGGACTCGCATATTTGCCATAACAATTCACAATATGGTGTCATCAGTGTCGTGCAGAGATCTTGTTTGGCCCAGCATGTGTTCAGCAGTTCACCAGCCGTCCACAGCGCTTTCCTCTGCTAGTCTGTCTCTATATCTTATTGATAAAAGAAGTGATTCAACTTCCGGCTCATGAAAGATTTTAAACACTGTGTTAACACATCTGCACAGGAGGTGATGCATACAATATTTAATGCACAGCAAAGTGTGTGGAATAAATAATTCTGTTGCACTGGAAAAAAGAGCCACTCAATTTTTATCAATAAAAAACAACATAAGTAATCACATCTGAATTTCCAGGATTAATTGACAAGTGATTCATGTGTCTGCCCTCTGCACCAGCAATATCACCAATAAATCTATATCAATACATGCAGTACATATATATACTGTATAAATACTGCATATTAAACAATATGATATGGGGCAATATCATAGTTGGGGGTCTGAGTGTCCTCCCCAATGGGACGTTTTGACCATCAATGACTTAATTTCCTTTATTTGGATCCAATTTTATACACCAATTTACTGTGGAAATCCCTTTTATTTAGCCTATGATAAAGCCTATTTCTTCTTTCTATGTGAAGAAGAAAAACAGTTACAACACACTGACAATTCAAATATATCAAGAATATAATCTATAATATACTAAGAATATAATATAAGGAAATTATGTTGTTGCGTGTTATTGTGCATTTTTAAGTGGGTATATGGAAATCCCGGAGCTTTGTCAGTGGGTGTACTGTGTATACCTGCGTATCACGTATACTACACCATTGGTGTGCAGTCGTCGTGTTAATGTCCGTTCATTACTGTGATACAGAGCAACCATTGCAGTGAGCAGCAGATTTGCAATGTAATCGGCTTTGCTAGATGTGTGTCAGTGAAATGAAGAAGACAGCTGAGACTTCCTCTCCCAGAATTAAAAACACAAGATGCCCAGGCTTACCAATCACAGCTCTTATGGTCCTAATGAAGTTGTATTCAAATGTAAAAAATATTTCTGAAAATGAGGTTCGCTACTTTTTCCGAAATAATTAAGATGGATGGATACTTCACAGAAATGTTGCAGTTCCCTTTGAGTTGCCTGTGTGTCCGTGTAGTGAAGTTTGTGGTGTCACTGACATATTTCATAAGATCGCTGCAGGTTTTGCATGCTGCAAATGTTTCCGATCTGTGGTTGTGTATGAATGTGGATGTCTCTCTGACTTTTGTAATGTGTCTTGTAATACTGCCTATTGCTTCACTGTTTATGTACAAAGGCTGTGGATTTGAGTAAGTCTGATTGAATTTATAGAAAATCAAGGATTCTCTGGTTGTTTGGATCATTATAGTTGTGAGCTACATATTTTATTTTCATTTTATTTATACTTTTTTTCTTTTAGAAACCATAAATCCTTCTGTGAAGATGTGTGTAAAACCCAAAAGCAGAATATGATTTGTGAATATTTTCACTCATAGCGTAGTGTGGATCAATGGAAGTGCCTTGTCAGTATAAGCCTGATACGCCGGCTATTGAGAGATGAACAACATGAAGAACCTCTAAACAAGCTATCATTACACGCTGACAATGGCATGTTTTGACAAAAATTTGAATTGTGCAATAATACAGACTTGCTTGGTTCTTTCAGGGAATGATTTGTAAAGATTGACAATACTAACTGTCTAACTAGGACATTTTGGGAAAGATTGGTGGAGATTGTTATCGACAAAGTATCCACAGCAATACACTGGTACGAGCCAATTATGTATCCAGCTAATCTATAAAGCTCACAGTACTGTATTGTGTAAACATTTAATTTATTTAATATTTTATGTTGCATTATCTTTTGTTGGGTGCAAATGTACCACCGAAACAAGTTTCTTCCCAAGACCATTTTCAGAGCCGCTGTCGCTGCGTCCAGAGCTTAGGGCCGCCCAAGACTATTGTGATTGGTTTAAAGAAACACAAAGAACCCAGACTGTTTTCTTTTTCCTATCCCAGAATGTATTTTTGGTGTAGCCAGACGTTACTCCATACGCTGTGGAGATCAGTATGGCAATGGGAGACTACTATGAACGTTATGGTGCAGCTGCTCAGATTGCTGGATTCTCTCTCCCAGTTTACTCCTCATCCATGTGGTCACAGTTTAATTGATTTTTGCATAGCTTGAATCTGGCAGCAAAAGAGGCCAGGATTCATACATCCCACTGTCATTCCTGCTGAAGGCTTGCCGAGCTAAACCAACATTAAATATTATCAATTTAAGAAGCCCATTTGCTTGAAAAACTGTAATATTTAAAAGCAGCCGAGGCATGTTATCCATCTAATGTGCTGTTCACAGCTGTCATCTCTGTGTTGGATCTTCCTTTGCATGGCTTTCATCAGTGAGATAAAAAATTCACTAATTAAACATGAAATCATAAATATGCTTTTTTTTGACAACTTAAATGTCTCTGTCAGGTTTGGTGCGTTTGGCCAGTATTTCTTACCACTGACCTGAATTCCATCATCTCTCTTGTGTGTTTTCTTTTGCTTGTCAGTAGTGTGTTGATGTTACCCACAGATGATTAATGAACAACAATGGGCTGCTGCTTCAAACAGCAGCACAACGTCGTGTCTTTATCTAGTAGACGCTTTTCCTTTCTGAGAGCTTTGATGTGGTGAATGAGAAGCAGACAATAACTTTTAGAGACGACTCCTGCAGCTTACCTGATGTAGCAAAATTGGACAAAATGTCTGGTTCATGTCAGATAAATTGTGGGTGTATGCATTACAGGTTCATTCAAGAATTCTATGTATGAGATGAAAGGACATAAAATTACCCTTTTAAAATGGGTTGCAGGATCATGTTAGAACGCCTAATAAGAGTGTTACAGGAACAAATGAAATCATTTTGATGAAAGCAAAGGCTAAAACACACATATTCAAATTATAAACTTACAATGGATAGCTTTTAAAACATATATATTTTTCATGACAAATAGATGAGTGGAATTTTTTTGACTTTTAATAAAGATCCAAAATGTGCCCAGAATTTCATATTCTTAAAGAAAAGGAAAGAAAAAAGAAAAAACAGGCTTTAAAGGCTGTATTGCACCATGTCTCAGTATACTTATTCCCTGAGGCAGCGCACACACTGCAGCATGAGCCATTTGAAACACGTGCTGCATGATGGAAAAGTTACATTATGATCATTGCAACATTCACATGAGATATGACAAGAACATCATCACGCGCTCCAACAACACGTTTCAGACTTTCAGATATCACAGCGTGTACCAAAATAACACCACAAGCCTGCCAGGCATGAGATATGGTCAGCGTTGTTGTTAAGAAAACACTGCATATGTTTTACTGGGCAAATGAGTCATCACTCCCATGCTTGTTAGAGAATGGCATACATTACAGGTTCCACAACATGATGTCTGTAATGATGACTAGCACGCTGAGCGCATCCTCCAGCGTAAAGGCTTGACACGTGGATGAGATTTATGTTAGAGCCATAACTGCTAAATATTCATCTACATCCACAGTACATCACCAAAGAAATCTGCACACATAACACTGATCATGCATGGTTAAGCTGTAAAGCTGTACAGAGTTTAAAAAGGCTTACAAATAATTGTAACAATAACAGTTATTTTAAAATTGTCTTCATATTCTTTGGTGAGGAGTTCATTTTACACAATGGTATGTATTTGAGGCTCTCTTTATCTGAGTCGACCTGCCGAACAATGCCACAGCATGGAGCTTAATAAGAAAAGTGAATCATAAAAAAACCTATACAATGTTTTGCAACAGGGACTGCGGATCGTGTCACGGCGGGAGCTGTTGTCCCTGTCCCGTGTGTGGCATTTCATTTCCCCATTGTTGCGTTCCCCAGAGCAGCCCAGTGTGTGAAATGGTAACGTATTTATCCAAAATAAACAACATTAACATGACCATATCACAAACTTGCGTGAGACCGGGTTGGAAATACAGAGAGAGTTGTGTGGAGATGAGGGTCTTAATTAGCTTGGTTGCAGCTAATTTGGCAATCGCTTGAATAACGTACGTTCATTAATATCAAAAAGTAACGCACTAAAGCCTTAAATTAGACTGGATGTTTTGAAAAATGGAATTTGCGTGATTCTTCCAACACGTATTTTATTATAACGAAGGGAGAACTAATTATGTCATGATACCACAGATGCTACGTGCCATTTTGTGCTTGGTCCTGGTGTTATGTTTCCGTTGCGGACTGGACCCAGGAGCGGACACAGGCTCGTAAGGTGTAACAAAAAGTGAGTTTATTTACAAACTGGAAAATTGCGAGTTGTTGTGGAGGTCAGGATGGAATCATAGTTGGCAGGCGAGGAAGTGAAATGGAGCGATGGAAAGTGGAGCCAGGCTGGAAGGTGAGGCATCGAGGCAAAAATAGCGTGGCTGAAAACTAAACAGGAGCTCTAAGCAAAAAGGAAAAACACACAAGTGGTTAGAAGCCGACCAAATAACACTCTAGCACAGGGGTCTTCTATGTTCTTAGGCCGGGGACCCCTTAGCTGAAAGAGAGTAGTAGGGACCACCTACTGCTGTACATACATAAAATATTTAAAAAAAAATAAGTTGCATGTTGGATGAATAAAACTAAATGGATAATATACATATATACAGTATAATATTTATACACCATGTTTTAATGCTAATCATACATGTGAAAGGCACAATGTCTCCTTAAAAAATATATACAAATTTTAAACGGAGACTTACAGTTACAGTTTGGCAGCCTCCACTGTACTAACCCCCTGTGAGTATCTCTGCTCTAGCACTTCAGGACGCAGAAATTGGCCAAAACAAACAAAAAACAATCTGGCGCCGGCAGTCAGAAATCCAGGAGCTTTTCTGCAGACAGGTAACGAGGATGATTGTCCGCATATGTGAAGGAAGGCCATGTGCCCACAAAAATACCACGCCCACCCAGCACAGAAAGATGAGGAAACTCCATACACATGCAGTAAAACACTAAATAATAATACAGTCACGGGCAAACTGTGAAACTTGGCCCTGCCCCAATTTACTTTTTATTACTCTCTTTCTTAGCACTCTCACCTTTATCCCTTCACCTCTCTCTGTCTCTTCTCATGGGATGTTAGTGGGTTTGTTTGGACGGCTTTGCATCAACTTTCCCCCCCTGTGAATCACTGCCAGCCGCAGGACCTATCTATGCGTTACATATCACCCTCGTGGAGGGTCTCTGAATATGATGCTGGGGTATGAGTTCACTTGTCAGTTCTGAAGCGTATCTCTCGCCGTCTGATAATTGAGCCCAGTTCTCAGTCTAAAGCCTAAACAGTTGGTGAAGCAGAGAGAAGCGGTTATGGAGGAGCTTTTAATATTTCCCTGATGCAAAAGCACCATGGGAGCGTTTGAATATTTTATTAAAGCGCACTAAATTTGGCACACACACACACACACACACACACACACACACACACACAAACAAATGCGCTCTGATGCAGGAACAGACACAAATCAGAACCCGTTTTCACATACACACCCCACAAGGTAATGAGATTAGCATTCTGATGTTCTTAGGAAATTGGAGGGTTGGGAGAGCAGACGAAGACTAATAAAAGCAGAGTCACCCATTGAAATTGAGCTGATGCAGCAGTGATGACATATTTCAGGCAAAAAGGGAGGGCTGAACATCTTCATACTCAACTTCTGCTGCTATTTCTTTCCAAAGCACACAAAGTAGGTGAAAAGGTGGGCCACATTTGTTCTTCTTATTTATTGATTATTACTCTTTTTTTCGTGCATTTCCACACTTCGACGACGCTGACAGAGATACAGCCGGTAGGGAGCTCAGCTTGATAGTTGTACATGCAACAGGCAGCTTAGCAGTTGTCACTCTTGTAAATAGCCCCTTCTATTGTGCTTTCACCCATTAATATCCCATAACAAGTTTCTTGGATCTGTAAAAAAAAAAGTTTGCTTTTTCAATATTCACAAAAGAACTTTGAAGAATTTTTGAGAGTGTTTTTAATACAAACTAAGTTGGGACTGTACACAAAATGGACGGTTCAGTTCACTATGGCGCAAAGCTACCTCCCCCTGTGAGGCTAGAATGAACTGAACACATACATGCCCTGAACAATGATTTGGATTTACTTTCCTTGAACTGTTCCATCCATGCTCTTTGGTAATTGGCTTGGTCCCAGGGTCATCAAGTGGTATTTGCGGGACAATGTCAGCCGTCAACAAACAGAATGTCGTCTTTACTCCCACAGATGCAGCAACTGCGTTGGTCCGAGTTTTACTACTTTAACTAAATACAGTGTTACTGCTACTCCACAGCTTTAAGAAACAAAAAACACAAAACAAAGGTATGATGTGCCTGCCAGTTGATAGAGAGACATGAGTTTACTGTGAAAGTTTCTATTCTTTCCTTTCTGAGAGTGAGGAAGGATAGAGCTGCTATAGCACAGCTGGAGGATGGATGCTGATTTGATGCATGATGGGTGACCGCTCGATAGCTTCCACCACACATTAATATTCCCATCCCAACCACATCTTTGTCATTGTGACATTAGCCATTCAGTTCTAATTAAAAAAATGAGTCGTGATGTATGTGGGTGCGGAATATTGTTAAGGTATCATAAATAACTGTCGGAAGTTGATGGATTCATCATATTAGTAATGCTGCAGAAAGTATAGAGACAGAGTGCTTGATGTCTTTTTTAAGTGAGAGACAGACATTCATCAAAGTCAAAGTATACTTTATTATTATCCCAGAGATGGGAAATTTCTTTGGTCAAAGTGCGGCACATTTAAGACACGAAGGCCAAAAACATTGGCCAAAATGTTCACTTAGTTACTTTTCAGTAAGTCTGCCTCATGTTTTCTTTAAGTAATTGATTAATCAGTGTATTGAGTGCATAAAACACCAGACATTAGTGAACATTGTTAGGTTAGGCAACAAAAGACAAAATAACATAGATGTAGATCTTTTGAATCCCCATGATATTGATGTGCTTGATTAAATAGGTAGTATTGTTCTTTTCAGTATTACCCCCCCGAAACAATGACTTTGCAGACATTGCAAACAGCCAACAAACTAGTTGGCGTGGCAAGCGTGAAATATCTCCACAACTCTTTTTTTCCCATCTTGCTTATCAGTTAACTCAACTCCTCCAACATGTGACACCCGTGCTGCTGACGAATGACGTAGGATGTGCTGCGATGGTGGCAAAAAATAACTATTTACATTTTGTCAATATCGGAGCCAATATCTGATCTTAATATCAGATCGGTACTCCCCTAAAATTAAGTTGTTTTTTCTTTTTACGTAAATTATGTAAGTATGTAACATACATAACATATGTGTGTTACGCACCCGGTGTGTTTTCGCTGTAAGGGTAGCAGCGAGGAGAAGCTCCTGAAATAAACTCCCTTCTGGAACAAGGACAGCCCAAGATCTAAATTTGGAAAGAAGAAAATAAGAAAGAAATAGGAAAGAAATAAGAAAATAAGAAAGGAGAAAGGTGATTTAGAAGAAACTCTGGTACCATTGTTACGGCACCAAAACCCAACGGTTTTTGTTTAGTACATAGTCCAAGGCGAGAGAACAGAGAGACTACTCTCTCCCAGCAGCAGACGTGCTGTGGTGATGAATAGGGGTATGCAGCTTTGTTTGTGTCAAACAAAAACAGTCTTGGTGTGTCCTCGGGCATTGAGACGCCTGATTAAGAGTGTCATTTTCTTTCAGAGTCACTCGGATTTGATTTATCTTGGTGTCACAATCAGTCCATTTACCTAAAATGGAAATATTGTAAGCTACCAATTTGATGAAATTCAGAAGGAAGAGCTGTCTTGTTGTTTTGTAATATTTTATCATAAATAAGGTAGATGTTTCCAGATCACAGCAGAATGGATGGTAAAAGAGCAACAACAAAAAAAGCCAGAGCTTTATTAAATATTAGCCTGTCGTGTTCACTTTTGAGACTGTCTGCTGAGATAGATCAAAAGGACGCCAGGCGGTTCAAGGAGTTCAAATATTTGACACTTTAGTCAAACATTTTATTCCCGTGTTGTCACCGAGATGTCGCTCACAAGAGATTTGTCATTTCTTGCCCTTGACATCACAGTCTGACATGCTGGAATATGGTGGGTGGAGAAGACTCGGGTACTAGAGTTATAATATAGACAACCACAAAATAGTATTTTCTATATCATTTAGCAGTCCCCTTTGGAAAACAATCTCATTATAATTCCTGCTTATCTACAATGTTCTTGTAATTGGAAAACTAAAATGTTCTTACCTAGTATGAAATTGTGTTAAGGCATAAGTGGATTTTATTATTATGACATGCTTGGCAGGGATATTAAAATGTAATAGAAAAATCTCTTGGCAATTAACAAGGGCATTGTTTTCTTTGTCATTACTCCCTGTTCTCACATAGGTTATTTTATGCATAGTGTAAACTGTGTTGTTGGTTTGTTATCCTCACTGAAGCTGAGGGAGGATTATTTTTGGTTCGGCTAAAAAAAAACACAACCCAAACAATAAAAATAAAACAAAAAAGCAATATGAAAGAATTGACTTTGTTGTAGTGCTGCAGATCCTCGTAGGGAGGAGGTCAAGGTGATGGTTGACATTGGAAACCTCTGTTTACATCAAGTTTTCTACCAACAATCCATGTTTTCTTTGAACCATGACCCGCAATTTTGCACCAATTAGAACTTTCTAGGCCAATTCCGATTTTTCATTAAGTTTGGCCTGCCAAAGGGGGAAAAGACTCTCTGTTGTTTGTATTTCTTTAACAAATTACAATAATCTTGGGTGCCGCTAAGCAGTGGATGCAGCGATATATAGATAAATATAAAAATAGATAGAAGAGACAACTGAACGGGAGGAGCATGGCTGACATCCGGTAAGCCAGACTATAGGGGCCTAGGGTCAGAACATCAGTTTGAAGGACGTGTTGCAGTATCTGTTATTACATTACAGTAGTAGTATACAAGTAGTAGTTAAAAAGACACTGGGAGAATGTTTGAGGATGCTCATGGTGAGTCTTACCTGGCAGTACAGCATATTATTTGACTGTTATAATGCCAGACACACCCCTCCAGTGGACATGTCTAAAGTCTTACAGTTCTTGTCAATACATTAATTATCACCTTTTGTCGTTTCCCTTCCTCTCCATCATTGCCTCTCTCTAAGTCTTTCCCCCCCCCCTTTTGTCCTATCTCACTCATTCTGTTCTGCTTTCTTTCCCAGACTCTCTTTAATCTCACTCCCTGTCTCCCCTCTCCCTCTCTTTCAGTATGGCTTTGCTGTGGCCTCCGGGCCCTTCATTACTTTGTCGTTGTGCAGTGGCCACTCCTTTTGACCAGGCGCCATCTGGGATTAGTGTTATCTCCATCTCTGTCACTTGCTTATCTATTTTCTAGACCCTTGAAATAAAGCTCCGCCAGACGTGTGATGTACTTCAGATTTCCTGAGGCGGGAGGCAGGAATGGAAATCCTCCCTTAGATGCCCTTCCTCAGTCTGAGGGAGATGTGCACAGGCTGCAGGCAAGCACCTTAGAGATATACTGAACACTCGATAAAGTATTTCACTTTTTTACTGATGTACCTAAAATGGTAAACAAACTACTTTCATGATTGTATGTTTTAGCTTTAATAGATACTTTCTGTTAAATTGTATCTGACACTTTAACAAAGTACAATCTCTAAATTCTTTTAAGGGGGATGACACTGAGACATTGTTAAATAAAATGTCACCATCATCAATCTTAGATTATCAATCTAAGGGGGCTCCAGTCAGGATTTTAGGGGCTGATCACTGACCGCTGGAAGCAATATCCACTGATACCAATAACCGATCACAGGGACTATTCAAAGCCTTCGCTTTATCGTGTAGCATTATTTAGTTAACTATTCCTAATAAAATTGTGTATTATGAATTAAAATGAAGGGATGGAAAAGTATGAACACCTAACAACTGTTTATATATTGACAACAATAACATGTGGAACATGTGCAAAACATTTTACTTCTTCCGTCTTCTTTATACTTTCACAACAATGTCTTAGCTTTTATTCCATTCTTTTATATATTTTTTTATTTTTTTATTTAATTTCACAGGAAAGCTGCTTCCAATAACTAAGCATAGGTTACTGTGGTTTGAGTTGAGAGACAGATTGGAATATACCTACTACTGTTGTCATATTGATTTACCACTTCATATCAACTCTGAATTGTAACATTTTTAAGGCTCATTTGCCTGCTTTCTTAGTGACAAAACTTGACACACACACACACACACACACACACCTATATCACCAACAGTGGACCATCAAGCTACAAGTACCAAGTGATGACTTCAGTTTCTGGTCGCACAATGTCCATAAATTTGTTAGAGCTCAATTATATCCTTAGATAATCTTAAGGCTGCAGTAGTAACTTTGTTGTTGTTGTTTTGGGCCACTTAGGGTCAGATATCCACTATATTAGCATCACACACAACTTTTCCGTAAAAAGTTAATATGGCTAATGTGCTAACAGTTTCGTATTGACACATACAGCCGACCGCTGGAGCAAAATTCGGCTTCACTGTGCTAAAGCAAAGAGGAGGCCAAACTTGCCCATCACTGTGAAAATTCAAAGGGTAGTAATGTGTTGTTCAAGTGAGACTCTCCTTGACCGTTCTGGGCTTGGAGCAGCCACTCGACCCTGCGTGCTGACAGTAAGATGCAAGTACAGCTAGCATTAGCTTCTCCGCAGCTGTACCAACAGGCCCTGATGGACATTCTCTAACATTATTACATATTCACATGGATGGATTCATGGACACCTGTTTCCACAGATGATAAAAAGGTAACTTAGAGTAATTAGATCAGACTTAGAAAATTGATCACCAGAACTGTTTCTCACTTGCCTCTCTGGCCTTCCGTACATTTGTTCTATTATTCATATTAAAATACTGGTTATTGCTGCTTGGGATTTTGTCGAGCTATTCACCTGTAGCACACAGCAGAAGAAATCTGTGACAAAAGGAAATGTCATTGAAAGTACACATTACTGTTGTGTATTGTGACTAAATGGCTGCTTTTTTGAAATGCTGACATGTGTGGACAGTGGTAGGCAGGTTAATGGGGTGACTCAAAGTGGCGTCAACCCGTAATGAAAAGTGTCCTGAGCTGTGGGTTGTTTTGATATGTGTCATATTATGTGTGTATTTTCCTTTGCTGTGTCATGTCACCAATTTGTAATGTTTAAAACATTCCAATTAGATTTTTCATTCTTTCTAAATACCTCTTTTGGCGAGTGCACTTTAATTCAGCCTGCCTTTACACTGCAACTTAACTTCATTTCCCAGAAGGAGTGTTACTTACCTCTGGGCCAAATGGGCAAAGAGCAGGGATTAAAGAAATACCCCAGAAAATGGACGGACCAAAGATCAAAGAACACCATTATACACTATAATACCGTTGTTGAATGAAGATTTGTACTGTTTAGCCCACCCACCCGCTTGCTTATTTATAAAGCAGACTGCTGGTTATTATGTATTAATAACGAGAGCTTATTGACAGTGACAATGGCACACTCACGCTGTTATGTCTGCTTCACTATTTTTAACAGTAAACTGGCTGAGCACAACTGAGCCATAGTTACAGCCATCACTTTTACTCCATGTGGCAAACAATCAGTGAGACTGTTTACTCTAGTCAGATGTCAGCAATTATCATGTTAAAGAAAGTTTATAGCCTATTTATATAGAGCAGACACTAAAGGCTTTTTATATTGAAATGATGTATTAACTCGATTTTATGGCTATAACTATTGTTTTGACATTCACCAAAACTGATTATTATCAGTATAATAGATGATGAAAATAATAATAATTTGCGGTGTTGTGGTGTTTTCCTAACCTTGAGATATCATGCGCACCGTCCACACCGTTCTGAAATGAGCAGCAATTCTAGAATAGAACTTAAAGAAGCATTCCTGATTTGGTGGCCTCTTATGGGCAGTGGAGCAAACTGAAAATATAACCATCTTATAAAGTTCCCATTGCTAAAGTGTAAGCAAACAGTTGCCCATGTACACAATTAGCAGATATCAAGCAACATCAGTCATTTTAAGTATGTTTCTGGTTATTACTGTGAGTCCAGTATTTTCTTAGTTTTTTGCTGTTTAAGCTGCTAAATGCACCACACTGAGTTGCCAATTTGGCAACTTTTTGGGTAGATTTAGCGATATGTCAGGCCTTTATAGCGACATTATTTCTAAAAGGCGACTAGCAACAAATTTAGTAACTTTGGCCCATCAGCAGACAAGCGATATATTTTTATTGATTGCCATGCGTGCTGCTCAGAGTAATCCCAGTCCACGGCTCTTCCGCCAACGGCACTGTGTCTCTCTCCAAATGTTCTTGTGTCGTACAGAAGACATGGATACCATCAGTCTCTGTACGGGTTTTCAGTTGATTAACTCCTGCACCCATGTGAAGGCAGCAGTAAATAGTTCACGGGTCAGAATCAATATGGAGAAAATACAGTAGCAGAAAGGGGGAGCGCAAATGTCCAATAACAAACAGCTGTTGGCTTTAGTCTAAAAATTTGCGCTACATCAAAAACTTACGAACGTCACAGGTGTCCGGCCTGTCCCGTTCTTACTTCCTCCCTTGTCCTGCAAATTTATGGCTAGGTGCGTTGCCTGTGGCATGATTCATGCACCCCATTTTATGTTGCCGATAATAGCAAGTGAAGGCAGAGAAGACCAGTGCGCCTCTGAGAAGAAGAAAAACAGACAGTGAGAAAGAGAGAAAGACAGTGAGTGTGTGACAGAGAGGTGACAGAAGAGTTCAACGTCTGAATGTAAGGCCCAACATCCAACACCCACTCACGCAGCCTTTGTGTCGCCACACATATTTCACACGACAACCAAAAGAGAGTTTTACATGGAAATTGAGTCATTCTCTTGTCATGTTATTCATCCTCAGGAGGATATTAATTTTTTTTTTTTTTAAGTATTATTTCTGGGGTTTTTCTGGCTGGCTATGACTCATCATCTCCCTGTCCTGCTTCACCTACAGCCACACATCTGCAGGGCTAGGATTAAGCAGAACGGAAGTGTGATTAAATGGCTTTGGCAACTGTCTTCTCATATGTCTTAATAGAATTCACAAGTCTCTTCCCTCTCTCTGTTTAGGGTGAAATCCTGCTCCTGTCTTGTGCGTTTTATTTTTTCTTTCATTTATCCGACAACTGGCTTACTGTGCTCTTGGGCAGGGCAGAGAAGATTAGTCAATTAAATGAAGCCATGGAGGAAAGGGGACTTAGTTTATGCTCATCCTTAAGCCTCTATCCTGTTGCACTAAAGAAGCCACTGAGGGAATCAAATGACCAGATCGTCGGGGGGGGCGAAAGGGAAGAAGATAAATGCAGCGAGCTGACACGCTTGAACAAACTCTTTGTAATGCCACAAAATTTACAAAAGTTAAACATTCCTTTGTTGTGTTCTATTTCATATGCGTAATACTAGGAGTGGGAATCACCAGAGTTCTCATTCACAGTATCGTAACAATACTTAAACATATTGCAATAGTCTGCAATATCTTGCAATTTGTTACCTTTTTTCCAACTTTACATTTTTCACAAAAAATTGAATTACGTATGTCCCCAAAAGGAAAGATTTGTCAACGTCTGTTTTATATGAAAAAGATACATTTGTCTCTTTGTTCATCTCACTTCCATTTTAATGCTGTAAAATGGGATTGTCAAGCAGACAAACTGACCAACACATATGTAATAATAGATCGATACCTGGCATCTGTGTATTGATATAGTATTGCTACAGAAAAAATCGTGAAAAACTGCTGTACAGATTCCCGCCCCTACCCCTAGTAATAACGTGATGTACTTACATATGGAAGTTAAGTAACATAACACATGTACCGACTTTAACCCAGCTGGTCATATGACCAGCCGGTGTTCTCCTAGTTTTTGTCTTATATCATACGTTTTGGTGTATATAACTTTTTGTACGATATTATACAAACCCGTTCATGAGAATGTGTTTACAAATGAGATAAAGCCTGCTGATTTCTTAACTTTTTTTAGACAAACATTTAGTCGTTTATTTATTGAAAAGTAAGTTTCCAGAAGCCATCCCTCGCCTCAAGCATAATCAATCAATGCTGATCAAAAATGCTAGAATACAACTGGAAAAGTATTTGATTGAAAATGATTATTCATCAGCAAAGAGCCCAATGTGGATTATTTACAATCAGGCTTGAAATTTGAATCACAAAGAGTGGAAAATGAATAATTTTAAAGCAACTTTCCACGAGCCGTGCATACGAAGAAGAGCAGGCTCTGTAATAATAGAGGAGGTAATTACAGCCCTCTTTGTTGTTGGGCGGTGGGATAAAGCGTCATTGTTGCGGTGAAGATCTTGAACTAGCTGCACATCTGCGACAGACTTGCTTAAAGGTCAGGCCATTGTGTGAAATTAGCGAAGACAGAAAGGTCATTGAGATTGTTCTCGGCTAATAGATAAGACCTGAGGCCTTAATGGGTTCATGTTTTCCCTTTTTATCAAGGGAGGATAATGCACACAAGCGGGACTTCTTTCTTTCCTATGGAGTACACACACACACACACACACACAAACACACACACAGGAACACTTCCTCACAGATGCAATAAGATGGAAAAAACAGCCACATATAAAGTGTGTAAAACAGGGGCGAGGGGGTTCTGAGGTTGACTAAGTTAATGAATAAGAGATGAATATAAATTATTGTACAATGGTTGGTGCCTTAGCTTTTTACCGCCATGGATGTGTCTGTGTGTCTCTGATTGTAATTTCAGGGCTTTAAGCAATGAAAGATAAAGGAGGTGTGTTCAGGAAGCTGTGCTGAATCCTGAAGCAGCCAGGGTACATGTCAGACTAATAAATCATGTCCTTTGTAACCTCACAAAGAAAGCAGAAAGAAAATAAAGATTCATTTTGAAATCAAGAAAATGAGAATGAAAGGGGAGTAGCTGATTCTATCAGAATCACTGGGCTTTTCATCGACCTGCAAGAGGAAAACACTCACAGATTAGGCAAGCTGGTTTTGTTGGCTTGTCTTTTCTTTAGTTATTTGCGGCAGCTGCTTTTGAAAACGTAAAAAACTTGATTTGTATTCTATTCACTTTTTAAATGGGGCATTTTGTTCTCTTGTCTGTGGTTATTTTATCTATTGAATAAAATCTCTTTTTATTCAGTGAATGAATAAAGAATAAAGTTTATTTATTTTTTTTTTTTTACAGGATTTTTCTCTTTGGCTGCTGCCTACAGGTGCAGCAAAAATAAATGTTAATCGTCTGAGAGGGGAGAAAAACGTGCTCTGGTTTATTGGCATTTGTTTTAAACCAATCACAAGGGTTATGGGTGGTGCTATGCGCTGGACAGAGCGACTGCTCCGCTGCAAATAGCCTCAAGCCTTTTTGGTGGCATCAGAGCAGAGCGCGATGCGGCCTTTTTGAAGTAGTAGCCGGCTTGGAAACCAGCCATCAGCTTTTGGTTACCAAAATTGGTAATACGTTTGCCATGTTGTCTTTTTGTGGAGCAATTCATTTCTTATGTAACTATAGCACACATTTTAATAATGAAAAACAAAATAATGGCTTGCAAAAAAACAGATGAGAAAAGGGTATTTTACAATAACTTTGAATGCACCACAAGGTTAACGGTAAACAGAACATTTTGTCCCGTCTGTGTTGTTTTCCGACAACAAAAGTGCTAGCTAACCCTAACCCTAACCCTAACCCCTTACATTTCAATGAATTGTGTATTTTTCATAAAATTTTATAGCATTGGTAAAAAAGTGTCCTGACTAAACTTTGGCAGATATACCAGTCTGTGATCCACTTAACATCCTCTGATCTTAAAAAACAGTCAAAATAACTAATAATTTCTGCATTTTTTTAACTAAAAAATGATGTATAATTCCGTACAAATGAGATTTGTTGACCATGAATTATAAAAAAGAAGTTTTAACTAGTGGTGACAAGTGGGTTTAAGTGGTGTATATAGCCTGCAGGTGGTACTGAAGGAAAAGAGTTGAAAAAAAGGACAAAAATGTTTTTTAAAAAGCTTCAAAAGTACAGAAAAAAAAACAAATTCCCCTTTTACCCCATCTTCTAAAGTAGCTAATAATGTGAGACAAGTGGTGCCTAAAAGATTTATTTAGCAACCATGTCCAGCAGTTTGCGTGAAAAGCACATTAGCATTAAAACATACCCTGTGGGGTTTTTCACTGTTAAAGCGCTACGGAGCAATGTTTCCATAATATAGGGGGGTCTCCATTTTATCTGTTTTTAACACATGCTTTTACGGGGTGACTGTGGCTCAGGTGGTGGAGCGGTTGTCTACCAATCCAATAATTAAAATGTAGAGATTAAATGAAATAAAAACATTCCATGTTTTCTTTTTTTTCTCAGCTGATTATAATTGAAAATATGTGCACATTTTCCTGCCTATATTACTTGGGTAATCAAACCTGCTACAGCAGCATCTACAATCAAAAGTTGTCTGGTATTTTACAGCTCAGATGTAATTTCAGAATTTAGTATCAGCTTCTTTTTAACCTGCTCAGCAGAGACAGCCTGCAGTGATGATGTCAGCTGGACAAAAGATCCTGGAGCTGCTCTACAGACAGTGAATGATGATACAACTCCTGGGAGACAGTGACAACTGCTGCGCTGATTTGACCGGGATGAGGGAACATTTCTAAATTCACAGCTGTAAGCTCCACATTCAAATACAGCTCATCTGCATGTTTTAGACAAACGGTTGTTTATTTGCGGGGATTGCCTCATAAGGACAAAAGTGATATTTTTCATTATGTGCTGAGGGTTCACAGACGTTATTTGAGTCGGGACCTGAGACTCAATGGGAGCTGATTGGGTGGAGCTCCGTTTCTTCACCGATGGCTGATGTTGAT
The DNA here is from genome assembly GCF_013103735.1 of Etheostoma cragini. NCBI lineage: Eukaryota > Metazoa > Chordata > Actinopteri > Perciformes > Percidae > Etheostoma > Etheostoma cragini. The sequence continues at coordinate 4,696,670 of NC_048418.1, read as the reverse complement.
CAATGGAAATGTGATCCAATAGTTTCAATAACAATCACATTGTTGCGTCTAGGGATGCAGGGTTGGATCCAAAAGTGCAGAGACGAGGAAGTAGTGGAGGATTTAGAAGATTTATTAAATTACACAGCTTGGAGTCATGAGGCAGGCTGACAGGAAAATGGAGTAGAGGCAGGCAGATAAAAGGAGAACCAAAAACACTGAAAACTGAAGACTAGGGAATCAAAATGCAAGGAAAGGCAAACCATCAAGACCAACAAACAATGATCTGTCAACAGACAAAGGAAGTACGTAAACCAAATACACAATGTAATGAGGGCAGTAACAAGGGACAGGTGACACGAGGGCTGAGGAACAGGTGAGACACATCAGGGCAGGGCAAACAATTGCAAAGGCGAGAAAACACAACACGTGGTAAGTAAAACAAGACAAGACTTGAGGAGAAACATACACTACAAAGTAAAACGGGAAACCGAAGCATGAAAATACACACAATGATGGAATGAGGGGAAAAAAAGAAACCGAACGCGGGTAGAACAAATAATAGGGAAACAGTTACACACAGGGAATGAGTTGACAAACTAAAACAGGAAAACCCACAACTGAAAATCACAACCAAGGAATAAATAGTGTAAAACAGGAAAAATGTGGGAAGCAACATGTGACAAAGATCTTTAACAATCTTTAACTTCCCATCATTATGCCACCAGGGTCCAGCTTGTCTTTAATAGGCAATAGAATGCAGCTGAGCAGCTCCTCAGGGTGCCTTCGCCCTCTGCTTTACACTCACAGCTGGCTGGCTCCAGAAACTTGGTAAAGAAAAGAAAAGCGGTTGGGCAGTAGGGATTTATATAATGCTGGGTTAAAATGGGACACACACACACACACACACAAACTTTGATTTAAGTGCAGTAAAGGAAGAAATGACAAAGGTTCAAGGCTTGCAGGAAATAATAATTATAGTAACTGCATCATCGCAGTTTAAGGGGCTTAGCTTTCTTTTTATTATTAGCTTCTCCCATATGTTTAGCTATATTAGCTAATGTAGAATTAGCTACAGGTTGTCAGTAGCATAGGCCTAAAGTTAAAACTCAATGTTTTGTTGCAGTTATTTAGAAATTAGCATTTATAAAATCTGAGAACATGCATGCTGCAACAAGGCGACATAGCTTTGCTCTGTCCGCACCTCTGCGAGTGTTTCAGTGCTCCCCTCTCTGTCATACATGCAGAGAGGACAAATATGCTTGTGCTTAGGTGTGCTCAGGTATCGAAATTTGGCACTTTTTTATTTAACGTGAATCGATTCTCATTGGTATTGTTGTAATTTGGTTGGTACCCATAGATGTACTGAATTTAGTTCCCGACCCCAACGGTTAAGACTGGTGAAGATAGTGGAATATTTAGCAGCCAAAGCTTTAGATATAATCTCTCAGCAGTTGGTTGAGACCTAAAACTGAGCTTAAAGATGTTCACAACTTTATTTTTGCTGCCCCCAAGTGGCTAAAAGAATCCTGAGATTTGTTATTCCTGAGAAGAACGATGGCTAAAGCTGTATGAAAAACACTCTGGTTTGCAGTTTGAAATTTACCTTAATGCCCAATTTCTCTAGCAGAGACACAGTTTTGTCCCGGCAGCTCCCAGGTGGGGATACGTGACTCTGTGTGACTTTGATAAAGGCATGCTGGAAAAAGGAGAAAGTGCTCACTACAGGCTCCTTGAATAAATGATGGTAAACACATGTAAACACACACCTCGCTACCCGTCATCAGTCTCCCCCATCCTTCTCCTTCTGCATGTACACATCAGTGCTCTGGAAGCTGCTCCTCAGCTCTTTTAGCTTCCTTAATTAAACCATCGCTCCCCCCATTTTGCCCATTAAGGAACTGTAAATCTAGCAAGCAGCTCTGACTAACAGCAATTTACCAACACAATGATACAACCGACTTGGATTGGCCTTGCAGCTAAATCGGCCCCCATGAATAAATCAGTTGGAAGGGGAAGCTGGAGGTTGGATGAGATGTGTAAGCATATATGTGGTTGTGCATGTAGGGATTTACTTTTATGGTTTGTTTTCAATCTTGCAGACTGCTGATTGAGGGTATACATTCAAGGTAAATTCTAGCCCAGGGGTCTTCAACGATTTTACGGACCCCATAACTGAGAGAGATGGATCAGGGACCACCTAGATATATTGTATAAAATTAAGTTGCATATAAATGTGAGCCTACAATAGGGGTAAGCAGCCTAAAGCCTTTATACATAGTTTTTTTGTGCATAGATTACTATGCTATTACAATTATAGTTGTTGGCATGATTTGATATATAATTTTTTAATGTTTAACATACATGTGGCACAGTAAATTCTCTGTGGATTAACTGTGTATGGCTATCTTAGTGACTACCTTGCCTGTTGGCCAGTAAACCTATTATCAGTGTTTGTGTTTGTCCCGCGTAACAGTAAGATATTTAAGTTTTGGATTTCTTTTTTTTTTTTTTAACAATCAGTTTTCTTCAAGGCAGGATTGCAGAATCTCTGTGTAAAAGAGGCTCCTGTGAGTGTTCAGGGAGTCAGCTCTGGCTGAACAGATGGAGGGAGAAGGACTGCGGACAGGACGTGTCAAACATGAATGATTTTTATTTTTTTTTCCCTCATTGTTGTCCTGCAAGTTTTTTTTTATTTGGAATCTGTTAGTTTTGGCTGGAAGCAAACTCTGCCATGTGTATATGTGAGGGCCTGTTTATCGAAGGCCGGACCGATTGGAGGAGAATCTGCTTCTGGAGGGGAGACACGGCAGCCACGAGTAAACTCTCTGTGCTCAATGCGTTTTTGGCTTGCAGAAGCCGCATATGCTCTGTGTTCTGTTGATATTTTCTCCCCTTTTTTGTGAATATTTGTAATAATATATATACATTTTAATGTGTGCAAAAAGAAACAAAATCCACATGGGATATATTACAATTAGGTAGGAGTCTTTAATAAAAACATTTTTAAGGATGCATGCGCACACACACACACACACACACAGACACTTATATAGTACACACTTATATAGAAGCATATAGTTATACTACAACATTAGAATAAAAACCAAAAATAATCTCTAATTCATTCACTGGTCAAAATGCCCACTTTGCATTACAATCATGTTATTTTATTTCTTGAAAATAATCTAACCAATATTTTTTTGTTTGAGAAAGGAATATCAAGTTGCACCAACACTGAAATGGCACTTACATACATTGTATGTCAAGTAGTTTGAACAGGAATAGTTATTATATACCATTTATTTGTCAGTGTTCAAAGCGACTTACAATTACAAACCACCTAGGAGCATGATACGTATCAGTGAATCACTTTTCCAGTTAACAAATAACTAAATGCCTTTCCAGTGTTAACATACAGGAGCTAAGAGTTTTTTTAAGTTTGTATTATTTTATTTGAGAAATCACACAAGTAAGTGCTAGCAAGCGTTGTTGAGACGTAGTCTGAAAAGGTGTGTTTTTAACCTGCAACGGCGTATGTGCAGTGACTCTAAAGTATGTCCTATGCGCAGATTTATAGTGAGATAATTGGGACTACATCTAATGACAAAGAGGCGATGCCAGCCCATATTTGACAACAGTTTTAGTCAAAACCAAACTTGTGTAATTCCCACTCCAAGACCAGCATGACAGGAAGCTTGTTAAACACAGGAGAGTCCTTCAGATCTCCCTTAACGATGAGACATTGCAAACTGTGATAAATATAGGCAATTCTTGAAAAGTTACCCTTTCACAAGAACACAAATACTTACTAATACTATTATTAAAGCAGGAATACATTTTCTTTTCTTTCCTGTCAGATGAACAGAGAGAACGCAGTGTGTTGTTTGTAAAGGCTCCTCATATTAATACAGTGTGAGATATTTTTCTCTGTGTTGAATTTTGACTGTAGGGCCTCATCAATTTTCAGAAAGTAAAATCATTCATCATCGCGCTTTTTGTGGCTTTCTGTAGCAAAAACCCAAAAGGTGTGGCCGCTGTCATAGCAGTAATCGATCACATCTCCCGTCATGCATTGTGGCTGCTGCCATCGATCATATGTCCCATGGTGCACTCTGAGAGTTTAGATATTCAGATATTCAGCCTGTCAGGTGTTAGATGTGTATATGTGCAGTGTTTTAACTCTAGATGTGTGTGTGTGTGTGTGTGTGTGTGTGTGTGTGTGTGTGTGTGTGTGTGTGTGTGTGTGTGTGTGTGTGTGTGTGTGTGTGTGTGTGTGTGTGTGTGTGTGTGTGTATGTGTGTGTTTGTGTGTGTGTATGTAAATCTGTGTTAGTGTCTGCCTTTAAGATCAGACAGAAAGATGTAAGATAATGCCTGAAGGCCAAATGTAAAAAGAACCTTTCAGAAGTGCATTTAAGATAAGGAAAAAGGGATGAGACAGCTTTATAACCTACACACACACATACTCTTCTTGAAATCTGTAGCTGTGTGTATTCTACATATCACTGCATTATTTGTGGCAAAGAAACACTGCCTGAAACAGTGTGAGCCAAGATGAGAGGATAGATAGTTAGATATCTTCCCCAACACATTCTGTAGTTGTTACTCTAAGACCAAAAACTCTATTATATAACTCTATTATCTTATATTAAAACAATAATGAGCCTAGCTATGTTTAGACAAAAGTTATTGTTCATGGCAAAAGCTGGAGCAGAAACTGTACTGCCAACACTGAGATAAAGCATAAGAAATACACTGGACTACTCTGGATTTATTGTGGCACACTGGTCACCTTACAAAATATATAATAAGAAGACTGGTAATAAACTTACCTCTTAGCCAGCTAACATTACTTAAAGTCTGAAGGTGAACGTTTTAATCTTAAGCTGGATCTACCTGCTGCCATTTAGGTCTCTTTAATGATATAGTAGCGTCGTTAAAATTAAATAACCATCCAGCCATTCAGTTGTTGGAAAGTCACATATATGATCACTTAACATATTGTAGGCTAAAGGAAAAGAATGGACAGAAGACAGAAATGCCTTATCAGTGACGTACAGCATCCTTGTCCGTGAAAATGTTACATACAATATATCGGCACATCTACATTCACATTTTATGAATAGGATACATCCACACAGTGTGCGATTTGCCAGGGGGATGCGTGGGTATTCCCCCTTTCTGGTCTATATGTCCCCGTCTCTGCTCAAAAACAACCTGATCTTTACCTAACTAGGTGCTGTGTTCCAAACTTAAAACATTTGGGACGCAGGACGCAAACCCCAGTCCAAACCCCACACTTCCTGGAATTAAATATGCATGCATTCCATAAACATTTGGGCAAAACTACTACATGGTTAAAAAAAAAAACATTAGTAGAAGAGAGGGTTGAAAAGAGGTGCTCTTGTCACTTTGTGGATAAGGTAACCAATGAGAAAAGATACACTTGAAGAATTTAGCGTAGTCATTTGAAGACTTTCACAAAGAGTTGTCACACATTTCTTTGTGCAGCCTGTAGAAGGCTAAAGCACTTGACATGCTGCAGTGCACAGCAAGCACTAAGGTATATTATATAAACCAAAGCCACAAACCAATGATCAATATGTCTGATGTTACCGAGCTAAAACCTCAATGCTTTCCCTGCACTTTCCTCCAACACTGTACACTCTCATAACCAAGCAAGATAGTAACATAGCACACGCATAATCAATGCTTTAAATTGGCATCCTGAGAATGAGTGTGTTGGATATGTTGGTCTTCTGTTTCTTAAACTGTATTTTCCCTGCTGGGGTTTTGTTACATATTATGTTTCTAGTTGGATTTGAAATTGTTGAGCTTGAGCAAATGCAAGGCTTAGGAAATGTTAAAAAGGTAATGCTAGCTGATAGATATCATTTACAAGGTGTTTGGTGTTATTTGCCCCCAAGGTCTCCTTCCAGGTTATGTTTAGGTTTAAGGTTAGGGCTAGCTGCCTGAAAGGCGACGTTGGAGGCATAAAACACCCTTGAGCCATTTACAACAGTCATTGGAAATGGAAAGGAGCATTAACATCTCTGTAACATTGCAGAAATTCGACCCATCTTGTCATATTGTGATGCTGAAACTGTAATCCATGCATTTGTGTCTTCCTGACTTAATTACTGCAATGTCCTTTTCTCTGGTGTTCCAAATTGTGCCACTAGAGAGCTTTAAGTTGGTCAGAACACTGCTGGCAGAACCCTGAGAAAAACTAGAAAATATGATCACATAACTCCCGTTCTTGCCTTTCTTCACTGGATCCCAGTGCATGCTAGTGCTGTTTTTTAGGGTTGTTAACATAAAAGGCCCTGCAGGTACTAGCACTTCCTTATTTTTCTAAGTTTATTACACCACATGCACCGGTACGCACTATCCTCTCCCCTGATGCTGCTCTCCTGGTCATTCCCCTACTAAACAAAAAATCAGTTGGTTATAGGGCATTATCCTACCATGGTCCTCATTTTTGGAATGGCCTTCCACTACATGGTAAAGAAGCTCACTCAGTCTACATTTCTAAATCTAGACTGAAAACCCCCTCTACTTATTATACTACAGCCAACCATAGCACACCATCCTTTCTGCATCCTTCACAAACAAACCTTTTTCACTTATTGCTTTAATGTTTCAGTGTTGGATTGCCTGTGGTAATTATTCATTTTTTATTTTAAGAATAAATCCATGATGCGTTGTTACCACCTACACATTCTAAAGAAAGATTCTTTTTTTTTTTTTTTACACTTTCAATAAAGTTGTCGAGCTTGACACCTCATAACTCCAAACAAGGAAGCTTAGTGTCAGAATCTTGTTACTTAAAGCAAAATAAATCCAAATACCTGAGTGTTACTGTCACAGAGGGCTTCTGGGTACAGTGGCAGCTGCTGCTGTATGATAAAGGATGGATGGCTAACAGGAGACCTATAAACTGTGAGGTTTGGAGCACCTGCCTGAGTACCTGTGACAGGCTGAAAACCACTCTTGAGAGCACACTTTCATGTGTTTGTTTCACCTTGACCTCCCGTTCAGCTGCATGTTACTGCTGGAGCTTATGCGCTGCAAAATAGGCATGTAAAGTAAAGACAAAGACAGCGGTATGAAAAACATAAATCTTTCCCTTTTGGTGATTCCTAAGTTTTTAAGAAATAATATCTCTCAATTTGAAATCTCCATATCATAAATACTGTAAAGGGCTGTCGTGTACACATGCATCAATACTGTTGAGGATAAAAAAATGTGTGCAAACACATCATATCAGACAGACCTGATTGGATTAGAATATACCAAACATTTCAACTCCTATCTCCCAAAACTGGCACAGACTTTAAATAAGACATGACAGCAGTGCCACGCTCAACTTAACACTAAACACCATAACAAATTAACAGAGATCCTGACACAAAGTGTTATGGAGAATTGAATATAACACTGTGAGTGAAGACAGCAGTATGCTGCTGCCGTACACCCATTAAAAAAACAGCAGTATATTGTTTACTGGTATTTTTAAAGAAAAACTCCAATTTAAGTTAAAGTAAATATAATTTAATAATTTCATATAATTAATCCAAAATGTTTTCCCGATACAATTTACAAGAATGGGAAAGTTGAGTGTGTGTATGGAGATGCCTTTCATCTCCTGGATGATAATTATACTATTTTCCCATTAATTTCTTATAAAGGTTTTGACCATAAACAAAAAAAAGTGTTACCAAGTTGAATAAATCACTCAAAATTCAAAGAAATTAGTCACAATGAATTGAATGTGTTCAAATGCGTTTTGTGAAGGATATCCTAAGGTTTTGAGGCTATCTAATAAAAAATACCATATTTATGATACAGGGATTTTGTAAATCGGTCATTTTTGACAGGAACAGTGTTAGAAGGTTAAAGGCATGCAAATACACCAGAGCACGTTTCTCTCTGTCTATCCTGGAAGGCTGCATGGACTAGCCAGACCCTCATCCGCAGCGCCGTGGAGGAAGGTCTGGCAAAGCGAGACTAGTTACTATGAAATGATGTTTATGAATTGTTAATGCCCACTAGATGTAATATGTCGGCATCAATACGTCTGGAAATGGTTGAAATGAGAAGGTTGGCAGTGTCAGTGTTGTGTTTTGGAATTTATGAAGTTGATATGTTCAAGCTAAAGTACATTGTTATGGTAAATCTCACCCTCTCCCTGGTGATTCAATCTTTGTCCTAAATTGCTGTGTCTGTTAAAGGCAGTGCCTCCCAACTGATTATATCAACATCTAAGTGAAGGAACCACTTTTAAAAAATAGAATCTTATCTGGCTGTGCAGGTCCTCTCTCTGACATCGGAGAGAGAGAGTCACGTTGCGTTATTCTAAAACAATCTGTGCTCTCGTCCGGTCTGAATTGCAAGTCGTGAGCTATTTCTGGCGGAAGCTTTGTCAGCAGTCCTGTGCTTAAAACCCTCCCTGATGAGCCAGGTTATGCTGCTGATACTGCCAATGGAATAATTCTACTGCTTTGCTAAGGGCTACTTAAACTACTCAACATCTATTTCTAAACATATTTTCCTATACCTTAAGTAGCATTAGTATAAGCGGATTGTGGAGATTGTAACAGGGCAGCCATGGATGCATTATGACAGCTGGATTTGGTGTTTCAAGATGAACCATAAATTGTGAAAGTTTTGACTTCTGTTTGGTATTCGAGAGTCAGCACATGCATCAAACATGATTAATATGTCTGGCTGATTTTTATATATGTATACATATACTGGCCCTAATTGCTGAAATTGTGATGATTTTGACAATAATGTTTGGATTTTTGCGATGCAGACAGCACTAGTGTCATATTATTGATAATTACATAGATTTTGCCACTGAACTGATAAAAACAAATTATTGATAGACAATCATCAATATTTGGAAACAAACAAATAAATAGTTATGTAGTGATGACTGTAATATGTCTATGGTACAAGGTTGACGTTTTAATCCAAAGCTGTTTTTCTTCCATAGTTGTTTGTATTGTAATAATATATTATATTACACAATTGTCAGAATTGCTATATTATTTAGGGTCCATATCTGAAATCTTGATATTTTGTTACTTTAGTTGCGGGATTATTTTATAAATCATACATATAACAGTAAACTTGAGAACAGTAAGCATCATTAATTAACATCTTCAAAATGCATTGAAATGAAGGAGCAATTGAAACTTATTATCAGTCAGATATTTCACGGTTTGAGATAAAACAAAAAACCAAAGCAGCAGACCGGTCAGGCAGGTTCAATCAAGTTCAGCCGAGGACCGAGGAGTCAGGAGCTATCAAATAAGGAAAGATCCAGCCCGAGACTAACACACTCAAAGTAAGATGAGGAACAGATGAAACATATCAGGGCGGGGCAGACAATCACAAAGGTGGGAAAACACACAGGGCAGGAAGTTAAACAAGACATGACACATGAGAAGATCCTACAAAATAAAACCAGGATTATGACCGGACACCCCTAATGAACAGATAAAGATGCTACATGTTCTTATTTCCCATGTGACAACAATTCAGAAAAGACACAGCGGTGATCCAAAAAATCAGGTGGTCCTCTTCCACAGCTCTGTGCCGTTCTCGCTCTTTCATTTTGTTTGTGGGCCCATCTGTTAAAAATAACTCTCATACCGGGATCGTAAATTGGTTTTCTAGTAAACTGGTTTTCCCCAGAGTTGATCCATCAGAGCTGAGCATCTGCAGCCAGATGGCCCAGATATTTGGTTTACTGGTCATTGTTTACTTCTACTGCCCATTGTATACATACCAGTCTGTTAAATCATTTTATGTTATTCACTTAACATATTACACCATGATCTTTAATTTGTAAGGTTAATGTCTCATGACCAGTCATTATCATGGCTACATATACATACATATACATATATATATACATATATACATATATGTATATATATACATATATATACATATATGTGTCTCAAAGGCCTTTAACCCATTTATTCTTCATTGTGATTTCTCATCCCAGTTTTTTATTAAATCATTTAGATTTTTTAGATTTTGGGTAAAATGCTTTGTTCTGGGGTTTTATTTAGTGAAAAAATGTAAAAAGGAAGCATTCTTTGTATAAAGGTTACTTAGCAAAGATGAGGCTATAATTATTGTCTGATTATAAAAAACGTCAACTATTTGTTCTATACACTGCAGAAAAGAAACAAGCAAGCTCCTTTTGTGTTGAAATCAAGTTAGAAAGTTAGTGTGTCCTAGATATAGAAATATTATTGAAGGTGCAGACCGGTGATTAATACATGACCTTTTAACTTCCCTCTTTAGCTCCTCATAGAAAAAGGAAATACTGATTGCACAGACTTCACACAGCGATTTGTCTTAATTGTTAAATATGTATCAAAGACCTACATTTTTTTTTAGCATTTTCAAACTGCTGTGAATGGAAGTCCTCGATGACAAAATACTCGAGGACAAAAATGACATACACTACAACACAGGCTATGAAAGATGCTCAGTATAGCTCATATTATCCGTCAAAAAGCATTACTGCTAGATAGAGAGGATGGAGGACCATGAGAAGAGACGCTTTTATGCCTTGTAGTGGTACTAAAAGGACTTTTTAACCCTTCACAGGTTCACACAGAGACTTCAGGCTGTACTCCAACATAACACAGGTTAGCTCCATGCAGTTGATCTACAACTGCAGTTTAAGCCTCGAATATGTCCTGTTGACCTTGCTTAACACATATATGCCTATCAGCCAGGTGGGAAGGTTAAGACATAGTCAATACATTAAGCTGCATAAAGACTTGTGTCGTTCACTCGTGTTCGGCCCGTTTTGACATGTAGGCAGCATATTAAACGGCCTCAGCAGAGAGCTTTTTCCCTTCCTCTCTTCCTCTTTTCCACTACGATTGAGAGGCAGGCAGATGAAGCCAGAAGGCTAAATAGAAGCCTTAAAAATGATGTTTCTCCTACATTCCTGTGAAGCTAAAAGACGATTCCAGAAAATGCCCATGGAAATAGATTCAGAGGGCGAGAGAGAAGCGAGTTATGTGAGAAGGAGAGAGGGAATGAGAGAGATGGCCGTAGCCAGACAGAACAGAGAGATGAAGAAGAAAAGAGGAATACAAAGAGAGTTATGAAGAGAGAAGCAACTGACAGATACAGCAAAGACGGGATGCAGCCGCCACTTTCATTATCTTCTAATACATTTTTCTTTATAAACTTTTGGAATTTATGAACTTAATTTCATACTTCTAGCCCGTGGGGCCACACTAAACGGTGTCTCAGCCACAGAAGTAGGAGCCAGGCGATTCCTCTTCTCTAACATCCATGTCTAACTGTAGAGGAAAGCAATCAGGCTCTCTGCACTGTGGAGCAGAGCTGGAGAGTAACAGCTTTGATTAAAGGGTTGTTCAGTAATCATTGCAGCCATTAATGCTCAGTTAGCTGACCTTTGTAGAGTAAAGTCTACAACCTGGTTAAGGTGGCCAGTCTTTCTGTGAGAAATGTATACATCGGAGAAATGAATAGCAAACTGATTAAAGTGATTGTGATACATACACCATACGTAGCCTACTCATGTAGGCTATGTATGGTGTATGTATGAATGTATTTGTATTAAAATAACTGGATACCTGAGCAAAAAATGTCCATTCATCACATTTCTACCAGGCCTTGTCTGCCCACCATATTGACTTACATTTCAAATGTATAGAAATATTCTTAGCTCCAAATGCTAAACATTCATGTTTTTGAAAATGGATGAGTATTTGACATTGGTTGCATTATGTGATGTCCTGTTAACAGTTTTACATATGTCACTTTTATGATGGTGGTACATTGGACACTTCAAGGCAGCTTTAGCTTCCTAGCATATTCATTTTAGGTTGGGCCATGTCCCATCCACAACATGGATTGACAGGATTTATTACCTATACTCAGGTTTGTGAAAAAAGCAGAGGGGTAGATGTTTTTGATCATGCATAATAAAACAAAACATGCAAAAATGAAACACCATTGATATAGTGCCAATCGACTGCGCATGCCAAAACACTTCGAAGCGCTTCCCGCTCGCAAGCAGGTTAGGTGATCAGCATAAATTACCATGGTGATTTAACCCGGCAACAGGTGATCCACCGTCGTGATACACAAAACCCCGGGTTGAACCTGAAGTTACCTTGTTAACGCCAAATCTTGCTTTGTAGTACTGGCCTCAGGTCTCTGAGTATCTGTGTATGAACCCACATAGACCCTGTATTAACATGCTGGTTGTAGCCTTTGTTAAGGTAAATATTTTATTAGCTGTGCATGACTGTGACTTTTTTGTGGGCAGGTTTATGTCTTGTAAAACGTGCAAATTGGAATTTCAGAAAAAGGCAGGTCCATCCTTTCTCCCTATGCATGCTTTAGCCTTCCCATCAAACAAAGCAAGGGCCACAGCAAGTTCTTCACCTTGTGCTGACAATTTTACTTCCGCGGATATTCCATATCATAGCAACCAAAGCCTCTCAGGTAAAAAAAAAAAAAAAAAACAGCTGAGCTTCTGAAGTGCTCTCAAGTGCCTGGTGTTTCCAGCTGGGGAAAAAACGTTTTGGTAGACACAGGTCCTAATGTCTGCAAATCAGTAGCTTTCTACGTGTCTTCTCTCACTTTTATACAGACACAGTGGAGACTTGCCAAGTAAAAAGCATAATAAGAAAGAAGCAGAATAATGTAAAACGCAGCTAACAACAGCTCCAGTGGGCTAGCTGCAGCCATGGCCTATTGCTTTTACAGAGGCAGCAAATGGAGCTCTATATTTCTGGTTGCGCTCTCTTTATCCCCGTGCCTTTATCGCAGTCATCTCTTCCCCTCTCTCTCACTGTGACCTCTTCTCACTCTGTGGCCAACTCTCATTGAGCGTCAAGAACAGAGAGGTGTTTGTTGCTCGTTAGCTGCTGGCTTCATCCTCCTGGGGGACTCAGCTGTTTTGTTGCGATGCAGGACACATGATTGGAGTTGGCATGGCAGCGTTGCCAAGGGCACTGTGCCTCCGGCGTCACAGACCCGTTCCTACACTGAGAGAAGTAGCGGTGGCCAAAAGAACCTCAAGGTTTTTTTTTAACTTAAAGGTCCCCCTGGCAGTTATTTAAATAATCACCTTCTCAGGTCTCTCAGACTTGCTATTTTGCATCTTAATATTTTGTTTAAATACAAAAAATTCACCACCAAGTGACTCAATATGTTTCGAAAGCATTTGACCTTCTTGTCACCTGTGTCCTCTCTATATTGCCTCCTTTCTTTTTTCTTACCCTCAGGGCCAGTTGTTGGCATGACAGAGCTGCTCTGCACGGCGATCCAAGGTTTAGCACCCAACCCACCTGCTCATAATTATTTAACACCACAGTTTGAAGAAGCTGGAAATAGAGCATCCCGAAACCCTAGAAACATCTAAAATGCATTTGAATCCAAAATAAGTTATGAATGTACTATGCTTTATGGAACTGATAAACCAAAAGAACTACTTTCCTCTTTCTTTATCTTTTCTTTACCTAACCAGGTAAACGTCTCATAGATATAGCAAGATATATCTCATAGATATTATATAATATTCATTTTCAAGCAAATAAAAAAGGCTGCATTAAAAACACAACACTGTCAAGAGGATCATTACAATACAGACAACATAAAGAGACTGGTAACTTTAAACTACTGGAATAAAAGAGCATGAATAACAAGGGATTGATTTTTCAGTTAACATTTGCTTTACCACTAATAACCAAAGTTCCCTAGTGGGACTATTTATTCCACCAAAATGTGTTATTTAAAAATTGTAAAAGACAAACAGTGAAGGGTGATACTGGAGGGACATTACAGAACAAACCTATTGTAAAACCAAGTGCATTTTTAGGTTAATTCACGGTCTCACAACACTACTGCATATATAAATAGGAATCACCTTGATTCTTGGGCCGGACAGAAAAACTGTGAGAACTGGTTAACATTCCCATCAGTGCAGCCCTACTCAAATCGACAGTGTCACTTTCTTAGTGTTTAGGCAACGCTAATAAACAAGAAAACATCTGTGTTCTGAAATAAGAAGAAAATGAATGCTGCTTGCGGAGTGGTGAACTTCTCTGTTGACATCACTATTTTATTTGAACTCAACTCTCATGAGGTCAAGTACTGTATGTGCTGAATATGTTTCATTTCCCTGGAGAGTACGATGCTTCCAATCTAAAAGCTAAATTTGGAAGCAACTTCTCCTATCAGTCTCTCTGCACTTGGTGGTGAAACTCTCTTTTATCCAGAAGCAGCTGAAGCAGTCTCTCCCAATCTCTAAAAACCTTCTAACCTCCACTACCTTTGTCACACACTTGTTCTTCCTCTGCCTTTTGGGAGCAAAGCTACCCCTCTATTGATCTGTCTACCTTAAGAGATTTTTATAGTCTCTCTAGCCTCAGGATTTGAAGTGGGAGGGCATAAGGTAGTGTACCGTCTGAATTCAGCTGCCTACTGTGGTGTTCACAGATTTGCCAGAAAGAGAGACTGGGAAGGGGTGAGGGGAGAAAGAGGTCAGATAGGAAGACATTTCTGAATAAGGGGGCAAGGGGCAGAAGAGGTGGCCAGAAAACTGAGAGGGTGAGAAAAAAAATGGGAAGTCTTGGAAATACTGCGGTCCACAGATCCTAAAACTTTTCAGTCGTTATGTAAAGATTGCAGTTCCAGTCTTTCGCCTCTGAAAAAGAATGTCTTTGTATTTGTCCTGACTCCTTGAAGCGGAACGCAATTTACTGGCAAAAAGTGACACACAAGTACAGCTTATCCATTTATAAAGGTTCTTACAGGAGAAGAAGGTTGTCAATGTCAAACATTCTCGGACGGATGGCACTGGCGGCCTTTCTTCTCCATTTCTCAGAGTCTGTTTGTTCAGTGAAATGAAACAGTGTACTTTGTTGTTACTGCGGTATCATGGGAACAGGAGATAAAATGGAGTTTTGATGTCACCCACCAAGCCATTAGCTTGGTTCAAGTAAAGAGCTCAAAATAGCATGATTTAAAGAGCTATTTTGCTGATTTAAATCCAGATCTGTGTAATAAAGGACTGATGATGATGATGAGGATGATCCCTCAATTTGGGGCAGAAAAGATAGTCTTATATTTGAGGCTCTCTGTTATTTTATGGACCAAATCTCACAACTGCACCTACTTCTGACCAGGGTTGGTTACAGAAACCCGGTACTAATATGGCACCGGTGCCCAACCAGCCAGTATCTACCAGACCAAATAGCAGTGCGGAATTTGATGCCTCATTTTGGTGCCACTGAAATGCCTGCACTTCTCTCTGATGCTCCGAAATAGACTCTACACTTGGCAGCAGCTAACGTTAGCCTACCGTTAGTTAGTAGTTGGATTAAACAGGGTTAAAATGCTGGCAGCTAAACGGTTTAAAGTGTGACTGTATTTCTCTGTAGAGGATTCCAACATCAGGACGTAACAGTCCGCTCAGCAGCTGCTTTTGTAGGTAAAACAACACAGAGTTCACTGAAACTGGTAGCCTAAGCCTTGTGGTGCATTCAAAGTCATTATAAAACACCCTTTTCCCGTCTGGTGGTTGTTTTTGTTTTTTAACCGCAATTTATTGTTGAAATAAGTTTAGTTTATATGGTATTGTTATTACATTATTAATACATTAATTAATGTTGACCAAATGGCCTTAGAAATAAACAAGCCATTCTTTAATGTAAGCGACTGTCGTTTGATGATTTTTTTCTTTTTCCTTTTCCTTTAAAAAAAAAAAAAGTCTTGGTTCAGACACTGTTTAGGCACCGGCACCGTTTTAGAAGTATCACTTTAGTATCAAAAAAATAAAAATACAAGACTCTAGTCCTGACCAGATACGATTTGAAACACAGAATTAACAGCAATACTGTGTAGTAAAGAGGGTGTATTGAATCTGATTTGGAGCCCTATATGCATGCAAACGTAACAGAACAAAACATAGCAGAATATGGCTAAGCATATGTTACTTTTTCTCATGGGGCCAATTGATTCTGCTGGTTTTGTAAACCCCTAGATATGCGCTTTTGGCAAATCAGCATAAATATATGTATTGTTGTGTACATGTTTTGAGATGTTAGAAGAGTTGAACGTGTGTGTGTGTGTGTGTGTGTGTGTGTGTGTGTGTGTGTGTGTGTGTGTGTGTGTGTGTGTGTGTGTGGTAGATACAGTTAACAGCTCTACGACGAAGCTGAAATGTTTTGTTTTTCTGTTCGACTGACCTGATTTTACTTAGTCATGCCCTGCCCCCTCGAACATCACAGACATTTTATCTGTAAGGCCATCACCAAGCTCAATGTGGCCCAATCTGTTTTCTCATCTCGGCTCAGTTCAGTTCAGCTCTGTGTTATTAGAGTGGGATGAAGCCCATGTGCACAGCCACTTTACAACACTTAAAGAAAATGATTCCTCAAATGGCTTTGGCAATTCCAAAGAGCCTGGGGAGAAATTCCGATGTGTGCATAGACGGAAATAAGCAGCTATGACAAAACACCTTCTTAAAGCTGCTTAAATCTGAGGCTTGGGAATAGTTTAGGTGATCAATTTCTCCCTTCCTCTTGTCTGTGAGGCAGAGTCTCTCACCAATTTCAGATAAGGCCCTATGAGCTGCCACGCCATGGTTTTTTCTCTTCAAAAGTACTGGGAGAAAAAGGCGTTTTCCAAAACTTTCTGCTGCACTAACAGACCAGAGAGCAAAAGAGTGTGCAGTCCTCACACATAACAAACACTGCAGAGGCTCAAGCAGCCCTGGCAGACACAATAGAGCAACTTTTACTGACCACAGAAATAAACGACTTACCTAAAGAAACATGTCCAGCCTTGGATCTTCACTGTAGTCATGCACACTTGCCTGTGTGTAATTAATTCAGAGCACCAAGCCGAAGTAGGCTATTGTTGTATTGATCAGCAAAGTGCAACCCTGGAAAAAAAGCCAATACATTGGGTTACGTGTTATTGATCCCCAAAAAAAAAAAAGAATTAGGGTGGGAACCTGTAAACTTAGAAACAGGCTGAGTGAAAGGTACTTAGTTACTCTGCTAGTGACTCTTTCTGTTCCTTAATGCAAGTGCATAATACCAAACCAGTAGTGCTAATTTAAGTAGCCCCAGCACTCACCCCAAATGTGAACAACTGTGGGGGCCGGTGGTGATGATGATGGCTGGGTGGGCGGAATAGGAGATACTTATAATGTATTCTATATCCATGACGTTCCACTTCTGGGATTGTTCAGGTGCCATCCAAAATTTCGCAGATGTCCCGCATTTCGGCCATATGTCCGTTACCTTCTGCTTTCTTTGTGTTGGCATTTTACACTCTGGAGGATTTATGAGGACTAGGGTTAACTGCTCCTCAGATCTCTGCAGGGTAAATCCAGACAGCTAGCTAGACTATCTGTCCAATCTGAGTTTTCTGTTGCACGACTAAAACAACTTTTGAATGGACACATGTTCCACCAAAACAAGTTCCTTCCCAAGGCTATTTTGCAGAGGTGCCTTTGCTCCGTGCAGCCGCCCAAGACGATTTTGTTTTAATTCGATGCATGCAATCAGTTTTAGCCATCTCAACCTGACATCTGCTCACAGTCTCTCTCTGTATCCTTTTTGTTATATTTGAAGACATTTTCACCTAGGACTGGGCAATACGGAGAAAATCAAATATCACGATATTTTTGACCAAATACCTCAATATCGATATTGCAACAATATTATAGTGTTGACTATTATTATATATTGGTGCTTTCACAAAAATATTTACATTATGAGATTTTTGATAAATAATCATCAGTAATGTGGATATAATGACTAAGTGGGTAAAGGAAAATAATAGAATAGTTACAACAGTCTGGTAAGTTCATAAATTACATTTTGTAATGCAGCCTTTGAAATCAGGAAAAGACAACACTTCTCATATCACAATATCAATATGATATCCATATGATATGATATGATTTTCACCTACTGCTGCCTTTTCATCTTTTTTGCTGAGAATTCCTTAAATTACCCATGCTTAAGGCTTCCTGTCTGTCTGAAACCTTGGACTAAGTCTTTAACATTTAAAATGGGATTGTTATTTCAAACTATCCACCCAATGCACATATTCATGTGATCAAAAAAAAGATGTATAAGTTAATTTAAATTTTTGTTCACCAATATGCTAATTGATCAAATTAGCATAACACATGATACCTTTCTAACACTTAAATGATGAGTTCTGAGCCTGTGAATTTGACATGGTGATATGTCCCCTCAGTATTTGAGCGATTTTGGAGTGAACATGATTAGGCTGTGAGCCAGATGACCTTTTCCTGTGGCGGTCCCCAAAAATGTCATGGTCTCACAGCGACATTAGCATGGCTAAGTTACTGGTGGCCAATTTGCAACGACATTCATGGTGGCGAATCCTAACAACTTGGGCATTCTTGGGGGATCAACCTTTATTCTTAACCTTTGAAACAAAATAGTGCAAAAGAAGCGTAACTCAAGTTTCCCTTACTGAGTTTAGCAAGCTTTTAACCGCATTGCTCAGCATTTGGTTTGCCGGAACTAGAACTGAAATTGCCTAAAAAAACAAGTGGACATTGAGTCATGAGTTTTATTGCCAATTGCCAATCTAGCATAGGTAATCATGGCACAAAGGTGCATTTGTCGGTCTAAATAAATATATTTTAGGAAGATAAGATAAAACTATGGCAAATTAAACTTCAATAAGGGCCAGTGTGACCCTCAGCCCCTTCTCAGACACGCCTCTGAGTGTTACTAAAAGCAACACTAGAGAACCTTTCCCGCTTTGGTCTCCCTACAGGTTGGAAGCGTAATTATCCCAATATGTCTCATTCGAACTAAAGATCCGTTATCCGATCTGGCAAACTTGCATAGTGCGGTCGTAGCCGTTAAAGAGCTGATAGAAGTGCCATTCACCCGGCTACGAGTTGATGAACCACTGAAACGATCTTGGAAACGTTATTTTAAGTTACAAATAGTTCTCTAGTGTTGCTTTAACCCACCAAACAATTTCAGTTAAAGGTCCCATACTGTAAAGAGTGAGATTTCAATGACGTTCTTTTTATTAAGTAGGTTAAAGTGCTATGTAAATACTGTGATAATATCAAAACACTTAATATGCAGATCAATTAACAAAGACACTGACCAAGCAGAGCAGATTGAGTTTTTTGGGGGAAGGGGGACTTATAGAGAAAGGTCCTAAAACAAGCAAACAAAAATAATGTTTTTTTGTTGTTGTATTTTTACATTTAACCATGTCAACCAAACAAAGGTATGGTCCTAAAAATGTGAGTAATATGTGTCCTTTAAAAATGATTAGTTAGACTAGCATCTAATGTAAACCATTAAAGGCATTTCCACATTTCAAAGTCAGACTTTGTTCTGGCAGCAACGGAGCAACGGAGCAAGAGATACAACAGTCCTGTTGTATAAATGTACCCGGAACAAGGTTAGCTTGTACGTTCGCTCTCAAAAGGTGTTGGGGCTAAACAAACAAGATTATTAAGTAATTGGAGGGAGCAAACAGTAAGGCAAAAATATCAAAAAATAAAATGTTCACAAACAAAGCTGAAGATAAAGTTCTGGCTACGCAAGAAACTCAACATACAATTGAGGTCCGTCTCCAGAGGCTGGTTTTGAATGAAAGGGATGTCACCTGTTTCAACAGCCGACAGCGAAGAAATCTTAAAAAATCAGCTACAATATTATTTGGACTTGGACAAAGAGAAGAACACCACAGAAGAAAGAGATAGAGCAAGAGTGAAGAGACGGCAGTCGACAAGCGGTTGATAACTTGGTCCTAACATTTTGGAGACAGTTACAGTCCAGATTTAATCTTAACCACAACAATCAATTTGTGAACCGTGCTTAGATAACAAACATGTTAACAGCCATCTACAGGGTCTTTAGCTGTTCTTTGGTGTGTGTCGGATTACAGAGACTGCAGATATTCCCCAACACTGTCTGACATTCATTGTTGTTTGCATTGGAATCACACATGACAGGCGGTCTCACAAGATTAGAAGCCCACAAGTCGGCAGATATGTCAAATGGCTAAAACTCAGAACCCAATTTTGTAAGGTTTTGGACGGGTAACTAAAAACCACAACACGCTATCAAATTCACATAAAGTGTCGCAATTTGGTTTAATTTCTTAATGACATAGCCTGTGAAACAAGACAATGCACACGGGGTTCATGGGGAATTTTGCCTGCATGAACTGGACTTGGTTTGGAGGCCTAAAGTCTGCATGCACGCATTTCACCTAATGCCACACTCTATTATGAGCTCAAGATTTCTGTAGCAGATGACACTGTTGACAGTTCTCTTTTGTCTTCAGTCTTTTTTTTATTAAAAGTGACATGATTCCTGTTAATCCGTTGATGTGGCATGCAGAGATACAGCAGATGCTCTTCTTCTGTTGCTTTTCTGCTAAAGCAGTCACTTAAGGCATGTTTGCTGCCCCAAAACATGGCATTTTGATTCATTAAACTCACTAAGACCATTAACCACAGTGTTGCCAAATACGCTGACAAGCCAATTCACAAAAGAATCGCACGGCCTTTGAGGCATCTAAATAAGACAAAAAGAAACTGTACTAGTGATGACCAAATGAAGCTTCATGAATCTTTTTGAACCATTTTCTTTATTTTCTGAACGCACTAGCAAAAAGGATGCTGGGAGCACTAAGAGTGAACCAAAACTGTAGCGATACAGAACAAAAAAGTGTATAGGAATAAGAGCACAAACTTGAGGAGTTAGATTTAAGAAAATCAGACATTTTTCTCCTCTCTTTTAACTTCAGAGCCTGTGTTCTTAATGAGACGTGACATGAATACTGTGGTGAACCGTTGCAGTGAACTCTCATTTCTAGTGTCAATAAGATGTTGTTAGGTAAGATGCATTTTGAAAGACACGTCCTGTTGACAGTATCTTGGATTGCTTTGGTAATCTCTGAAGAGATATTTACCATGGGCACTTTTGAGCAAACTTAATTGTCTCCTTCTAAAGAGATCCTTATTGTCTTTTGAGTAAAATGTCCTCTTCACTACCTTTGGCTTGTGTAGGACCTTTTCTGTCCTTTGTTTCTCACAATGCCTTGCAGCTGCCCCTGCCTCTCAATATTTACATGCTAGACTGTATTAGTGTGCATCATGTATTATATTCTTGCGCATTTAAATTACCAAAAGCCCTCCAATCAGGCCAGTTTGGTGCATTTACACTGGATGCTTCCACTCAACAAAGCTTGTCTCATTTAAATAAGAGTATCTGGTTTTGTCAGCCAGTACAGGTGCTGTGAGAATTCAGCCTTGAAATTGATCCGTGTTTACTGGTTAAATTGAAGGTATTTAAAAAAAAAGTTTTTTGGAAAACTGTTTCAGTGTCTGAGTAGAAATAGAAGATAATTTATTCGAGGGGCAAAGGCTCATTGTGAGAAGAAAACTTTTTAAATTGGAGAAATTGACAGAATAGCATGAGATATGGCGGCTACAAGTGTGTGTGCTTGTGTTGTGTCTTTTTTGTAGTTGTTGTTAGGGAAATGTGCTTATTGGCTTTCTTTCCAACACGCAGCTGGACTCAGAATGAAGTAAGCCTAGCTTAGCACAAAGACTGAAGGCTGTAAGATAAATACCAATGCCTGCCAGCACCTCTAAAGCTCACTAATTAATAGGTATCCTGTTTCTTCTGTTTAATCTGTACACAAAATGTTAAAGTGTGGTTTATGAGGGACTTATGAGCTGGAACAGTTTCTTTACAAAGAGCAATTTATGCATCCAGTATAGTAGCGAGATACAGTCACTGGGCCCAGGTGTTGGTCTATGTGCAGGCTCGATGATACCAAGCAATTACGCTCAGGGAAGGTAATTACAGACACTGTTATCAACAAGAAAGAGTGACACTAGATTAGTTGGGTTTCTTTTTGTGTGTTTTTACTTTGTTTTGTCATTGCTATACAAGTTACTCATGGCGTTTGTGGGGTGTTAAAAATGGAAAAAAATATTTGCCCCTGTGTATAGGCAGCGATTGTGTCGACATAAGCCTCTGGCTTGGGAGAGTCCAGTTTGTCTAAATGGCCCGTAAATCCCCCCCCCCCCAACGTCCTAACTCCTGTGCAGCACACTATCTCTATTAGTGGATTTTGCTTAACCAGAGTGGACTTTGTGTAGGCTCTTTTTATGGCCGTATGAGTTGCTGCAATGACACTTTATGTCTGCGTGACATCAATGTATTGACGTTGCTAACCCAGAAACCAGAGAAACGCTCCATTAAACTAATTGTTTGAGAAGTGGTGGGAAACTCTCAGAGGGCAGGCCGTGCCAATTAAAAATGCATTCACAAAAACACATGTCTGTACACTCATGTATAAGTAGCAAGTCAATGATTGCTGACCTTTGAGTGCATTGTGAGTGATTTTTAAAATAGTAGTTGGAGTCTGTTAGAGATTTTAGAGTCTGTCAGCAGATGCATTGCAGTTGATCCCCTCTGTTAACCTTTTCCTCTCACTTACCCATCCTCCCACCTCGCACTAAATCCCATACATGAGAGTCGTTGAAAGAGTGTGATGAAAGTGTACACATGCATCAGGGTGCGTGTGTGAAGTTGTTGAGTTTAGAAACTAATTTTAAAATCTACAATACAGATCATAGCTGCAGCCTAACCCTGTCTGATATCCTGCTCCAAAAATGTGAGTAAAAAGATTATACTTCTTTGATCACAGTGTTTGGTGCAGTTTTCATGCCTAACCTCGTTGCTCTCATACCTGTAATGACAGTAAATAACACCATGTGTATCGTTATGTCTCTCGGTTGCCATCACATTAAACAATTTTACAAGACAATCCCAAGCAAGCAAGACAGTCAGGCTCACATGAATGATGAAATTATGAGAAATAAATTACATGGACAGATAAGGTTGTTTAGAATGATGGCTTTTTTTAGCCAGCCAGTGATGTGGAATATATAGTTGTTTTAATGGACAGTGTTACGCTTGTTGGTTGTTAAAGGACTGCGTCAGTAGATCTTGAAGGACACCTAACAAGAAACTGTATGTATAAGTGTACCCGTTCTTGTCCCGCATGTTACTGAAACACACATTTTGTAACCTCACAAATGATCTTTTCCTAATTCTAACCTGTCCTGTTCTTGTGCCACATGTCAATTAAATGTATGTCCCGACCCAGGGGAGTGAGAATGTGTTGGCCATGGTATTGCGTTTTTGTTTTTTTTGTTCTGACTAACTGACTTACAGGTGTGGAAGCAACCTTGTGGCGCAGTTAGACGAGATGTAATTTCCTATTCATTTCCACGTGGAACAGGGGGAGAGACACATGCGACATATACCAGCGATAGTGTTTAATGACAGTAAAACTTTTGATAATATTAATAACATTGTGGACTGCTGTTGTTGGCTTGTTTGCCATTACAGACTGCAGTCTACTTTATGTTTACCACCCTTCCCATGCTGTTTCCTGTCTAGTAAGTAGACTACTTTTTGTCTGGTGGATTTCAGTCTCACTCCAGCTTTAGACCACATACACCAAGATGTATGGTATTCATTACAAATCTTGCTTATGTGACATGGAATTTAGGCAGCTGATGCAGCTACAAAGAAAAACTGTAGCATATCTATGCATGATTTTTGTACTAGGTAGGAATAGATGCTTAAAAATGGGACTGTTGCCACCTGCACAGAGTGTACAATGAACCTTAATATTGCCATCTTTAGCTGACACAAACTCAAAATAGTGGCTGTATTTCCACCTAGAAAATGCGCATCTCTCTCCTCCCTCCATCTTTGTTTACGTTTGTGTCGCTGCATGGTACACGTAAACTGTCCTCATGCTAAAAAAACGTAACTTGTCGCATCCATGACCTCACTCCCAGATATGGAAGAAGAAAGCAAAATATTTGCACTCAAAAAAATGAAAAAAATACTGTAGTAACACACAGTGACTTGGATAAGTAACACTAATCTGATTTCCGGTTTGGAAATAGTAATGCGTTAGATTAGTTGTCACTGAAAAAAGTGGTCGGATTAGAGTCACTGTTCTTAGCTGTGCATGTTGCTCATCCACTGATTGTTGGGGGCTCCACAGGATGGGCCAAACAGACCCTAGTATTAATCTAACCATGCTTGAAGAACAGAACAGTGCTGATAAATGGTTTACTGTAGATATTCCCTCGAGGTGAAGATCACAGAAAGATAATGCTCCATATTCACAAGAGCCAAGCAAAATGATTGTCTGCAGGTAGTGATAAATGAACTGTGTGGAAAATCATACTTGAAGAGGCCTAAGTATGGCACAGAGCTGTGTAATTACATATGCCTATCATAGCTGACATTGTTAATAATGACCTAACTCTTGTACTCATCGTTTTATCTGTAGTTATTGATGACCAGGGAAACACTTGACTGACAGTTTTGTGTTTCATAGGTCTAATTAGATTGGAGAGATTGGAGATTGGAAAGGTTAAAACGACTACCGTTGTTCCGGTGGAGGCTAATACAGCACAGATGCATGATGGGCAATATTTTGTGATGCTACCGCTGCACTTTCTGCTATGCAAAATGGAGCATTACCGATGTGGCCTGGTGAAGCAATCACAAGACCTCTTCTGGCTTTATTAAGGAGGCTGCTAACTAAATGGTTTTCAATTGCAATCCCAGGGGAAGAGATCATTAAGAAATAGCCGTCGTTCTGTCTGCGATGCAGTGGACGTGTGTGTGTGTGTGTGGTATACATACCCACCGAGACCCAGGAGACTGTAGTGAATCTGTTACAGATGAGGGGACCTCTTAAACACATTTCGATAAACTGACTATAAGCTGCTAATGTGCCCCTGTAATGGAGGCAGGTTGCAGTTGATGATGTTAAAAGGGGAAATAAGCCTTCAATCATGCCTTCTCTTTCACTGTGGGCCAAGAGTGTCTCTCTCTTTTGGAGGAAAACGGACGAGAGAGGGGGGTTACTTCCGTCCCAGAGGGCAACTGCGATGAATTTTACACTTCCACCCTGTAAAAGGCCTTGAGTTGCTTTTTTATTGATTCACCAAAATGCTAATCTCAGAAATTTTGATTCCACTGCTTGTGGCTGACTAGATTCAATTTGCACGGTTTTAATAAGGTCCAAATAGAAACACATGCTCTCCTGAGAAATTCATGCAGATTATTTTCTTTGAAAACAGTCCAAGGTTGTATATTTTTTTTTTAATTTTTTTTATCTGGGCCGATCATGCAAACACCAGCTGAATGCATTACAGCTGAGGTGCTCGGGATAAAGCCTGAGTGACACACTCATGTGTCAACATGTGCTGCTTGCCAGAGAGATGAGATGATGGCCTTGCAATTGGCCTTGATTACACATCACCACCAGAAGCAATACAGTTACAATGAGGGCCATATTTCTGTGATGACAGGGTCATAACGTTCCTGCCATGCTCATTCCCCATGGTGATCGAGCAATAGCATAATACATGCCCCTTGGTGACTGGCACAGCCCACACAGAATTAAAACAAATATAACACAATGCCCACACACTCACTGGATATTACCCTACTCTTTCTTAAACTATGTGCTGGGACATACAATATTTCACGCTCCCTCCTCTGCTGGGGTTCCCACATGACACTAGCAGCAGTGAATAATGAGGCTGCATGAGACCCAGGGGATGGGATTACATTTTTCATGTTGGTCCAGAGCAGAAGTTTTAGGACCTCTGAATTATGCAGCAGATGCTCCACTGTTTATCAAAAGCCTTCAGATATAGAGGTTATATGAGAGGATGAAGTGTTCCGAACAAAGCAATGTATTGAGATTCCACATCAAACCTTTTTTCTAATGATGAAAGAACTAGGAGTAGAACTAATTCTATGTGGCCCGTATGAGTACAACAAAAAGAGCAGCTATATGTCTGCCCACATGAAACTAGAACAAAGCATATAAGAAATGCCTTTACGAAATACAAATGTACTGACAGCAGAATGTGATGTTTACCAGTGGTGACTGATCTGGCCCAACGTGCCTAGTCTAGAGTACACCAGACACTGTCTGAGCCATGTTGGACATTGATCATAGTGAATGTTAGAATTGCAGTGCAAGGAGGGATAAAGACTTTGCCATTTGTAGACCCGTGCAGTCTTAGGGCGCTTTCAAACCTATAGATCGGTAGACTTAATGCGATTCAGGGGTGAACATGAAACATTTTTGCATTTTTCACATGGTTCTGTTTGCATTTACACGGCACATTGTCAAACCGGTGCAATTGGAAGCAAACTGAGACCTCAATTTTCAAGCAGACCAGAGTTCGGTTGTTTGGTCCGCACCTGAGTTTAAATGAACTGTCACACCAAGCCATTTGAACTATCCGAACAAAACACTCAAGGGTTTGGTTAAAAAGGACCAAACTGTTCAGCTGTGAAAGAAATCCATGGGAAACTTGATGAGAGTGTAAATTTATCACAGCAGTTAATACTTACCTGTGGTTGGACACTGTAAGCTGCCCTAGTTTAGGTTAACCTAAACTCCACTTTTTGCCGGTTTGTTAGGCTGTTGCAGTGTCAATGCATCTGGATGACATGGAGGTATAAATCTATGAGATTATCTTTAGAAAAGCACATAGCAGTTTAGTGATTGAGAGTAGCACCGGCATACATTTTTTCTCTCTAGCACTTTGATGTTGATGTCAGTCCTTGAACACCTCTTTTTGTCTATTCAGACCTTAATCCACTCTGGATTTTTGCACTCCTTAGAAAATCCTACCCAGCTTTTAATAAGGTGGGCATTGTTCATGCAGCCTAAGCAGCTAGCGAGCCATTGGATACTTTCAATGCTGACACACTGCCCATTTGGTGTGCTATTTATGCCTTGATATCTCTCCTTTTTTTTCTAGTGCCTAGTCTCATGGAATTCCCATGGAAATTATGCAACATTTTCTTTTTTGCTGCCTTACCCATAGTTAAGTAAGAAGGTCTGTAGCAACAGCCACCATCAGCTGTTTAGTTTAGCTTAGCATACATACTTGAAATATGGGGAAAAACACCTCTTAAGCTCACTAATTAACATCTTATAACTTATTTTTTCACATATTTTATCTGTGTTAGACAGAAGTGTAAAAATGAGTCCTGACCCGTAAAACAGACAATCAGAAGGCACCAGCATCCACTGACAATGACATTGGATGTATACAAAACTCTCAGTCACTGCTGGTAAGGAGACTCTTGTTTCAATTTCTTCCAAATGGGGATTGGACCCTCTTCTATGTTTCAGGCCCATGTTGTTATTTTGGCTGAAAATCAATCGTGGTAGCTGCAGCTTTAAATATATAGTGAAAGTTTCAGAATTTCAGTGGAACTGAATACTGAAGTGGGCACTTTTAATTACTTGAAATTTGAAAAACGTTTTGATGTAATTCACCCACCAAGCTTGCTCAGCAGTGCTCTTTAACTCTTTAACTGAAAAGTCAAGTGACCTTATCAAATTTAATGAAAAGACACAGCACAGCTAAACACGGCAATTATAAGTGATTAACCTTCTCTGTGCTTGAATTTCATTTCATAGGCCAGGCAAAGAAACATGTATGATTGAACTATGGCTTAGCAGCTGCGTGGGCAAGTGCTGAATGAGCATAGATATGACAGTTTTAGAACAAACTCACTTGCCTGGATAGGCTGCCAGGCGGCCCATGGCTCTCCACCTGCCTGCTTACCACTTATTGAAGATGAATGACTTCTAGGCGCCCATTACTTACCATGTGAAATGGCCTTAAAAGGGATAGCATAGCCCTTGTCAGCGCAAATGTGACCAAAACACCATAAAGTCAGGCTCATTTAAAAACATCCATTATATGTAAGAAAATGTCACCCAGTATAGCATTAAAAGGTCAGTTAAGAAGTCTAACTAAATAAATTGCTATTAATAACAGTCATTAAAAAATGCTAGTTTCCACTTTGGTCATACATGAATATGCAACTGCATGTATACATATCAACTTCATGAATATTATCATTTTTTATGATTATGTTTTGGGTTGATGACATGCAGCAAAGGGCCCGTGGGTTGGAGTCAAACCTGCGGCCGCCGCACGGACTCAGCCTACATGGGGCGCACATTCCACTTGGCCACCTAGAGGTTGCTCCAAGTAAAGGTCTTTTTGCAAGTTTCTGAATGCAGCATTACATTAAATATAACCAACAAATAAAAAGATAATGTAAATAAAATGTATGTTAAATATTGTATCTTGTAGACCCAGAAGTGGACAACGTATTCAGGTTCTTCAGTAACGTAACATAAGACCACAATATAAAAATACGCTATTACATTCACCATATTACTTAGTGAAAGTAAAAGAGAATTTCAGTCATATTTACTTGAATAAGATGAAATAGCAAAACTGAAAGTATTTGTGATAAGTAACAGAATCATCAAAGGACAAGAATATCTGTTCCAAATTCCATGACCACCAATACCAATAGTCCTTTACTGCATACATTTCTCATTAAACAAAAATGTCAAACTCATGGAAAATGAAAAACTCAAGTAATGTCCAAATAGGCCTACCTCAAACTTGTATAGGGTTGAGTAAATGTAATAAGTTATAGTACATTTAACCACTGGTTGTGAATTCCTTTTGGATTGGTCTTCCTAAATTCCAGCAGAAAATCATTGAAGCCTTTGTCCAAATACTGGCCCAAATACTGGGGGAAAGTCAGATTCTCCCAAATTAGCTTCTCATTCTTATGCACTTCAAGTATTGGCTGCATGTGTCCAGAGTCAGGATTTAGAATAAGTCTACCTGTATTTCCAGGTTTGTTGATGTGGATCAGAGCGCTTTGGCAAGTAAGGACATTGAATACCTTTATTACTGGACACTCATTGTAACACCATGGTTGGCCCATTAGCCCACATATGGCCTGCCTGGCAATGCTCTGATAGGCCATCAGTGCTTAAGCCAGCTCAATTAGCAGCCAACTGTTCTTTTAAAGTATTCCTTTGACATGAACCCAGATACCCAGTCAGTAGTGCTAACTGTTCTAACAGTCCCATTATTTGTAATACTAGAACAGTACTGATTGCATTAATAGCTTAATGGATGTGTTGACATTGCTTTGGCAATCTTTTGTTGTGGCTGGCCTGAAATTAAAGCGAGTATCACCCTCTATTGGGTAAACAACTGCCAAAGGAACCGAATTCTATTTTCATATACGAGAATGACTGTATGTGTGTAACCAAGCAGGAGGCGTAGATTTGTTTAAGTAGCACTACATCCAGCAGACGTCACTCTTGTTGTGGGTATGTCTTGTCCTTTAAGTACGCCAGACTATCAGGAAGCTTTTGATGGCTGTAAGTGACCCCATCCAGCAGATAATGACCAGCTGTTTGTTTGTTGATGTATTTGCCTTTAAAATGTGTTGGGCACTCGGATACGGCTAATTCTCATTAATGGTTATTATTGTTAAATTAGCAGTATTGGCAGATGGCAGAAGTGACAACACGGCTGATTAATGGACGCTTCAGGTCAACTCTGCAGTCACTGCTGCTTGTCACGGATTGCAGTATCAGAGGCAGTTTTAATACTATTGGAGTGACATCATCACTGAGGCTTTAAAACAACACAAGAAGATCTATATTAATAGGAATTTAAAGCACCTCCAAATTCAATCAACTTCTAATCAAACTTCAAACCGACAAGAAATAAGCCATTATCTATCAGCACTGCAATAACAAAAGCAAATAATAGCACACAAATCAATCAGCAAATTCATCTACAGATGAAAAGCTAACCCCTTGACTCCAATTTCATCCTAATTTTATACTGTGATGGCTGCCTGGTTAAAAGGTATTCGTTCTTAATGTGTATATTCGCTTGCTCAAACAGCTGTGTCCACAAAAACTACCATAAGCTCATTAATGGATGTGTTTGTTTGACAATGTGGTTTCTATTTGCAGAACTGAATATGTTAGAAATCTGCTTCTGCAGCATAATGTGTCGGTCCAGCCAATATCACAATGACTTTGTGGTTAGTTAGTGCCTTCGGTCAAACCCCTTTTGTCTGTGTAATAGTGGGAATAATCATTACAGCTATACATTTGGACCAGTACTAATTGCATGGCTGCCCTTTTAGCCTACGTGGTCAGACTGGTAAGTATCTGATGGGCCCCCAAGCGGCCTGGTACTCGCTCCATCATGTGTCAACTGTTTGTATGTGAAGATTTAACTCAGCTGTGGGCGGTTCTGCTAAAAGCTTATTAACATTGTTTGTGAGCTCACTGTCTGTTGTGTGGATAGGAGTGGATCAGTGGGTAGCAGCTGTGCTACTGCTATGTATGTCTTGACATTTGAAATTCTCCTCTGTGAGTTTGTGTACTGGGACTGAAGTATAGAAATATAACTTTTCCCTGCAGTTAGCGTTCTGAGGATAACTCATTCAGACAACTTCACGGTAGCTGACACACCTTGTTCGCTTACATGAAAAAATGAGTTTTAATGAGGCATTTAAACAACATCAATATGCTGACAAGCCCTTTTTTGGATGACTGGAAATACATTAAATATGCCAAAAAATTATGCTTTTTAAAGCTGCGTTATGCATATGTGAGGGCAGTTAAACGAGCCAAAGCAACATCCTGTAGCAACATAGCATTCATGTTAAGATGCTAGACTATGTTCACTGGCTAACCGCTAACATTATGTGTCCGCAGTTTATTGCTGGGAACGTAACAAAAAGCTGCCTGTTCATTTGGCAGACACTTTAGTCAAAGCAACGTTAGCCTGTAGGTGCATTCAAACTCAAATTAGATCAAAAAGAGCAACATTCACAGACTGTAAAACCAGAAGAAAGTGTTGAAAGATGCTAAAGCTAAGGCTAACGTAAAAAATCAAGTGATAATTCAGGGGGCTTGTTTGCCTGCAACAAATTCAAATGGGGCTCACCTTTTCATTTTGCTAGTTTTTGGTGAGGTTTGCGTTTTTTTCTTCTCCAGGCAATTATACCTAGGACTGCGATAAAAAGAGATTTCTAAAATGTGTCATGAGTGACCATTCGGAACTTTAGAAAAGAAGATTCTTAATGCAAACGGATATATTGGCATAGGGCCTAAATGACACTCATGTATATTCCATACAGCCTCAGCTAAGCTTATATTGCTGTATGGTACAGTGTAATTTGAATTCCCATCCTCCACATTCCTTTCTGCTGCTGCTGGCAGACTATCAAGTGAAGCCCAACTGACTCTGTGTGGACCTATTTGGAAGGGATTAAACTAGCTTGCAACTAATAAAGGATATGTTGCAGGAGTCTAGGGACTGTATGGGGCTGCTTGACTATGTAGTGAGCAGTTTGTGTTAATGGTCAGACCCATAGATGGAGAGGAGGAGGAGCGGGAGTAGGCAAAAGGGGAGAAACCCTTCGAGAGCTCTTTAATGGAAGGAGGAGTGAAGGAATTAAGAAGGAATCATTGAGATAGAAAGATGGAAGGTACGGTAGTCTAATACACATTTTATACATATGTAGTGTTTTTTTAAATGTCAGGAAGGCATAGGGTTGTATTACCAAGGTGTCATTACATCTTAACAGCTCTCAGGCAAATATTTAATACTTCATTTGCTTACATTTTGGGAAATCCTGATTTTTTACATTTTATATTGAAAATTTTATATTGAAATTTTGAAGTATAAATGCATCGGGGAATGCATTCCACGGATGAGCAAGACTCCTTTTAATGGTTTCATTATTGGCTTGAATTGTATCAGATGGTCTTTGCATCACCAGTGTTTCCGGTCTACACTGTAATTCCAGATGTTTATATTGGTACAGTCCTGCAGATTTGTTGCATTGAAAATAAGCGCATAAATCACTTCATCGCTTAGTACTAAATTATTTAAATCTCTACATTTGGGCTTAATCCATTAACGTATATAAAGATGGACGACTTGACCGCTCCACATCAGTAAAGGAAACTCACCTCCATTGCCCCCTTGTGGCTGGCTGCAGTATAGGTCATAAACCCCACCCACCCCTCCATGTTAGCAGATAGGACATGGGCCAAACAAAAAAAATATAACATGCTCGTGGTGTGACATCACGATTGGCAGCAGCGATTGACAATGGTGGGTGAATGGGCGGGACCTAGATACCATGGCTCAACAACCCAATCACTACTGCTTAGACTCTGGCTCCAAATGACATCACCAGTGCAAGATGGCAGCGCCGGTATCCTGGATATTTTGGCTTCATTTTTACAGTGGGATGACGTGGAGGAGCATTGTCCAACTTTGTAAATTGCTCAGATGCTCAAATACAAACATACTGGAATTTAAGAGGAGTGAAGGATAAGCACATGTTGTAGTAATTACAAATTGGTATGTATTGTAATGTATGTATTGGTATTCACGCCTCGTCGTTGTCCATTATTACGGGACACCTCAAAGGGCATTAACCCGCTTATGCCATGGTCACTTGTCAAATTACATAATTTTAGTTTTGTGTGTGTTGTTCTGAAATCAAAATATAAAGTTTATCCAAACAATAACTCATTTTCCCTGAGGGTTGGATGGAATACCTGGAACAATCATTCCCATGCCGTAAGGTTCTTATGCAAGGCAAATGTTGTTTGTTCATCCAGGAAATAGGAAAGACCTTAGATCCAACTTACCTCCCTCAGCAACGGGAGATGTTCATAGTCCGCTCAGCTCGTAAATTCCTTCAGCTTAGCAACAAGCAATGCAAAATCCAAAGTCAAAAACATTGTGTGCAGTTTGAAATCAGTAAAATAATTTGACGGTATGTTGAACACCAAGACAAGCTAGCTATCTTGCCATGTCATTGTCCCCAAAACAATACGAACAACAGCATCTGCAACAACATTACTACCGGCCGCAGCCTGAAGTAGCGACCTGAACAGTGAACGGGATGTGAGATATCGTTATTCACCTAGAAATAAGGTCAGTTCAGAGGGTCACTGAAACTTACAGTACTTCTTGCAGCTTGTGTGTAAGCACCCTCCTGGGGTGTTCAGAGGACGAGGCACTGAATCACTTCACAGTGTTAAAATGAACTAATTCAAATTTTAATTTTGTTTTAATGTAGTGCATCAATTTAGATTAGTAAACAGTCAGTTTTAAGTAACTGCTTTAGTAGGTGTCACTTTTTAATGGACACCAGTGCAGCCAATCAGAATTGAGTATTCACCCTGACCATGGGATAACTACATGGCATCAGATTGTTTCCCTGATTCTTAATACCAGGTTTAGGCAGGTAATCAGTAAACTCCTAGCTGACTAGTTTTTTTTTAATTATTGAAGTTTTACTTTAGAACCTGTCAACAACGACGATTAATGGATGTGGCTGTAACAAGCCAGCCACTGAGACACTCAGATTTTTGGGGAAGGCCAGTCTGTGGTTGTATCTCTACTGTCTTACAGAAGCTATCTGTGCTACATAGGTACATAATACATTTGCATTAGGTTTATAGCCATCAATCCATCCATCATCATCCGCTTATCCCGGTTGGCCACAGGGGCTGCTGCTCCAGCAGGTGACCCAAAACGTCCCTTCCCCTAGCCACATTAGCTAGCTCTGACTGGGAGATCCCGAGATGTTCCCAGGACGGGGTGGATATCTAATCTCTTCACCTGGTCCTGGGTCTTCCCCGAGGCCTCCCCACAGCTGTATGTGCCTGGAACACCTCCGTAGGGAGGCGCCCAGAGGGCATCCTTACCAGATGCCCAAACCACCTCCTTTCACCATTTACCCAAAGGAGCAGCAGCTATACTAATATAGCTAAACTGTTTTAGTCAATTAACTTATAGGCCAGATGGGCTCAAAAGTGACACTAATGTCTTCTTGGAATGTGTTGACATGTGTCAGTGTAAGAATAGTAGTGCTGTGCAGTGGCAGTATATCTTTGTCTCTGTCCATTGAAAACCATATGATGTGCTTACAAAGGGTCCACTTTTTATTAAATAAGAAAATAGCGTTGTTTTAAAGGTCCCATGTTGTAAAAAGTGAGATGTCCATTTAATTTTTCATTCAAGGTGCTATATAAATAATGTGAAGGTATCAAAATGTACATCCACAGTAAGTGTTCAGAAACTGTCTTTAAATCAG
Organism: Etheostoma cragini; assembly: GCF_013103735.1. Classification (NCBI taxonomy): domain Eukaryota; kingdom Metazoa; phylum Chordata; class Actinopteri; order Perciformes; family Percidae; genus Etheostoma; species Etheostoma cragini. The sequence goes on along the minus strand of NC_048418.1, from coordinate 4,662,535 downwards.
CAGTTCTGTTGGGATGTCACAACTGGACTATATATATATAT
>NC_048418.1:4640108-4662394 GCF_013103735.1 Etheostoma cragini | reverse complement strand
TGTGTGTGTGTGTGTGTGTGTGTGTGTGTGTGTGTGTGTGTGTTCAAAAACAGATTCAGCCTACATGCTCCAAGTCTGAGAAAAATCCACTCACATGTTTCTTTTGTTTATTAGATGCCCTTTTGTCCCCCTTTCTATTGTCCTCAGCTGATTTATCCAGTCACACTGTAATTTAAATACACTTTTTTTGTCCTCAAACATTCTTCTTTCCCTGGATTGTTAACACTTTCAGTCCAAGGGAAGCTCAGTGGGTAGAGCCGTGGCTTCCTAAATGTCTCTTCGGGTTTTAGAAAGACCTGAAAAAATATTGACAGCTATATGCAGGAGTTATCTTGAGCATAACACTCAACCTTTCCCTGTTGTAATCATGGAGTTTTTCTCCTTTTTTTGGATTTGTAAACAAGCCACTTTGTAAAGTCTTCGCCAGCCCGCGAAAAAAAAAACACACGCTGGAATTACAGTCGGAGATTAGTTCAAGTGACTTCAGGGGTGTGTAAAGAGATGCTGAGTGCTGTCCCACCAGGCCATGTGTGTCTCTGTTTGCGTTCAGTGAGTAGGACAAACTTATCCAATTTACGTCTGAATATTTACAGTTAAGTCCTCTCCTCACACTAACAGATAATGTTACTGGTTTCAATACTTCAAATTATGAGACTTGTTTGAACAAACATATCAAACCATAAGTATTAATCTATTTATTCAGCGGATGACTTGTTGAAAGTCATATTGGCAATTTTCTTAAACAAGCTTGGCAGAAGCGCTTGGCAAATATCACTTTCAGCAAAGATGATTACATCGCTATACATGAAAGATGGAAATACTGTACAAGGCAGCTCAGGGCTGAGATGTAGCAAAGCAGTCAGACATTAAGAGCCAAACAAATAGCCGTGCCTAGTGAAAGAGCAACATGTGGTGGTAAAATAATTACATTACCAAGAACAGACAGAGACCACTGAAGTTATATCAAAGGTCATTTTTACTTGTGAACACAAGGAGACAGTTTCCACACTACAGAATAGAACAGAAAATGCCTTACTCTTAGCTCTCAACAGCTGCTCATTTAGACCAAGTGGATGTTAATACAAAGTCATAACATAGTCGATGTTGTCAGATTATCCCACACGGTCTGCTCTGCCTTCAGAAACATCCTTGGCCTTTCACAAGGACAGACATTGGCTCCATGGTTACCTTGTTTAGAGTGATCAGTATGAGATGGTATTCTTATGCAAACAGTTTTATTAATAATCAGAGAAAAAGTATGTATCAAAATTGTTCTAATGCTTGGGCACCAACACACAGGTCTACCTGGTCTATCTTTAATGTTCTTGTTTTTTTTTCCAACCGAGTTTCCAAAGAATATCCAAAGATATTTTTGCTGAAACAATATATCAATTAACAAAATAGCTAGAGTAGTAGCAGATACATTTTCTGTCAAATCAATTATTGACTAATTGTTACAGCCTTAATCTCAAGTGTATTAGTTACAGCAGTGTTTCTCAAACAAAGCAGCTGACGAGCCACGGGTCTTGTAAATTCTGTTCAAATCAAACCTTCAACCAAAGCGGAGAAATCTGGCATTTACTTTGTATCCTCCAGCCAGCGTTTGCTCTGCATGCCCCGTATGGAGCCCACATTAAAATGTAGATGTGAGCTCCACTCTGTCTCTTTTGTCTCTGCCTCTGGATTCATCTGTCTCTCCTTGTGTCGCTCTCTCTTAACCTCCCTTTGTGTCTCTCTTTGACTGTCATCCCGTTCCGTTAACATCAATCGTCCTCTGCTAGCTTTCGTCCAGATCTCGCTCCTTCTCTCTGTCACTCTCTGTTTTCCTTTTCCTCCCTGCAACCCTACCCCCACCTCCTCCGCCTTCAGTGTGCGGTGATCCTGAATTACAGAGGGGTACTCAGAGCAGGTGTGCAGCTGGCCCGGCTACTGCCGCTGACTCAAATAAACACTGATAGGTGAGTAGTGAGCTGCTGGGGTTGAGCAATACAGCTGGCCTCTAATGCTGATGGACCTCCCCCAGGTCTAATGCATGCCAGGGCCTCGGCCAGGTGCTCGGCAGCATATGCACGCGCACACACCCAATGTGCACGAATACACATATCCGAAGCTACAAACGGACGTTAAACACATATGTGTGTCAGATCTAATAAGGATTCCCAGCTGCTGTAATTGCTCTACTCAGATAGTGAGCTGACGAATTCTGTTCTATGTTCATGTTCTCTGCTGCACAGAAAAATGGAGGTTATCATTTAGTTTGACTTGGAAATAAAGAATAAAGCCAGGACACTGGTTTATCCATGTGATTTTCTTTTTATTTAACTGGAGCAAAAAATACTTAAACGAGTCAGGAGGCCAACAGCTTTTGCCGTTGGCTCGGACACTCAGCGGCCAGGTGGGTAGTTTAAGGAGCATGTTCTGGTGGGAAAGACCGCGTTCTTTCATGAGCTGTAAATGCTTTGTCTTTCTGTCATCACTCCAAGGTTTCCTCGTGTTTCTCATTTCCCCCCTTCTCTCTTTTTGTGCAAACACAGTACAACGGCCTTAATTCTTGCTCGCTAAGCCCAGGAAGGCGATGGAGAAAAAAAATCCAATAAACCTAAGCTCCTTCTTGACTCTCTGAGATGTTATTTAAGGGTGAAACGTGTTCGATTTTTCCATTCCACCTGGACGCCCTCACGCCCCTCTTGCCCCCCTATCCAATATGGATTCAAGATGTTCGTGCCTTTTTACCTTACCTCCTGCTGCCCCATGTTAAGAGAAAGAGAAGAGTAAATACGCAAAGGGTGTTTGAATAATGCAAGGCGAACAATAAATGTCAGGGCTAAAAATTCACAATTTCCCTGCATTGTCTCGCCGGCATTCGCGACATGTTTTATGCATTTTATAATTAACGGGAGGGTCTCGGAGGAGACAAGGCCTGGCAGTTACACTTATTCAGTTCACTTATTTCTGTTCGATGTCCCGTTTTTAAGACGTTACAGAACATCATTTAAAAAGGCAAATCTCACAGCTCCTCAAAGTGGGAAACCGTTGCAGGGGTTCTTGTCTAAATCAGTATCACTTCCAACATGTATGAGCTGCATCGTGTATCTAAACTGTATATTTATGATAGGAGGGAAGACAAACCTAAAAAAAATGAGATTTCCAATTTTTAAGTTAAGTTTGTTTGCAAAGTTGGTTTAATCTGGTATAATGATTGAGGTTTCTAATATAAGGTATATCAAAGTAAGGAGACTTACATACATAATCTGTAACAAGGCACATAGAGGCTTGGAATGTGAGGCTGTCTTATTCCATAGGATGTAGTTTTGGCCCCTCCCAGGACGTAACAAACAGCAATTAGATATCTACCAGGTGGCACATTTTTAATTTGCACTAGCTTTACCTCTGGGCCATACAGTAAAAGGAACAGCATCAGCTTACCATCCCATTCATCAACTTCTCATCCTGCTTTTAGTTGCATAAATACATTCGTTTGACAGATGACTTTGCTAATTGCCTTTTCAAACTGCAGTAATCTCTCGCTGCAGCGAGCGAAAATTAAAAATGCAGTGCCCTGATGGTTTTTTCATGTCTGAGCCTGCATTTATCCACCTGAAATTAATTATCTAATTTGTTTGTAAGATAAATAGGGAATACTTAGGATCCCAATCCACTTAAAGCGTCCTCTCCGCTACTTTACATATCCGTCTGAAATGCTGATTTGTCCCTGAAGACTCAGCATCCTGCTAGTCATTAACAGTGTGTGTGGGAGCAAGCCTCTACTTTTTTTTCTCTCTTAAGTAAAGCTTTGTCAAAGTGGCACATTAAAGAAATAGTTAATGCAGCGTGTGTTTTTCTGCACCGAACAAATACAAACACCCCGTTGTATGCGTAAGCACTCTTCCACCGGGAAGCTAACGTTAGTTTGGCTAACAGCTAATTCGGCTAACTGCTAGCTGCCATAGGAAAAACTCAAAAAATTCCTTTGTACCAGTGAGTTTCAGTGGGATGGTTCTCACTAATCTAATTAAATAATATACATTTTCTGGCCAAAAATAAGAGTTTATTGAGTAATTTAGATCTTTTCACATCCATAACTCTATTCAAAGATGGCAGCCCCAATAAGAAACGCCCTGGATCTACAGTCCTAATGGGCCAGGCAGGTCAGAGAATTAAAGTCCTGATGCAGAAAACCTGAACAGAAAGACTTAACACAAGTGAACAATCATTTCTCACACATCACGTATAAATGTTGATCAAATGAACCAAGGAAATGTACACCTTCTTTTTTAGCATTTAAACCAACAATGACTCAACGAAATGACATATTTGGGGTGAGGAAAATAGGCCCTGTGCAGTCCAGTGTTCTTCCACATGTGTAACACTAGCCATAAAACATAAGCATGAATGGAACTTACACTTTAACAAGAGGCAATGCCCTCATCTGTAAAATGTAACTTCTTTAGAGGAATGAAAGCAATGCCTTTCTGCATTTAATAATACTCTACGTTTAATAACAATAATTATGTGTGTCCAACATGCAGGGATATTATGATGTGCACATTCAGAGCAGTTATGATTGATTTTATCTTTATAAATACCACTTAGAGGGACATTGTGCTGCCTTCATAATTTTGGACTGTAATCAAAATATGTGGACAAAAATGTCCATCAATCAAAACTGTGAATTAAAAGAAATGTATCACCATGAAATTAAAGCCAGTGTTTCTTTCTTGTTGTTGCAGGCCAGTGGTAGGTGACTGTCAGAAGAAATGCCGGTCCTAGGTGCCCTAGTACATCACCACCTGGACCATGGCGACTCCTTGGCCAATGAGAAAAGAGAGGTGCTCCCATGGTTCCGCCTGCCTTGCTAGATGGTTGGTGTCCTCCTTGATGCTCCTATGGTTGCCGTGGGTGTTGCTATGGGTGCCGTTGCCCACCCGAGCTGAACAAGTAGGTGGCGGGGTACACGGCGGGAAGGTCCACAGTTCCCTGTCGTCATCCTCGTCCTCGTCATCTTCCTCTGCCTCCGCCTCGTCCCCGTCCAGCTCTTCGGCGTGGGGCTTCAACCCGAGGCAGAGTGGGGGTCAGCTGGACTGGCTGCTGTCAGAGAAGGGGCCTTTCCACAGATGTCCAGAGTACACAGAGTTCAGAGAGAGGTTCCAGCAGGGATTTTCTACCAGATACAAGATTTACAGGTTTGTGTGTGTAGCAGGATTTAAAATATAAACGGGTTGGAGGAAAAAGGTGTGCTCTAACTCATATCTAAGGCTACATGCCCACCCTTTTAAGTAGCTCTTCCCAACCTTTTTGGCTTACAATGTCAGAGATACTGCTGTTATTTTTTTCTCTATTTATCTTTTTCAGGGTGAGAGTACTCCTCGTTGTGAGTACACTGATCTTAATGTGTAAAATTGAATACTAGGATATGTTTACTTCTCTTAAGTACTTCTCTCGTCGCACGTTGAACATCTCGTTTAATTTTTAATGATTCTTTGAGACCTAAAGAGCTAAACTATTCAGTATTCAACAAGAATAAATAAAAACAAAAGACAAAAAACAGATTGGGGAAAGGTAGAGCAAACTAGATGGAATTGTGTTTTGGTGTATTCTGTGAAGGACGATTCATCACACGCTAAAATATAATCACAGATGCATGTATCAGTTGTAGTCTAATTTTGTCCAAATGAGGCCCTAAGGCTTGTCAAATCTGACTCCTATTAATTAATTCCCTGCGCCGTCTTTAATCAAACTTAAGTTTACCAGAACACAAGGATCAATCTGAGATGAAGAGTTTAGTTAAAGCCAATTTACTGAGTACAGCATAAGAGAACAACACAGCTGTCCAACAGCATCTGAGTTTCCCTGGCAACAGACTTTAAGTCAAAGCCGGTCCACCAAGATCTCAGCTGAGTTTTTCCTAGGACTTTATTCTCTCCTCACAGAGGGGTGTCTCTTAGTTTTTAGACAGAAACTTTTATCTTCACAAACGCGCTCGCGCACACACTCGCACACACACACACACACACACACACACACAAGGCCGGGACCTTGTGGTGCAACTTAACTTCCTGTCCTGTGTTCCTTCTTATCTCATACACAATTCCCTCTCATGCCATAAAGGCTTAAACTACTGCTAAAAGCTCAAGCTTAACCTTCTATGCTTCAGTGACATTTCCTTGAACCACTTCCTCAATGACAGCTTCTTTTGCAACATGCACAAATAGAACTTTACCTGCTAATAGTCTCCCCTGTGTACATCTTCCCAGCCGATCAGTCAATCTTCTTACAATCTCTTTAGAATGTCGTCGGTCCTATTTACCGCTCACAGGAGGGTTCTGCAACCTTGATTCACTTGTTTAACTCTGTGTCTCCTTCAAAGAATCTTAAATACTGTTCTCAAACGCCACCGCGTCTGAGGAAGAAGTGTTGTCTGAAGGATAAGATCAGGCATCTAACGTCCCTTCCCTTGCTGTTGCCCTTGAACTTCTTGGAGGGAAATGACACGGATGAGTAAACTTAAAACACTTGCTACTAACCTCGCACACGCACAACTTCAACTATGAAGTGTAATCACCAAAGCACACTATTTCAGAGCATCAAAAAGAGAACAGGAGGAAGAGTCCAAAGCCATGCCTTTGGCTCTGTGAGGTACCTTTGCACAAAACCCCTAATGTGAACCTCATGGTGACGCGAGTGAGAAAAAAGCCAGGAAGTCATTAGGATGCATCATGTGTAAAACATGGATGTCGGCACTGGATTCTGTGTTGAACTGAAAACTCTGACATGCTGGTCATTAAGATTCACCATCTTGAGACGTGTCTGTACCACATAATAAGGCATTTCATATGATAATTGTACACCCTCATGTTGTCCTTGGATCAAATTGGACACTTTTTCAAAGGTTTTCATATCAAAAATCTGGGAAGTTGAAATAAGTGCTGAAAATGTCGAAACAAGCAACAAAATGTTGAGAAGAGTGACAAAAAGAGGTTGAAAAAAGCACGATCAACATAAAAAAAGCGCCAAAAACGTCATTGAGAAGGGACAACAAAAGTATTTATTTCCATGTTCGATGGGAAGACAACACAAGGGTTAAGATATTTTAAAGCCGTTTATCTAAATATAAGTTATGGGCCGACTGAGTTGTGTACTGCTGTTGTTTTTCTCTCCAAATGTTGCAATAAAACATTTGGCCTGTTTCTCCCATCAGGGCTGTATAACGTCATGTTGGGGTCACTGCTCCTTATTTGTAAAAAACATCAACAACAAACTTCATTCTAAGCACACATGAGGGCACAAATATTTCAATGTCATTACTTGACATCGAGCACCCAAGTATTATCAAAGCAAAATCACTGAGTGAAATATATGAAACATTTTGCCACATCGTACTCAAATGAAATGGAATAAAAAGGTGATAACAAGATGTTACACAAGCACAGAAGCAAGCACTAGAGGTCAATTTAATGACATTATTCTTTTCCGCTTTGCTTTTAGAAATACATAGCAATCTTTTTCTTTTGTTTCCAATAGTGCAGCACTAACACTAGAATTCCATTAAGCCCCGTCTGTATATGAGAGCGTGTAATGAAAAGACGTATTGCTTTTACTCCAAACATGCATTATTGTCAAACACAGCTCGTCTGTATTAAAGTTCGCTGGATGGGTGGAAATTCAATTCAAGCAGCAGTATTATGATCGGTGTAACACTGGAGGAAGGGATTGTAGGACTGGAATATCTTCTCTCCTTTTATTACAGAGCATTCTTTGTCTTCTAATAAGACAGGGAAAAGGGAAGGAACAATGGAAACTTTTGTTAGGAGATTTAATTGGAAAAGGGCCTTTTTTGACTGATTTTGTGTCTCTATTTTGGGGGAATTGATTTTATGGAAAGCTCATTGCTGCCGTGATTAACGAGGTCCTTGCTTATTTAACAAAATAAAACATGTTTAGAGTTGGACTCTGTGAGTGGCTAGATAGGGATCAGAGGGAACGGTAAATGGATTTATTTAGTGAGATTAAAGTCAAAGTTTTATATACGTTCACTACATTCTAATTAACTAATCCAATGTTTTTTAGGCCAAGGACCCCTTAGGTGAAAAAGACACCATATACTGTATGTTTTATACAGTTGCGTTGCATAGTAAACTGGGCCTTCAATAATAATGTGTAGGGTGGCCTAAATCCTTTATACACATCTTTTTATTGTGCATACAATTCCAAGCTTTTAAAATAAAAATTGCATGTTTTAAATTTTAAAATGTGGCACATTAAATCCTTAACGCTATGGTGCGTAGTTTCTGCCGCTCGGACGCCACGATCTTCTGAACATAGCCATACTGAGAATAACAGAGAGTTTTGGGGAGCTGACAGTCTCAGGACCCTATTTTAACGATCTAAGAAGGTGCGTTTAGGGCGTGTCCAAATCCACATTTGCAAGATTGATGGCGGCATAAAGGGTCCGTGTACCAGGTGGTTGTACTTAGTGTCTTCATTAATTCATAGGTGTGTTTTCGGCGTAATATGCCAGAAACCAATCAGAGTGTCATCTCCCATTCCCTTTGACAACCAGGTGCGTTTGTACCTTGGCGTAATGCTGTTAAGATGGCAGATTTTCACAGCAATATTTTTATGTGTAATCTTTTGCACGTGTGTGTGCGGCTGCACTTCCCTGTGTGTAATAGGCATAGCGTGCGTGCGCTGTGCATAAACCTAGGCTCATTTTACCAATGCGCTTTTAAAATAACAATGAAATGAAGCTATTCATTTTAGACCAGTTTTTGATGGTCAATGGTGCAATCACTTCCCGCTGCCTCAAGATAGCAATACACCAAGAATTCACCTGAACACCTCCCTGTAAGACGAGAACGTGGGCGCTGGATGGTCATAGAATAGCAAATTATAGCCCTTAACTAGCTTTGTGGCAACTTATTTGGCAAAGGCTTGAATGTAATGGACGTTCATAAATATCATAACGTTACTAAGTACTTAGTACCAACGCACTAAAACTGTATCTGTGAAAGGCTGGCTGCCGTAGCAGTAGGCCAGTAAACCTATTATTTTTAACCATCTGACAATAATTTGGCGGCCCCACTGCAGCAACTCTGAGTCCCCCCTAGGGGCCCCGGACCCCTTGTTGAAGACCTCTGTTCTAATACTGTAGATAAAAGAGGAGCACAGAATAGAGTAGTGGAACTAGTGTAGGTTGTGATTCTGTCATATTTTTCTTCAAGCCCTCAGTCTTGCTGATTCTTTCTGTTCTAAATTACGAGCTCAGCAGGATCAGGGGAAATGTAGTGCAGGGTTGAAAGAGGATTTTTATGAGCAAGCATTACAACTTGAAAAATACATGTAGTAGATATTTAATACAGTCATAGAAACAGGACTGTTCATACATTCAGCGTTCACATATCTTAGGATATGACGTCTTTTAAAGATGTCTGACAGCTCATAACTCCACACTCATAAATCAGACAAAATCTTTTTTATTTATGTTAAATTTCAGTAAAATTCAACATCAACATTCAAGCAGTATTCAAAGGGGGAAATGACAGCTGCAATGATGCAATATCTTTCAAATTATACCGTAAATCAAAAAAGGTCTCACTCTACACTGTGAGACTCACACTTTTCGGACAGCTGAAGTACATCAGTATTATAGTGGACTTTGTAAGGGAAACTTTTCACCTGTCGTTCATAATTATAATTCAAAACTGGGTGTACTCATAATCAGGAGAAGATGGGTATTATATAAAGACATTCCTTTTTAATATAGCTACAGTTACAGTTTTGGGGATGCCTATATGTGAACATTGAATTTCTATCAAACATTCAGATGGTTCTTATAATATAATGAAGCATTCATCCAATGCTCTTATTGTTTATTATTTCTCCAGGGGCCAGACATTTGCTAAGCCCCTGAAACTGACAGAAGTATTTTGAAATCAATTCCTTGAAAGACAGGAATGCCAATGTGCCAGTGTAAAGGCCCTCAGAATATATATAGGTATATATACACACACACACACACACACACACACACACACACACACACACACACACACACACCTATACATGCGTAATAGGAGGGACTGTAGTTGTTTAACCCTTGTGTTGTCCTTGGGTCAGACTGACCCCAGTGTTTTATAACAGAAATTTCAATTTCATTCAACCCAATTGCCCAGAAATAACACAGATGATTCCATACAACATTCTTCAGGTAAAATTATTGATTACTTTCATTGAAGTATGGATAATTTGATATAAATGAGGTTTGTTGACCATGAATTCCAAGAGTAAGTTTAAAACCTGTTACTAAACCAGCTCAGTTTTTTCAAAAAAAGCACCAGAAGCATGGAAAAAGTGACAAATAAATCTGAAAAAGTGTAGGGGGGAAAGCATTGGAAAAACACAAAAAATATTTATTTTTTCATTTTGACCTGGAAGGAGAAGTTCATGGTAAACGGGAAGACAACTCAAGGGTTAACTCTGCTCAGGAAAAGTGTTGTGTACTCTGTAAGTTGACATTCATTCACACTAGCATTTTCAGTCAGTTTCCGTAAGGATCTCCGCACACACAAACATGCTTGAACAAAGGAAAGCAGCTAAATGCGTTTTTCTTTGTCGTATTTTGATAGACAAATAACAAAACGGTGCTTCACAGCCAACATCTGGCCAGCAGTGAGACAGATTTTTAGTTTATTTTAGTGCGGTGATTCTCAAAGAGGGGTCTGGGAAAAAGTTATCAGATTCATTCAATTAAATTATCATGATATTAAAATTCTTAAAAATAAATAAATCTATATACACTTATATATATATATATATACATATACACACAGTAATACAACAGTGACCTTATTTATTTATTGCTATTGATTGATTTCAATGTTGATTGACATTGCTCAACACATTTTAGAATGATTGTTTCGCCCGTGGTTAACAACTCTGGGCTAACCCACAAATTCATGAGTACCGGTAACTGTATAGTTAGAGAGGGCAGTGTGTACCCAGACAAGAGGTCTTTCAGTGTGTCCAGAGGCCGTCAGCTGTCTGGTCTATAAATAATCCAGTGCAGTCCTGCTCCAGGTCCAGAGTTTATATTGGCTCCTGTCACCATTATCATTATTCCAAATTTAATACCAAATGTGATAGATATACCCTGCACCCGCTGAGGCTGCAATTTGAATCTTCATTTCCTCTACGTGGAATATATTATTTACATAAAGCCTATATATTCCGATTTTCAACTTCCCTTCCCCTCTCTCCGTGAGCTCTCTAAAAATAGATTCTTTTAAAAGTTGTCACGGACGTTTGTACTGTCAGACATGTAGACTTGCCTGAAGACTGTGTTCTAATTATCTGTGGCATTTGTTGTGTTCTCTGACCGTTGCAGAAGTTGGCTGTTTCAAAAGGCGTACAGAACTTTTGAATTGAATCATACAGGCTCTCACTTCACGTTCTCGCCTTCTCTTCCTGGCTGCCTTTTGTTAAAGAGAACATATCAGGAAAAAGGGTGATCTTTTTACGTGCTGGGGCACATAGATTTGGGTAACTGGAGTGTTTACTAACCCACAAACTGTAAGAATAAGGCAAACCAGTCTGGGTTATTTTGGGCTGCCTAGATCAGAAAACATGGCATATAACAAGCCGTTCAGATTGGGAACCCCTTCCTGTCACATGCAGGCTCATTAGAATATGCCGCCATACATTGTGTATCTCTTAACACGGTTTGAGAACTATCTTTGCAAAGGTGCAACATATTTTTCTCCCCAGCCAATCAAAACACTCAGGGGGGTTCTCAAGAGGGGGGCTTGAAGAAACCAGTGCTAAAACGTCTTAGCTAGACAATGACTATAGGTATCTGACAGACACTATGACCAAAATAATGTGTTTTTTAACATTTAAAAAAGTATTAAACTGCAGGAAAGAGGGTCTTTTTCATTAAACTGGGCTGTCTATGCAGTAGAATGGCGCAAACATTTTTGAAATGGGTGCTACATGACCGGAGAAAACACAGAAAAGAAGCTGTTCAATTCTTTTTCCCTTAAAAGGTAGAAAACCTGCAACTACCAGAATGGGTGGGTGACCCAATGCACACATTTTGACTGGCAGCCGACTGGTATCAAACAATCTCTCATAACAGCTAAATGTTAAGCTGGAATATGTTTCCATAAACATTTTGGGTTTAAGGGTTCAAGTAGATTTAAGTAGGCAATGCAGTAGGAGAATTGTGGCTTGAACAGCATTTCCTAGTTTTACCCTTTCATCTGAGTTTGGTCTGAGTTTGAGAAAGAGAGAGAGAGGGCCGGCTGTCTCTCTTGACCCATTTTTTGTTCAAAGGCATCACTTGGAGGTTTTGCTGCTGGCCTGTGAGTAGGGACATCTGGGCATTTGTAAGATGGAGGGAAGTTTACCATAGTTCATTTGGAGATACTACCAACAGTGACAGAAAGTTAGTTTAAAATCAGCAAAGTATCCCTTTAAAGCATGTAAACATGTTACAGTAGAAACCAAAAATACAAGTATAAACCTGAAAATTAGCATATGTCTCCTTTAACTTTCATTCAGGAAAAAGTCAGCTGAGCGTGTGAGGATGTGTGACGGCCAGGTGTCAGCTGGACTCTCAGCTGGTGCCTCTGGCGGTCCTGTGCTGCTTCTCTTGTCACTTGGATGGCAGGAGGTTTCAAAAGTCTCTCATTCAAACAGAGCTTGTGGTCTTGCATTGCAAGACCTTCCTCCACAGCGCTTCGAAGGAGGGTCTGGGTAGTTCAAACAGCAATCCCTAGACAGGACAAAAAACATGCTCTGGATAGTCTAGCTTGTTGTCTGGATTAACCCTGTAGAGATCTGAGGAGCAGTTAACCATAGTCCTCAGAAAACACAAAAAAAGGGGAAGGTGACTGACATCCAGCCAAAAAGAAGATCGAGCGGGCATCCAGACAAATTTCTGGTAGCACCTGAACAATCCCGGAAGTCGTCAATATAGACTAACATGCTTGTAACAGTACACTTTAGTACTAATGACCAACTCCTTATATGTGGAGTCTATTCACTCTCTAACTTGAAGTGTTTTTTCTTTCACAATCACAGACTCTGCTGTCTACCCGTCCATTCTGTCTCCCTCTTCCTTGACTCGAATGCAATAGAAAAGACAGCATCACTAACAGATGAGGGGGAAGTGCAGTGTGAAGTGGCAGGTGAAGGTTTTGTGACATAAGTGGGGCAGATTGTCATATAACTCTGCTTTTAGCTGTGGGACACTTCCAGTGAACGTCTTGACAGCAACATGGCAAACTCCTCCTGATGTGTTTATCTTACTCCTCATAGCTTTTTAGATTGTTTTTATTTTTTTGTTTTTGGCAAATGTATAAATCATGGAGCATTAACATGGATTATTTTTATTGGTGTCCTAGAGCTGTGGCTGAATTCATGTGCTGTAGCATTTTGAAACATTCTCACTCCGAAGGCACTGTGGTAGACACTGTTTCAATCTAGTGGTTGTTTTTAGATGTAAGCAGCCAGCAACAAAAGGATGTTGCTGGCTGGTGGACAACAAAAGGAAAGAGCAGGAGAACAGAAACGGTTTGTGATAACCGTTATAACTTAACTTTGGTTAAGGTTAGGGAGAGATCCTGGTTTTAAGTTAAATCACAGGCTATATTAAAGAATATAGGACATAATTGTAAAGTTGAATCATTCTGCATCCCTATGAGTTGATGTTATATTGTAAAATATACAATATAGTTTTCAATGAACACATATGTTCTTTGTTAACATGTTTGTGACCAGCCAAATATGAACATTTCCTCATTGTGTTAATAGAAAACATAATCTGGGCAGCATTACGTTGCCTTCAAAGCGTATTTGTGTCCCATATTTCTAGGCTACCAGGTTAAAACTGCGTCACTCCAGCAGGTGAAGCTCTTACTGTCAGAAGTCTTTGTGCACTAAGCCTTTTTCTTTTCATGACACGTTGATGCAGACTCCTGGTTCCTTTAGCAGCCTTTTTACAGTTTGATACAAAGTTGTTTCTTTGTTACTAAGTAACTGCCATTTCAGTTGGGTTGGTGAATGAAGTCACTCATCACTAAAAGCAGTCCTAAAGAAAGAAGTGCGTCCATATATCCTTTGATGAAGTCATGACTCAGCCCTATACAAACTGTCATGGCTCTCATCTCCCCTCCTCGCTGTCAGATATTCATGGCTGCCCTTGTGTAGGTGCTTTGTTAATGCGTTCCGTAACTTTTGGGATTGTTTATGGTTTTTGATTTGATTGCTGCACCCCCCCGAATACCCACAACAACAAAGCCCTTGTACACTTCAGCCTACGCGTCCTATACTTAAAGTATTCCTCAAGAAAACTGGCACACTTCCTCCCAGTTTGTATGAAACAATGACAGTGGCAGTGAAACAAGGCCAGTGGGGGTCTGACAACATGGTCCAAGGACCCACTGCCAAGCCCTCTTTTTTACAAGACAAAAATAAAAAACAACCCTATCCAAAGCTTTGGATCCAGGTAGTCATATTCTACATGAAGTACATTTTAAAGAAACATTTAACTTGTCTTTCTTTTCAATTCGGTGTATTTCTGTTTAGTTTTTTGTTTTTTCATCATAGAAAACTTATGTAAAAATTTAAAATAAAACTTGCTTGTGTCTTACAATATGAAATATGAAACCCTTTCTGAGTAATATTGGAAATTCTTATTATTTCTGAGTGTAGTACTGAGGAACATCATTTCATCAACATTTTACAAAATTGGATCAGTGATGGTGGAGATAGAACAGTGGAAAGGTGAATGAAGAGACTGGCGGCCCGGATAAAAATCATAATTTTGCAATTAGACCATAATTAGGATTATAGCTAATTTGCATCTCATTAAAAAGAAAAAAGTCACACAGACACTGCGGAGAAAGCAGTGACTCCATCACATGTAAAAAAGCATCTCTCTGTGTTTCTAATTGCACTTCCGAGACCTTTTCTAATGCTATCTGATTGTTATTAAGGAAAATACGCGCCGGCAGTCTTTTCTCTGCATTAACTTTCCACAGGGCGAGATCCAAATTTGCTGCTTTAATTAGCTATTCATAAAGAGTAATGGAGATGGGGAAACATGTCAGCCACATTTGCCTGCGTTAACCCTAATTATTGCACAACTTTGATTAGATGCTACAACCTTAAAGTGCTCCTATTATGCTTTTTTTTTTTACTTTTTCCATTTCCCTTATTGTGTTACAGTATATATCTTTTTGTGCAAGTTATGTGTTTACAAAGAGAAAAAGGCCAAAGTCCACCGCAAAGGGAGTTTCCATCTTCCAAATAAAACACTGTTCACAATCTGCTCCAAACAGCTCTGTAGGCGATTGAGTTCCAGCCTTTACTTGTGTGATGAATGTGCGTCCCTTTCTAACACACGGTATAATGTTTGCCTAGCTGCTAGCGTGGCACGCCCTCATACTCTGCATCTGACTGGCTAGTAGTCCTTACTGTACATGTGCAACTCCCAACAAAGATGGAATAGAAGCGCGATGCCTCACTCTGTTGCTAAAACAGAGAGCTCAACACACAAAAGAGGAGCTGGAGCAATGTGCAGTACAACAATAATATGGTGTTTTAAAAACCTATTCTGGTGCAACATCTAAATATAATTATAAACCTCAAAATGAGCATAATATGAGCATTGTAAAGCCCCCCTCCAACCAGTGTTACTTCCTGTTTAACGGTTGACGGTTAACCATTCTTAAGCAGACAATGGTTGTGTGGATAATCTGACATCATCCATAACCATGGCAACCATAACGCAGTGGCATCCATAACGCAGTGGCATCTTTGAAAACAGCACAATTGGCTGCAGGGTGCCAAGATTGTCAAATTTTTTTTTTTGTGCAAGACTAATTAGGCATGACTTGAGACAGTTGTAAAACCTAAAGCCGAGTCCGGACCAAAGGTTAGCGACGAGGCACGTTGAAACTTGCAACTCATTGCAACGCACTGTCTGCAGCGTTGTAAAACCTTCCAGTTTGCACTAATGCAACGAGACAGTGTATCATCACCAATGAAACAACTCCTTGTACTTCCATCCTAACTTACGACTACTTTAAACCCCTGGTTGAAATATCCCAGCAAACAGGCAATTCTATTTAGTAATTCATTTTTTCAGTTTCTGCAGTTATTGATATGTTCTCCAAATATGAAAGCACTTAACTTATGTGATATCTTGTATTTGAAGCTGTTTATTTTAAGGATAAAAAGGGTTATAAGACATACATATTTGACATTGCGTACCATCTTGAACAGTGCAATCTGTACGATGGACAAAAGTACCTGGGGAAAATAATGACTCCAACTTGTACCAAAGTAGTTGTTGATTATCCTGTCAAACAATACATCACCTCAAACTCCTGCATGAGGAGTGAAGAGTCTCATCTGTGTGGATTTGGATGTGAAAGAACACAGCACAGCAGGGAATAACAACACCCTTTTATTATCTTCATCTGTCTGAAATGACAAAGCAGACCCGCCAAGCAGTTCTTTTAAAGACAGAGACAGGGACTCTGCCTAATTTTCACTTCTACTTCTGGTGGACCTGAAAAAGATTGGCTGCTGATGAGACACAGGGCTTAGACTGCGGGCTTCCTCTGTGGTCCACAACATCAGAGACACAAAGCGCTTAGCGTGAACAGAGCAGCGGGGCAGAAACAGGCCTGTGGCTCAGTGATGGAAACAGTCAGGCGGCAACAGTAGGATACACTTGCCTGTTGGGCACACTGTGTGTGTGTGTGTGCATATGTGTTTGTGTGTGTGTGTGTGTGTGTGCGCTTTTGTGTGTCTGACCAAAATAGCTCTCACAAAAGGACATAGCTCAAATTTAGATCACACACTGCCCCGACACACAAACACATAGGGACTTTGCAGTTGTTAACATCTCTATTTCATAAAGGGATGAAACAAAAGAAGCAGCTGTGCATATTACCACTGGTCTTCAACACCAGCCGGGTCCAAACACAAATACACACACGCACACGCAGACACACACACACACACACACACACACACACACACACACACACACACGCACACACACGCACACACACACACACACACATACACACACACACACAGATTAAGAGGATACACAGGAAAATCTCGAACAGTACACATTGAGATAAGCAGTATACATACATGCAATTAAAAGCACAAGAGAAAACGGCCAGACAGTTTATTAACTAGTAGTTTTTTTTTTTCAGCCAGTAAATAATTCTTGAAAAAAAGCACAGAGTTTGACTTCCTTTGCTTTGATTCTATACAAAAGAGATGACAAGAACATCCCCAGAAGTAACAGTTTGTGTCAGCTTTTGAATGTGCCACAAAATTCAAACACAAAACAGTGCTACATCAGGGATTTATGTAATGAATTAACCTGGTGCGCTCAGGGAGAATATCATGAGTGATGTATTACCTTTTTAAAATATACCCAGCAGTGATTGTGGAAAATAAAGTAGAACTGCTCTGTAAAGCAGCAGGTGAACATGAAAGAGATCTTGTCTTTAGAAGGTGAATAGTTTCAAATTGATGTGAGGCTCTCTCAGATTTCACATTAACCTTTCATATAAGCTGTTTGCCATCGAGAAGAGATTTGGTTTACAAAAGGAATGCAAAGCTAAATCCGTCTAAACAAAATGTGTCCAGGAGACGAGCGAGCTAGAGATGAGTGTGTGGGTGTGTGTATGTATGAACCTGTGTGCCTTCCCATTTAGCCTCTATCCAATAAATACATCACAAAATAACTCTTTGAAATTGCCATTAAATTGCCTTGAGTTCTTCAGCCCACAAAGTTCATAAATAACTTTATGTTTAAGGAACGTTCCACTTAAAAGCTATTGAATATCATTAACTCAAAGATGTTGCTGAAAAGTTTGTAACTCACTTCTTTGTGGATGACACCCAGCTCGGATTTACAAGCAGCAGTTAAAAGGGATTCCGATGGCAAACTGGAGTCAATCCTAAAACATCTTTTTATGTATCAAGACACCCATACAACTGTCTCAAACCACTGCTTGAGCCTCATCTCTACTTGTGATCCATCTGTTCATGCACACTCCACTACTGCATTAAAGGTTTTATGGAACATCCTCCAGTGTCCTTAGTACAATGTAATATATTCAGAACTCTGCTGCTTGCCTGCTAATGGTTATGGGAGTCAGTGAGTCTCCCATAAACATAACTTGAAAATTATTTCAAATTCACCATATAACAAGGGTATGTCCCAATACCCACACTTGCCATCTTGAGCAGTTGGTAACTTTTATAAAACTAACTTTTTTTAACTGTCACTATATCCTGACAGTAGCACATGTCACAAAAAAACCTGTGGAAACATGTTTTTCTGCTTTCCCCTAGTGCTCTTAAAAGCATTAGCAGGTTTCTTCCACAATTAACAACCAACGTCCAGGAGGAGTCTCTAATGTGTAATGTAGGAATTTGTGTATTGTCCCGTAATGTAAGGTAGTATGCAGAACTCAGGACACACCTGTGTCATCCCAACACAGTACACTAAAGTGCCCTTAAACTGCATTCCTTCTAATAAGAAAGTTACCCTGTTTCTCACTTGATTTAATACCTCAGCAGACATTGCCTAATGAGTTTAAAGTCTAATTAGGGTCTAAAGTAAAATTAGGGCAGGGCTACCTTGTGATTGACAAGTTGTTACCACAGCGACCAGTTAATTGGGACAGGGGCTTAGCAATCCATGGCCCTGTGTACATTTAAATAGCTATTTACTGTTGGGTGTCATCTTTGCTTATGTCTTAGAAATATGAGCTGGTGGATGCAGCTTGCTAACCATGCTAGCTAGCGCTAGCATTAGCTGGTGGTGTAGCGCCGCTCCCCAACTCCACCCTCTCTTCCAAACACGGTCAGATCCTGCTCCAAAAAACAAGATAGCAACGGCCAAAATGCAAAACTCAAGGCTTTAAGGCTTTAAAACTGTAATCTACAATCTTATGGTTGACTTCACGGTGGTTACATCCACATACAGTCTGTGTGGTACACAGTACGGTTGAGACAAGTACAGAGCACCTTAATGTTGGCTGTAACAGTGTTTAACAGTAAATGGCTATTCAAATTACATAATGAATGTTTCCCCCAAAACACAGCAACTGTATTTGAATTTCTTTATATCTGTAAGCAAAATCAGAAAATTGGAAAGAGACCAACCTTCCTAATTTGCAAACACATCATGCAAACACATTAAGCACCACACTGAGTAACCAGAAGATGCACAAATGGTATGAGTATGTTAGAGTGAGGGAAAGAGAGTTGTGGGAAATACATTTCCTGTTTTGGATGTATAGATTCCCAGTAGAACGTAGTGTGAAATGTGGAGGCTTCCTTTACCAAGTCCCTGTGAGAACAACCAGGGCACACACACATTTGTGAAATAAAGAGGGAGAGATGTGAGTGAAAAATAAAAATCTTGGAGCTACATGCACACGGACACACACACGCACACACACGCACACGCATACACACACACATACAATACAACATCAAAAAGAGCTTTCTGTCAAAGAAGATTACGTCAGATACACCAGTGATGGGATGGAAATCCCATCTTTTCTTTGTTTCTTTGTTCATCATCAAAAGATTAGGTTTTCTGAATGAAACACCCCCTAACACACCCACCATCTCTCCCTATGGCCTCTCTGTGCATCTTTCTCAGACAAACACGTAGAGTTGGGGAGCTGACAATTTCAGAGAATTGGCCAATCAGATCAGTGGAGTTTGGACAAATTTGTTAAGGATTCCCTTCAAATCAAGCTCTCTGTTGTTGTAAATGGGTTTTCATTCCTCTCAATAGGACACATGAAAATCTCAAGCAATTGGACTTCAGTGTATTTTTGTAATAATGGTTGGTATTTTACAGAAAAGCCCCAGCATCCTTGATAGAAGGGCATCAATATGAATGGATTTTCACCAATATTTTTGGTTATTTGCCAATAAATAAAACGTTTTTCTAAGTTGTTTACAGACTTAACTATCAGGTCAATTCCTAAATTTAGATTAACCCAGTGACCCCCACTACTTAGCAACCGAACCCCTCAGAATGTTCATCTTTATAATGGGCCTTTTCAGACTAGGTCCAAAACAAAGCTTTGTGTTCTCAATTATTGAGAAAAAGTCTTTATTTGTTACCTGTGCATTTGTTGTTATGGTGCATCCATAAATATGCATTACATCTGGTGAAGACTGGCTTTGAGTTGAACCTGTGAGCACAATGTTTGACCACACCAGAGTTCCTTCTACACTTGCTTAGATATACCATAGAGGCCTATAATCTTGAAACATTTGTACATATAATTATAAAAAATGATGCACTGGAACTTGTTTGTATTTGTTACTGTAAGCCTTATATTGACTGCCACTGTATAAGACTGCAAAAACCTATGTAGGGAAGAGGTTGTGGTGGTGAATGCGTCCCAAAACACAAGACTTTTAAGCCACAGAGCAGATTTTGTGTCCCAAAAGAACTTAAGAGGAAAGCACAAGACTTTCAACCAAAAAACAAGTGCTCATGTCCCAGAATTACTACTTAAGGGGCCAGGGGCCTCATCTATAAAGACTGTGGAGCTTTCATACCAGAAGATTGGGTACGTCCAAAACTTGAAAAGTACATACGCACAGAAATATTCACGTGTATAAAACTGGGCGAACGTCAGGTCAGCTTTCCTTTATACATCACAATCAACGGGAAATTAAGTGCACATGAACAAGCCACCGACCCGCCTTGCCTCCTCCCATAAAGTAATATGGAAATGAATATGGAAATAAATTTGGCCCGGATATCATTTTTTGTCCAATCACAACAGGTTATTCCGCTGCAGACGGGGGGAAAAAAACATTTTGTGATGTTCAAGGTGCTGCTCACGGAGGTGGAGGTGAGAAAACAATGTTCTGTTTGGAGGTTTGCCATCCCTGATAAGCAATAAAAGAAAATGCCCACAGTAGCAAATGGTGATGGTGGAATGGTGGAATGCACCAAACCATGGCAGAAATAAAAAAGGTCTATTGTTGAAGTGGAAATCAAGCCAATAATGGCAGTGCTACACCAGATACAGAACAACATGCATCTCAGTGTCAGTCCAAATTATGCACAATAAGCAGATTAATCTCACTGATGTAATACCATTTATTTCCTAAGCGTTAGTAGGCTCAGTGAAACTGACTCGGTGGAGAGGTTAGTGAGGCCAGCGTCTCCACAGCAGGTGACAGTGCACAAGGATCCGCCGCTGCGCCAAGCATGGAGGAAATAATGAAATAGTAAATAGGACTATTCAGTGCAGAATCAAGACAGTCAAGATGGCCTAGTTTTTGGGGGCACAGGTACACCTTGTTCACTTACATAGCCTACAAATCACCCACAAGATCAGTTACACATCCAATGAGTTTACCTGCCCGACGCGGAGTTTGTTCCTGGGGAGACAGAGCCGTGCGTCCCGCCTCCTGTACGCCATGAATGTCTAAGCCTACAGACATCCATGGTGAAACTACAGACTCATAGATACTATTGTATATTCCCGTGCCAATCTTTTTGTTGCACAGTGAGTAAGATATTTCATCCATGGGAAATACAGAGGATGACTGAAAATATTTTTGAAGTGGATTTTCATTCATTTCCCGTCCTCACAGAGGTTAAGTAGCCTGCAAATTACACAGTTGTTAGTGTGAAAGATCCATATTTATCCACATAAATGATGAAACTTTAATGGAATATCAGTGGATATAATTAAGTTTTTTCCCTAGACAAAGTTGCAGACTTATGCCAGTAAGGTACTTTTCAGTTAGATTTTGGTACGTTACAGAGCCAGAAAAGACACATTCTCACGTCAAATTCCTTTTTTAGTAGGGCTGTCAAAAATAGCGCGTTAACGACGTTAATTAGTTGTTTGTTGTTAATTACGTCAATTTTTTTAACGCATTTCACGCATGCGCAGTGTGACAAATTGTTCAGGTCAGGAAAGTGGTTGGGAGCTAGAGGCGAGATGGAGCAAGGTGAGCAAAGTGGGCCTATTGACGGATTCAAATATAAAAAGAATGATGATGGTACAGTTAACAAGTACAAGGTTATTTGCAAGATTTGTAACAAGGAGTTTTAATTTCACCGGAGCTGTTCAAGCTCGAGGTACCATGTCAACGCCAAACATGAATTTGCTGGCCCTTCAGGTTTGCGCCGGACAACGCTGAATGTTCGCAGGCCATTAACAAAATCAACCTCAGATAATTTGACCAACACAATA
>NC_048418.1:4589397-4640008 GCF_013103735.1 Etheostoma cragini | reverse complement strand
ATAGTGATTAATCCTGATTAATCCACTGAAAATTCTGATTAATTTGATTAAAAATTTTAATCATTTGACAGCCCTATTTTTTAGACATCAAAAAGTGTCCGTGAAAACCAGCATACGCAAGCTGTTAGTGCGTACGCAGTGTTTAAACATGAGGCCCCTGGTGTTTTATCTCTTAACCACCAATTATTCTGTAATCTTAACGTTCCGTGTCCTATCGTTATGATGCCTTCACTTAACTGTCACCTTGCCGTTTCACTGCCACCTATTGTCAGTTAAAGCTATAGTACGTAGCTTCTGTTCTAAGTAATGACAACAATTCTGTCGGTGCATCCACATGTTACAAGCCTTGCGTGATAGCGTGTCACCCCAACCTCTCCTCCACACAGCTGCTATGTAGTCAAGGCAGACACGGAGGATTAAAATATTTAATATCTTCAATCGGGTTTTTGCATTGAGGGTTCTAAACATAGCCATGCTGAGAAATACAGGGAGAGCTTTTTGGAGCTTATAGTCTTAATTAGCTTTGTGGCAACTAATTTGGCAATGACTTGAATATAACAGACGTTTGTTATTGTAAATAAACTTATGCACTAAAGCTTTAACCTTAACTACTACAACCGCTGTCATGAGGATCACCCGTCGGTGAACAGTAGCCGCAGTTTCGTAAGATATCATACGAATTGTTGTACATTGGACAGCTTCCGGTCATGAGGAAAGAACTCTAGAGTTACTCCAGGTTTAAAAACTCCTCAAACTAGGGTCTGGTGCAGCACAGAAGCAGCAGGCAGCACCTGGTAGCCGCAGTTAAGTTAATAAACGGCCTGCTGATCAGGCACCATGCAGTGTGTGGAACAGTTTGGGAAGGTTTGCAGTTTGGACCAGAGGGGAGTTCCCTTGGGAATTTCAAATAGAGGGAAGCGAGAAAACATATCGATGGACGGGAGCCAAGAGGCAGAGCTGAGGTGGTGTAATGAGTCATCCTGGTTTAAATTTTGCTAAGATCCATTGATCTGATTTATAAATTTCCAACTTGCCAGTAGACATTATATATAAATACAATATTTTGTAGTCTGACAGGAATGCTACACTTTTACGCTCCCCTGGTTTATGTATGATTATTCTTTGTGGGATAAAGTTTCCTAAAGCCAGCCCCCACCCCACACACACACACACACGCACACACGCACACACACATCTTTATTCCTGACATCTTAATCCAACGTTCACTCACACTTTACGGTACAACTGGCCAGCTGTGCCAACGAGTGAAAGTAGGAATGAACACTTAATGAAGGCCTTGTGTGCCTGGCAAATCATGTGGGTCACGTAGGAACACATAAAAAATACAGAAATATAACTTAACTCCTTCTGGGAGGAGGATTATCATTCCTTTTCCATTATTGTCTCAATTGCAGAGTTTTTCCCTTCTCATTGCACTTAGAACCCACGTTAAGAAGATTTTAGAGCTGTTTACTTAAGAGAGCCAATGTTCTAATCTAGTTCCAGAAGGATCTGTTACGTGTGCTTTCTTAGTTTGAGGATCAGTACATGTCGAGCCTGTACACATCCTTAAACACATAAATTATGTTTTTAGATGGTCAGCTGCCCATTTCTATTTGGCTGTGTTTCCTCCGTCTACATTTTTGACTCAAATCCAGCAACTTTTTTTATTACAAATTTTCTTCACTCGCACATATTTAAAAAAAAACACACAGGACATGTTTCAGTGTAAGTAGTGTACACTGTGGCAATGTTATGTTGAGGAGAGTTACTTGGCTTTGCTTTTTGCTTTTTCCAAGAAAAACAAGTCAAATGTTGCACTGATTACTTAAAATGGCAGTGATCAATAAATCTATTGGAAATTATGCTCTTTAAAAATCGTGAAAAACCCCTCTTGGGTATTTCACATTGCCATGTTTGTTGGCATCTATTTTAGCATTGTTATACAAGCAGGTTGAAAAGGTTTTTGCTTCCTGCTGTATCTTGAGGCAGATATATATATATATATATATATATATATATATATATATATATATATATATATATATATATATATATATATATATATATATATCAAGACATGATAGTTTTACATCCTGTCTTAGATTTTGTGGTAATAGTTTCTAAGCATGCCAAATCAAATTAATTATTTCAATGATTTCTATACAAGAAGTCAAGAACACAAAAGAACATTTTCAGGAACACTCAAAATGACTTTTCACCTTATTTCCCTTTCATGTATGACCTTATCTTAATGCAAAAAAAATCATGATTTTAGCAGCATTATGTTTGCCTTGTTCGAGCTTATCCTTCGCTTCTGTGATCCGTGGACAAATCTCTGGATGGAATAAACTCTCTGGAGATAGCAGAAGCCAAACAGCTTACTTAGCAGCTGACTTTAAAAACAGCAGACAAAAGAGTTCCAAAACAACGAAACACGGAGGCAACTGAAGACGGAACCTGTGTCCAAATATTCCCTAGGCAAGAGAGAGATGGGGAGCCAGGGAAGGAAGCAAGGCAAATCCAACATAACAAACGGAATTAACAAGAAAAAGAAAGATTGGTGAGAGCAAGGAAGAGACAGAAGGGCAGTGCGTTTTCTGGATAGGTGCAGAGAACGAAAGAATGAAAGAAGTGTGTGTGTGTGTGTGTGTGTGTGTGTGTGTGTGTGTGTGTGTGTGTGTGTGTGTGTGTGTGTGTGTGTGTGTGCTCGTTTGTTTTCCCTTCAGTGTGAGAGCGGAAGACAAATTGACCATATGGATAAGAGCAGACGGCGGCCAGGTTGTGCTAAGAACCAGTTAGTTTTACCACATTGTGTTGTTTGGCAGTAAGCCTAATGTTTAGCACACTGGGAACTGGCAAACTAATGGAAACAAGTAAACTGCCACTGCACAGACTTTTTAAGGCTTCTAGGACGCTGCAAGGTTCAGTTTCTGGCACAGATTGGTCCACTAGAGCTGCAGAGCAATGGCTGCATGCAAATGCAGTATGATAATGTAATTATGTAAACAGCTTTGCAAAGATGCCAAAACAAACATAGATACTTTTGAAATGCGGTCCCTGTTTATTTGCGGTGTTTCTAGTGTGTCAAATGTGGCCGTAGAAATGTAATCGATTGGATCCTGTAACTAGCGATATGTTTTCGAGAGACTGTCCTTCACCAAAAAAAAACACACCCGGACTTCTACCCAGGTGCCCCCCCTCACCTAACCCAAACCCAGTTTTTACACTAAGTGAGAACATGTCTGACGCAATCCGCTGTTGTGCCAAACATTGTCCAGAGTTCATATGACAAATTGGCCAAGGTCGGTAGAGTGGCAGAGTCGAGTGATAATTCTCCATGGACTTGTCATTTGTCATTTTCATTGGTCCTTTGATAGAGTGTTGAAATAGAATAATATTGAGTAGTCAAGCTGTAATCCACTTTTAACTTTAGAGCATACCATTTGTCAACACATTGTTATGAACAGGTTTGAGTGATTTCAAAAAGTTGTGCACAGTAAAACATATGATATCATACGAAAATATGGTCATGTAACATCGGCTACAGACCTCCACAACAATCGTGCAACAATCAGCGGCAGTTAGTAGATATGCTTATTTTTAATTAAAGCATAACTGAAGATCAATGGAGTTTACTTTAAACCTGGTTGGTTGCTTTACACAATATGTTGCAGCAAGTACTGTGTCAAATTGGAAGTAATATGAGTGGTTGCCTCTTATTAGTAGGGTGTTGTATTCAGCACTGCCATCATATTCCTGAGTTCTTTGTTGGCTTAGTGTCAGCAGACAATCTTCACCCCATACTAGTGCACCAGAATTGGATTGTAATTGGTCCTCATGCCCAAATGTGTGCACAAGACTGTGTGCACAATGTGAATGTGCCAGCGAAATGGCATCACAACAGGACATAGTCAACAGCTCACAGCAATAATAAGTGCCATTGGATCTGTTTTTTAACATGTACTGATTCAATTATTTCATCCCAGCTGGAAAAAAAACAACCGAGAAAACAAAGTCATTCCTTTTGATTCTGCAGATTTACTGTGGGGAATAGCCTCCAGGGCATTACAGTAGGAAATGGCAAAACTGGAATTTGTATGCTTGCGCTCTCACTTCTCATTTAGCAAGAGTCAATTTAAATTATAATTCCGAGGTTCTATCTCTATTCCCTAAGTGGAGGGTGGGAATTTGTGTTGGTGGAGTTAAGAATTGGGAGGTAGGGAGATCCATTGATGTCCAACAGTGCGCGATCTCATTAGGTTGAAATTGTCCCTATTACAAAATAAGAGAAACAGACGTCTCTCTGTCTTGCCTTTGTCCCCAGGCTGAATTATTTCATTTTCTGATGAAGCAATTTAGGTTTTGCTGACAGGGTATGTTTAAGTGGCACAGTAGCAGAAGATAGAAGAGAAAGAAGTGGGGCACATGAAGTGGACTATTGAGAATTGACTAGAGAGAAAGACGCAAATGTAATGAAAATAGTAGGGGGTCAAAAAAAGCATTATTATACGGTACATTCATTGTTCATTGTATATGATCAAAAAATGCCATATGTAAGGAATAAAATGCAATATCAATCATGCAATAAGAGTAAATTAATTAGTATGTCCATCTTTTCTAGATACGTTTGTCATAGTTTAATGACATTTCAGACCAACTGCATTCATCTGGGTCCTCCGAGCCATTCAGCCAATGAAACGGCTCTAGTGCTTGTAGGGAATGGGGTTTATGGAACGCCGCAAAAACAACCTAAAGAATTAACAATATTAGATTGTTTATCAAAACAACTATAATGCTGCATTATCTAACTGCTCTCATCTAAACATACGAAGTGAGCCACAGGACACACTGTTTAGAAAGTCTCTGCAAGGCAGTGTGTTTTAGATATGAACGTAGTTACAAATGTCAAAGGGATTTTGAATGAGGTTTTCGTACTTCTAGATCAAAATCCACAACCTACAGTGTTTTAAAAATAAATAATGCAATCTGGCCCAATGTAATTTTGACTTGTCTTTAAGATCCTCTTTTATTTCCAACCAGACCATTGAAAAAATAGTCTTTTATTTAGTTTAGAGTAATAAATTTTTTCCTGTTCTGGTGCAGGTATACAAATACAAATGATTTACTATCTAGGATTTGATAAATGCAGGTACATGAACTGTATATACTATGTATTTTATACATTTTGTGAGCAGTTAAACCTATGCATGAGGTGTACAGAAAACTATTGAAAACAGATAATGAAGCAGTCTAGATGATGTCTGACAAAAGCCCTGTTCAGATATAAGTCTGAATATAGCCTACAGTAGCTTTGCATTTCACGCCAACGGCAGACATTAGAACATAAAAGAGCCGGAGAGGCACAAAGACAGTGATGAAGAGCGCAAGACAACGGAGCTGAGAGCTACTTCACATACTGTACATATCTCAGTGAGTATACATGATGAAAGCTAGTGTTGCAAAAAAGACACACATGGGAAAAGGAAACTGCTGATAATTGCTCATGTCTTTTCTCTAAATATTTTCCTTGTGGATGTGCTCATACATGTGCCTGCAACATAACCACACGGTAGTGCATTCATTCATCACCCTAAGAACTTTCCAAACTTTCTCACCATGTGATTTGGGGACACCTATGCACATAAATAAATAATATCCCCCTTGCAGTAGGAATTATGAATAATGCAACTGCAAATATACGTAGATGTGCCTTTTTTTAAATTTTTTAGAAATGTGTTAGGGTTGCAGAAGTACCACACAGTGACATACAGCGCGTAGCTTAACAAATGAACACTGGCAGGGCCCTTTTCATGTCAAAGACACCCAAGATATTTGATCTCAGTTTCTTTCAGAACAATTATTCAGCCTGTGAAACAATCAAATTGAAGGCTTCTCATTTGAATGGAATTCATTTTAATGCAGATAGGGGTGTCTCATGCTGAAGTGATAGACCTCGTCTATCTTTTGGGGACTGGAGGAGTGGATACAAATATTAATAAAACCCAAACAATTATTTTTTGTTTTGAAGGGAAATATGACTCATCGGCCTCTGTCACACCTACACACACACGCACGCACACACACACACGCACAGACACACACACGAGGAGATACAGCTACAGCTCGCCTCTCAAAATAGCTAAGAGAAATTTAACAGGGAAAGTGAGGTGTTCAGCTGCTTGATTTCTCCAGTTTGATACTAATACAGGAAGGCAGGTAGGTTGGAGAGCAGATTCAGAGCGTGTCATGCATCCTCTGGGTTAGCTTGTTTTTTATAAGCCCCCTTTGCAAAATGTGCTCAGAAAGCCTCTCTTAAAGTTACACTGAAATAAGCTTGGTGTGCTATTAAATCAACTCCACGTCAAGCCTGTATTGTTTTAGTATCTAGAAATGGAGCTAGTGTAGAAGACCACACTGCAGCATTCTTTCTGTTACTGTAAATTCTTTATATAAACTCAGCCTTTTCAGCCAATACAAGAATCTTGCACTGCAATTTGCAATTTGTTGTACCATATGTTGTAATTGTAACTTTATTCCTGTATACAGCATAAGCAGTTTTATGAGGAGAAAGGACACACACCAATGCTCTGGGCATGCAGTCATTTCATTCATATGTTCCACAACACATCCATCTGCCTGGTTTTTGTTCTGCGTTTTTGTATCTAAGCTCAACATATTCCAGTGCATTGCGTTGTACATGTGGTACGTTTATGGAAAATGTCCCATTATTACTATTATGTCAACTCCACCAGGGTGCGAACTACGGGGGAGCTAGGGGAGCTCGGCTCCCTTTGCTAAGACATGGTTTCCCCCGAAAACGTGATATGTAAAATTTTAGGGGGTCTCTAAAAATATTGTGTTGTTTTGTGTTATCATTGTGTGATCATCGTGGATTATTATGTGTAAAATCATTCATTCATGCATGATGGCGATTTAAATATACATGCTATTGTTGTCATTCTTGTCATGATCAAGGCGTGTCGGTGCTGCAGTGCAAATTCACTTCATATTTAGTACATGTTAACTCAAAGATTCATCAAAAAAATATAAACGTTGAATGCCATTAATTGGCAACAAAGTCCTTGAAATTCATTCTGCAAAGGAAACAAGGCAGTTTAATTCATTTTGGTTTAACTAAGAAATTGTGTAGTGATGACATTAATAGCATGACCAATTCACCTATTGCAAGCCCCGTTAGCACACCTCCCGCCGGGGTGACAACGCAAGAAGGAGCTGGAGAAATAATGTCCTCTTTGGCTGAAGATGGTGGTGGTAACAGCTCGTCAGAGGCCGGTCACGATCCTGACCCCTCTTGTTCCTCTCTCCCGTTAAATTGGAACAGCCAGCAGTAGAGAGACTGAAAAAGCCGATATTCATGGTTTGTTAAGGATAGGAGCTTTGGGTGCATTGCTTAGACCTAACTGAATGGAGGAACTATTGTATTATTTCGTAGCCTGAGTAACTTTAACTGTTCTGTTATCTGAAATCTGAAAGACAGCCTGATGCGTTGTTTATAGACTATTTGTGGGTGGCTGTTTGCAGTTTGACCCATTGATTCCTGTCGATAAAGTAATCCTGTATAGCGCGTACTGTACACTTGGAGCTGTTTTGTATCTTTGTAAGTCATTAGAAGTTGCAAGCGTACACAGATTCTTTGGAGATCAAGTGGACAGAATTACTAGATTTTCTCTGTAAGAGGAAGGTATTTCTGTTGTAATTAACAGATTGGGCAATAATCAATAGGTAGTGTAAAAGGTGAACTGTGTGTGTGTGTGTGTGTGTGTTTTCTTGGAAAGAACTAATTTGGTAGTAATTATAGGAAAATAGAGACGGTTATCATAGAGATGGTTCTTTTGTTTATTTTAGTTAGTTCTGTTAAGTATAAACTTGCGGCGGAAACAAGTTGAGAGCACAACATTGACATTTCATCACCATTTCAATCGGACTTTTAGGAGACCCCATAGGTTGTTTGTAAAATCAGCAATTATAACCCATATTTACCTTTGTTGCTAGGTGGCGCCTTCTAGTGGCCATAGTAATTACGGAGCAACTGTAATTATGCTTTCTGTCACATGTGTAATCACATCATGTACATTTGCAACCTTTTTTTTAACTCATCTAAGTAGTTTTGTCGCCTAAACCCAAGCTGCGACCATTGCACCACCTTATTGAAGTGTTAAAACCGCGTCATTTTGTCTAGTAATGGGGGGGTGTATTAATTACCACGGCTAAGAGCATTGTTTGTACCTGTTTAAGGTGGACCTCATTTTAACTACTAGATATGTTTTTGGATGGTTTATTTGACTGTGCTTTACAATGGATCATATGTTATATGCTAATATATACTGCAGATGTGTATAATTCCTAAAATAAGTATAGTACAATGATGAATGAAGTGATTAATTCTAAATATTTGAAATGTAGCATTTAAATGTTTTTGTTTAAAAAAGCTTGTTGTTTAGTGAATCTAGCACTGCTGGCACTTTATTGGACCTCTTTATACAGACTTTTTTTTTCTTCCAAAAATGTTTTTGCGCTACTTACGTGGCACTTGGCTTAGAAAAAGCAACTCAAGGGGTGTACAATACTGAAAAATTCTGTCAAACATTTCCTTTCGAAATACGAGTAAAAGTGCCATCAAATAGAGTACTTCACTACTTCTCAACTTTAAAACTAAAGTTTCAACTTACAAGCCTT
Source organism: Etheostoma cragini (assembly GCF_013103735.1). NCBI lineage: Eukaryota > Metazoa > Chordata > Actinopteri > Perciformes > Percidae > Etheostoma > Etheostoma cragini. The sequence goes on along the minus strand of NC_048418.1, from coordinate 4,631,308 downwards.
GTACAAATATATTCATTGCACTTACTTACTAAAGCCCAGAACTGGAATTGGCTCCTTCAGTTTTCGGCAATCACGTTAAATCTCAGTAGTGCCTTAGACATATAGTGTATAAAGTGTGGTTTCTTAAGCCAACAAGAGTTAGCTGAAGCATGACAAATTTTAAAAATAGCTGACAGAGACACTCAACCTAGATACGCCAGCCTCGTAAGTAGGCAGGTGATGTCTTTTACAGATTTAGGACACACTGCAAATTTAACATTTTCACACATTAAATTGGTTTGACTTCCCCTCCATAATATATACTTTAAACTTCTATACTTGAAACTTATTTAACAAACGTTACTATGCTTACTTGAAAATGCAACTGAATCGGTCATGAAGTGGTCGGTCATCTTGTCTACAAATAACCTTTAGCTTTGCATGACACAGCTCCCATTAGCTGTCATAATGGGATCAACATCCATGGTCCCCAGTAGTCAGCTTCCAATTTAATTCTTTTCAGGAGATGTATAATGACTCTAGTGGGACCAACTCAGACATCGTTAAAAAAAAACATGCACTGGCTTCCACCCTCCAGGCTGGGTAAAGGGTCTATTTCTAGTGAGCTCCCAAAAGACAGGAGGGAGTTTTAATGAACTCAGATCCCAGGACCAGAGAATGGACTTTGGTTCTCAGGCTGAAAAAGTGAAACAGCCCTTGTTGAAGAGAAGTTTAACTTTTTTTACCATTTAGAAGTGATAACCTTTGGTTGAGTGTTTGACAAAACAGTTTGAGAAATGTTATGTGGCAACGTAAATGTTCAGCGTCCATGTTCATGAACATGAACTCCTTAAAAGTAATAGACGTTTCAGTCCTAATGCTAGCAATGTTTTCATTTTAGAGTAATTAACAGGTAGTTTACATTTTAGAACTAAAACCAGCTCCAACTTCTGTGACCAGGATTCACAGACTAAACAGTGCCCTGATGCGCTCTGTAATGATCAGATAAGCAATTTTGTGAGATTTAGTGATATCAAGCTCTTAAAAAGACATCATCCATAAGGCTTCTTCCAGATTTCCTTGTTGTAACTGATGTGATGTAAAGTATAGCCAAATAGGTCATGTAGCGATTTCCAAATAAAGCTTAATGAACCATTAGTTTTATTTGTTGACCACACTAGATTGCGCTCTTTGTTTATTCTTAATTTTTAGTTTAAATTAATATCCTGCTTAAAGACGCTTGAATAAAACACTTCAAAGATTAGTCACTACAGGACATAGTTGCAGGTCGTTATATGACATTGTCAACCATCTTTATTGAGGAAACAAAACATAATGTTAGGGTTAGTATAAAGAGATGGCCAAAGCTTTATGAAACTTCATAATCCATGAGTTGTTTTTGTTGACCCCCCTAGACGTTGTCTTGTTTTAAGGAAAAGACAAAGAGCCCTTCTAGTGGGGTCAGAAAATAAAATAAATGGTTCATGAAGCTTTGTTAGTCCCTCACTCAGGTCACATACTGCACCATCAAAACAGTGTTGAAGAGTTGTTCATCAACCAGAAATAATTATCAAAGCATCAACAGACAAAAGGTTCTGATGCCAGATATAAGAATGAATTTCAGACTGACCTTTTTCATGTCCCAGTAGGTTGCTTGGTCGCTTATCAGACAATAAGTCCAATTATACCTATTTTGGAGTCATGACACTGACTAGGGTCATGTGAATAAGAATGGTACGCCACTACCTCTCCAGGCCTCTGTTCCCTCAAAGGTTAGCATTGTCTAAACAGATGCAAGTGGTCAACAGAGACAACTTGCCTGTCAAAGTTGATCAAAGTTAACCTCAGGGCAAAAACTCAAAGCAGATTTCTGCCTTAAATAGTAGACAAAATGCACTCAGTGTTCTAAAGGGCATGCAGCCGCATATGTATAAGTATATGTGATTTGTAATGAGCTAAAAATGCTAAATCAAATTCTTTGGTAGCCACTTTCAAATTTAGTAGTAGGAGATAATAGTAAACCGTATTGAAATCCCACTCTCAGTGAAAAAAAATTATGAAGCGAGTCAAATTTGTTCAAGGATACAGCAGCAACACCCAGATTACTGTGACTTTAGGTTAAAAACAAATCTCAAAGAAAAAAAACTACTATTCTTGTATTGGTATGTTCAGCAGTTGTAATTACTTGCAATAGTGTCCTTGTCACTTCTTACTTATTGTTTTTCCTGTATCGTCTCTGCTGCAGTAACCAGGTTCCCCTGAGCACATTAAAAACATTTTGAATGAATTATTTAGAAAGTATCACCCCCTCCTTCAGAAGGATCAAGGCTCATTTCCATGGAGGATTGGTTGTGAGCAGTGAAGCACACTTTTAATGGAGACACATGAAGGTTGTGCACGCCACCAACCACCAACTAGTCCAAAATAGTACATATGTGGGCCACTTGTTATAAATAGGTTAGGTTGTGCCTGATTCTGGTAAATTTGCTCATCATAAAGTACACCATAAACCTCTCATCACGACTCAAAGCTCAGAATCTATAGGTTTGTGGTGTACTGTGGGGTTCAGTACCTCTTTCTGTCTTTGACTCCTTTTTATGACACTCTCAACCTCATTTACTTGTCTACTTTTCAGTAATTCATTCATAAAACAACAAGGGTTCAATGAGAAGGCCTGGGAGAGCATTGAGATGAGAAAATGTTGTGTGGTTGGCTGCTCTGTTGACTACTTAGATTGTTTAGATGGATGCATAATCAGGCAGTGGGGTTACTGGCTCACAGGAAACAGTGCCCACAGCCTGCCAGGTAGGCATTGATGCATGTTTACTGCTGAATCCTTATCACACGTGTCAAAATGAAAATAGAATCAGTGTGATTTACAATTTACAGCATCTGTCATCTGTAAGGCATAGTGGTAAAATCACAGTGAAAATTATTTTAATGTTTTAGGGGTTTAGAAAAGAGAGGGACACACTTGTTATATCTGACATATTTGTTAGAAACAAAAACATAACCGAGAGAATTACATAATCAACACAGGGAAACAGGATTATGATTTGGAAAAGTTTTTTTTTTTTCGTCTTTAAAGCAGCTATATTTAAAAAAGTTTTAACAACTGACAATACAAAAACAATGTGACAATGCATCTGCTCCATTAATTTGCAGCTCCCCTTGGCTGTATAGAGCTTAACAGCAGTGAGTACAGTGCAGCATTGCAGCTAAAGAGCCTGGTTTCTTTTTAGGGATTGGTGGAGACCAAAACGGAGAGTGAATATTGGACTAATATTCATCAGGTTGACAAAACTTGACTCGAAATGGAGGCTAATGTTGTTTGTTTGATATGTAAATGGTTAACCGTGTGTTCACTGTAGCAACTCAAAATGTGACAATATGTCAAAGTGGTGTTCACAGCTTGTTTCTGCTGCCTCCAAGTGGCCAAACAAATCTGTTATTGCAGGTTCACGTTAACTTTACCAGAGTTTAAGGATTAAGCCTAATCCACAGTTTATGATGCATACATGTGACTGAACAAACACCCAGAGCACTCAGAACTTCCCTGCATCAAAAGTAACTTATTTTACGGAAAAAAGTGATAAAATCATCAGGATTAAGCAGGAACAAAGCATTTAAAAAAATAAAAATGTTAAGAAATTAAAAAAAGACTGAATCATTAAGAAAATTTACTTTTTACTTGCTATTTTATAATAATAATAATAACAATAACAACAAAAAACAACAATGATAATAATTCACTATTTATACAGCACTTTAAAAAAACAAAGTACTTTCCATGGTTATAATAGGAGCAACCAATCCAGGACTGCAGTAAAACCAGATCACACAATAACATCAACAAATTAAAATGGCAATGAATTAAACAAAAGGACTACACATAAAAAGCCAATATGAGACATTTAGGAAATAAAATCATGTGGTGACAATAATAAAATGATAAAAAGAAAAAAGTGAAGGGATTTAAAATAAGCCGCTGATGGACTCAGATCAGATCCCCATTGTATAGTCTAGAACTTGCCATAAGCCACAACAAGGATGTGCATGTGTGTTTACAAGCAGTGATGAAATTAATTTTGTGTTTACCTCTCGATATTTTGAAAATAAGAAGAATCAAACAAAAGGGAATTTGTTGCTGTGTGCAAACAAGTTAAGATCAAAATCATTTGAATGTCGTAAATAATGACATATATGTGAGATTTACAGTAAAGCACTGCTCTTCTCCACACAGCTGCACTGATGTGAAGGGTTTGCTAAATATATTCGCCCTGAGAGTGGTCCGTAGCTCTCTCTAAATCTGACAGCTAATAACATCCAGGTGTTATTTTCCAACATGCTGCCAGAAAAAACATCCAAGGGAAATTTCAGCGTAGGCAGAGTTGTCTTTTTCTTTCCTTTTTTACCTGTTCAAAATTAAAACAAAAAAAAAATGAAAATATTCCCCCTGCTTCAGCAAAACAGTCTGCCAGAGCTGCAGGTGCAATCAGTGCAGTGTTAAAACCTTTTAATTAACACCATCTATCATCATTAGCCAAATAGTCAGCCAACACTCTCACCGTTAACTCTTTGAGAGCGAAGCGAGGAGAAAAGTAAATGATGCACTGTGCATGCTTTTCGGCCTGTCACCGTCAGCTCTCCTTCCCCGTGCTCAGTCACTGTAGAGCAGCTCAGAAAACACATCAGTCTAAATCAGCTCCAGTTAATCAGTGTGCAGCCGCTGGCCGCCATCCTGCGACTCGCTGGACTAAACACTAAGCTTAAACTAATGCCTGCTGATGCATGTGATAGCTGCAAACTAATTGTTATAGTTTGCCGCATTCAAATGAGATTGACCTTTTGTGTGGGATATTTGTCATGTAAGTGCTGCTGATACTAAATATAGCTGTATTTGTATGAAACATTTACATGACTTTGGTCATTTTCTTTCATTTAAATCTGTAAAACCCTATAAATAATATTCCAGGATGCATTTCTTGTACATTTTTGGTCTTATTCTTTGTGCTGCTTGCTGTGGTGTTTTGTACAGAGCAAAAACAATGTACACAAAGTATTAAAGATTCTATGACATGGTGCTTTTTGGATGCTTTTATATAGGCCTTAGTGGTCCCCTAATACTGTATCTGAAGTGTCTTTCATATAGGCCTTAGTGGTCCCCTAATACTGTATCTGAAGTGTCTTTCATAAAGGCCTTAGTGGTCCCCTAATACTGTATCTGAAGTCTCTTTCATATAGGCCTTAGTGGTCCCCTAATACTGTATCTGAGGTATCTTTCCCAAAATTCAGCCTTGGTGCAGAATTACAGCCACAAGAGCCACTCCCTCAAAGAGCTTCCCTTAGGATGTGCCATTTCTGTGTCTGTAGCTTTAAATGCTATTTGGGGGGGGGGGCCTTGACCAACTGCCAAGCTTTGCTTGTTTGCAAGACATGATGTCTCTCTTTCTCATAAGCGAGCCAAATTCTCTGGGTGGGCCGAGCAGAGAAAGGCAAGGTAACCTTTCCCCTTATGACGTCATATTAAGTTATATTAATGTTAAAACAACCTGGAATTCTCATGCCATGGGACCTTTAAGGCAGAGCTGCAGACCTGGCATTGAGTTGTGTTGGCCAAATGAAGTTTCATGAAGCTTCATGAACCATTTTCTGAGCCCACTAGATGATTCCATTCCTTAAGCCTTTTTCTCTAAACCAAGAGCGGCATCTTGTGGGGTCAACAAATAAAACTAATGGTTCATGAAGCTTCATTTGGATACCATTCCCATTGAGTGGTTTTGTACCACTGATTTCTGAGAAGTAGCGCAGTTAGTCTAGGATGAGCTGTTGACTGAGTACAATAATAAATATTGATGCTTTTATAATCAATAAAGTCTCTGAACAATAGATGGACTATATGGTACATATGGCAGTATAAGGTGGTGAAGATGATAGTGTTGGTGTTGATTTTTAAATGACCACAGGTAGAATCATAGTGTTCAATTTGGTAACTACTTACAAAGTATTCAGCCACTATACTGCACCATGGTCATGTCTCTGTGATTGAAATATTTTAAATATTTTTATACATACAGTAGTTGCACACGTTTATTGAATTTCATATATATTGCTCTTTCCAGCACATAACATAACATAATTTAATTGCAGTCTTGGATCATGGCAATGTTACCTTTGAAGCCACATTATACTTGTATAATAAAGTACGTGTCAAATAAATATGAATTGATTCCATCTTTCTCTCTGCTATGGGGCAAATTAAAATTACTAGCACTGTTTTTGTCAACCTTGAATGGTTTAATCCCTTTCCTCACTGCTCCTACAATTGGAAGAAGCAGTACCCTGGTAACATCTAAAACCAGAAGCCTAAGTATTAAAGTGCAACATCTCTGATTTTATATATCAAGATCAGCTTTCCCCCGCTGCAGTGCAAACATTATGTGTTCCTCGTCCCTGGCAGGAGCTTTCGTTTTTTACAAACTCTCCAAATCATTGCCAACAAAACAAGTTAAGGCAATGTTTCAAAAAAGAAAAGAAGACATTTGTGTTCACTGTTCATTATTAGATATAACATAGATACAATAATTTTACAATAAATACATTTCCCTTTGTTGGTTCTTTAACAGAGTTGATAAAAAACACATTTGCCTACACACCTAGGTCAACTCAAATATGTTATCTATGAATCTTTTTTATTCCGAAGAACATAATATCTTCCGTAGAAATTCTGCCAAATGACAACGGCAAAATAAAATGTCTGGGTTTTCCCCAATATTGTGATATACAAAGATCATTCAACTTCTGAAGAAAATGGTTTGCAGTATAGTGTTTCAGAAAATTGCTGTCCAACACATTCCACACGCGTTCCCATAGCTTACTGTGACTGTAAGAAGTACTCTAGTACAGTGTTTCTCAAATGGGGGGTACGTGTACCCCTAGGGGTACTGAGTACTGCAGGGGTACGTGAAGGTTTCGCAAAAATGCTCATTTAAAAATATGTCATACGTAATTCCTAAAATAATCATACTCTAATAGTACATTTATTAAGTAATGGATTCTAAACATTTTAAATGTTTTCAGTTACAATGTTGTTGTTTAGTAAATCTATCACTGTCGGCGCTGCATTGTACCTCTTTATATAGATTATGTTTTTACCCAAAAGGTTTTGTGCTGGTCATGGGGTACTAGGCACACTTGAAACACTGATCTAGTACAACAGCACTGGGAATGTGAAAAAGAGATTGTGGGCTTGAGAACCTAGGTTTTACATAGAAGTGTCTAAAAAGAGATACGCGTTGCATTATGGGAGGTGTAGTATATATCATTTTTATATCTTGACGATACTAGGGACTTAAAGTCTGGATAACTCTGCAACCTTGACTTTGTCCATTGTTTTTACTGACTTACTATTTTATTAAAGTGCAAAATTAAATTGCTGGATTAACCATTTTATTTAGAATGCTGGTGATTCTGTTGCTAAAGTAACCCTCCCCTTTCAATTTAATTCAGTCCAATGCAAAGTCCACTCAAACATTTTCTCACCGACATGGTCTCAAAGACAGATGAATGGCATACACTTCACAAATATGGTGTTTCTTGCAGAGCCGTTGCATTGGATTGAAATAGACTATAGATAATCATTTTCCTGCTGTAATGTAAATCCAGGCAGTTGAAAAACAAGCAGGCGTATGTTTGCAGCAGTCATCATAAAGCAGGGTCTGTGTGAAGATTAAAGTAGCAAAAACAAAAAGCAAGGGGCTGGTCTACACTGTTGCAGTGAGAAGTGAGTGATGATAAAGGTGTCTGTCTGGATAGAGTAAGATTTCATGGATTGACTGTAATAAAAGGGTATACTAGGCAGGTAGAAGAAAAGTGCATTAAACTGTAGATTGAGTAGGTGGCCCTGAAAAAAATTACAGTTATTACTCATATGGCAGGAGTGGGCTTTCAGAGATATTCACAAGACAGTGATGTCTTCTCCATTGCCTTCAACATGAATCATAGTAAAGAGCAACAAAAAGGAAAGAGGGTGTATGTAAAAGAGGGAGCCTATGATTGTAGCATCGTTTTTATTACGCAAATATTTGTTAATGTCATTTATGTATTAGCATTTAATAGAAGTTATGTTACATCTGCTCACCTTTTAGTTTTGTAATTATTTTAGAAACACATTGCAATAAGAAAATACCATAATTAAGAGCATTTGGACATATAGACAACTCTGGTTTGAACATGGTGAGGCCGAACCTAGATGCCCAACTCGGTTTAACTTTTGATCAAAAGATACAGTACATTTCAAAACAAAGGTAAAGCTGTACTCCCAGTCCATTCAAGTGTCTTTGTATTTTCAATGTAATTGGACCCAAGTAAAGAGCACAAAGAGGCAGATGAGGTTAGACTAGTGTACTGCAGTAGTGCCTGTAGACGGAGACGGGTTGAAGAGTGGGGATGTATGGAAATGTTGGAATGGAGAGTGGCTTGTCGGCGCGGTGGCGTGGCTGGCTGAAAGAAGCAGGGGAGAGATTATTGGCAGGCAGACGGACTGGCAGCTGAGAAAAGGCAAGCAGACAAGAATCCTGCAAGCACAGGCACAAACAAGCGTTAACTAGGAAAACAAGAACACAAGGAATACTGTTCTCAAATAATACTACTGCTATAGGCCTCAGCGTGGCTACCACTGAGACTGGAACAACAATCTGGCCCCGAGTGGGAGAGGTGTGCTGGTTCTGTAGGTAGGGTCCAAGTTAGCAGCAAGACGGCAGCAACACACACACACACACACTCAGACAGACAGACATACACACACAAAACACACACCAGTGAGACAGAAACAAGACGGGTTGGGAACAGGGACCTTCAGTCCTGAATTACACGATTAGTTTCAGGGACATGTGAGATGACGAAATTTGATCCAGGAAGTGCAGTTTGAGTAACCGATCAATGAGTTTGAAGGCTTATCAAAATACTGCACAGCAGTTTATAGTGCAATGAGACTGGGTTTTATCACAAAGTTACAAAGTCAATCGAGTTATAATCCGTCACAGTCATTGTCAGGTAAACTGACAAAATTAAGCTGTTTATGTTACAAAGTAATCCAGGAATGTGCACTTGAACACACAGTATTTGTTTGTTTGTGTGTGTGTGTGTGTGTGTGTTTTAGTTGTAACACTATATTTACATTGTTTTATAACGGCTTGAATAACAATCAAAGCACTCTTTTGGGCACTCTTTCTTTCCTTATTGAAAATAATGTAACTGTAACTGAAAGAGACTGTTCACATTCACAGTGTGCCGGATGATATGAATAAACTAATGGCTCCACACTGGGGAGGAGCAAACAGATAGGCGTTGAGAAAGCAAAGGTTGCTTATGCTCCTCTTGTGTCTTCAGCCTAATTATCCTTTTTTGGTTCCACATTTTGCTCACAGCTCCAAACTCTGCCCTCAGAGTCCGTTTCCCCAAATGCCCTGCTTTCATGCAAAAAAACGAAACAAACAATGTGGCCGGAGTTAATGAGAGCTTGTACAAATTGCACTGTGACTTCGGCCAGGCTACAGACTTTAATTGGTGCATTATGTGAGAATGAAACTCCTAATGAAGCACTAGTTTGACCATAGCCTCCCGGGGGCCATTCCCTCTGTGGGAAGCTTTATCATGGTTGAGCTAAATGGTTACCAATCTGAGCTTCCCTTTGAAGACTAATATGCAACGCAGCAACTACAAACTAATTACAGCCCATTGCTCTCTTTACAGTGGCGACATTTGAATGACCCTATGCGTATGTATTGTGTATTATTCTCGGCCTATTGTATGTATCCCTGTGTTGTTGTAATGCTCTCAACAGCATAATTACAGCATGGTGTTGTAATAGTAAACTATTCAACACAAAACGGCACTGTAAGAGCAGCCAGCAAGGAACGGAGACAATGATACAGTATATGTACCTCCCTCTGTGTATGTGTGTGTGTGCGAGTTAGAGAGTATACTCATGGGAAAAACACTTTCACTGCTGGTAGTTTGTTCAGAGAGAATCCATACATAGTGCTAATGTTCAACGCCTCCTGTGTTTCCAGCAAATGTATGCAGACGAGGCAGATCTGTACTTCTCTGCTGGTATTTACATAATCTTCACATACCTTGGGGTTCCGCTGAGGCAGGAGTGAAGCGATGAAAAGATGATCAGCTACTTGAAATGGATGAATTTTCCAGACTAATCTCTCCCTCCGTCACTGAGTTCTGTTGACCAGTTGAATTGAAATGAGGTCTTTGTCACTGCCTGCCATTTGTCTGGGCAGCTGGGAAACCAGGTGCACTAGATATGCAGTAATGAATATGTCCCACATAATGCTCATTTACAGGCTCATACCACTGTTTTGGTATTTTGACAAGTAGTGTCTTGTCAGTTTTCTTTTGATTCATTTATACATTAATTTTAGTAATGCTAAAAATCAATAAAAACAGTGTTTACATTTTTTTTACCTTAATAGTACTAATAATAGTAGAATTCAATAGACTGATCTAAGCCGCAAACAGAGTAGGGAAGTAGAATAGGAGAGAAAGTATTGAGAGATAAACTAACACATCTTGGGTTGTCATATTGTAATGGGACTGTTAACATACACACACAAAATATTTTAAATAAAATGCATTATGCCAGCATCAAATAAAATACATTATGCCAGATTTAGTTTTGAAGAAAGTGTTGTCAGTGCCATCATGGAAATAAAAGTGAAAAAAGACAAGACTATATCTGAGACTACAGACAGCCCGGCCTTTTACGGCTTGGATTTAGTGGGTATAAGTCCATCTAGACAAGTCATCTATGTGTTTGGGTTGCAAACATTATTCTTCCTCTGATGTTTTTTATAAATTCCAATATGGGCTTCAGGAGCCTCACCACCCCTTACTCAGCATGAGTGGAGCCAACCAAACCTCCTATGTACTACATTTTCCTTTTCCTTTAGTATTATGTCTCGGTGTGTGGTATATTCACAGGTTTTCTCCAGTCAAATCTTTACCGGTCCAATCGGCAAACAGAGGGAGTGGCCGAGAACGATAACGTTGTGCGCTAGTTTGAGTTGTAGTATCGTAATGGCGGCGGAAATGCGAGTGATGCCATTCGATCCGTTGTGGTAACGCTGACGAATATCCAGAAGGTAAAGCCTGAGCAAGAACAATCTTTGCTGAGTTTTGTTGGTGGCCGTGATGTTGTGGCCTTCCTCCACACGGGGTTTGGGAAAAGTTTGATTTTACAACTCGCTCCGTTAGTGGTGAAGGAGTTGGCTAAGGCCAACGCTAGCGATGCTAAGTCGACGTCATGACCAAATGTTAGTGATGGGTTATGGCAGATCCAATAGTTTCAAACTTCCACAGAGAACCCGCCTTCAAGGAAGTTGAAGAGTAGCCAGACTCTCTGTACAAATCTAAATGTACGATAGTCTGGTATGATCAGGCTAGGGCCGACCCTGATTTGCTTGTAAACCCAAGACACATTGTGGCTAACGCTTATGGTGACGCATATATTGTGGATTCTTTGACTTTATTCTAATACAACACAATGGAAATAACAAGAGTAAACGGACCCCCTAATTTCATGTCACAAATCAATAGGGTATAGGGGAAATAATGGCCACACATTTGAGACAATTCAATTGGACAGTACCTAGCACCTTTAACCCCTTTTTTATCCCCACCTGTTGAAGTACCTGTTCAGACCCATTGTGAGTGTGAATGTGTTGATACGTGATGACAACCTTGTAATGTATCCATCTTTTCAGGGAGTTCAGCCACTGGAAGGTGAACAGCCTGGCAACAGAGAAGAGAGATTTCCTCAAAGCTCCGTTACCCTTAGCACCAGAGTTTCTACGCAACCTGCGGTTACTGGGGCGACGGCCAACCCTGCAGCAAATCAACGAAAACCTCATCAAGAAGTATGGGACCCACTTCCTAGTCTCTGCTACCCTGGGAGGTAAGGAAGGACTGCAGGTGACACACTCGCCTTTATTCTCGGGTTAGGAAAATGTCGGGACACACCAAAAATAGAGAGCTGCTCATTTGAGGTCTCAGAGGAGTTTCAGCCTATGTTAGTGCTTTTTCAAGGAAAAAATGTCTAGTGGAAAGCACCTGCAACATTAAACCAAGGTTGTTTTCCACAGTAAATTTCCACTCATCCTTCCCTCTGATGAACATTGCGTGCAGCTACAAGAGGCTTACAAAGCAGAAGGATTGAATTGACCCGTTTCTCAGCATACAGTCTCTTTTTTATTGGATTTCTTTTTACCCTTGATCTCCTCTGAGAGAAGTAACTCACAAAACAGAATCGCCAGCGGTATCGATCGTGTGTGCCTCACAAAACACGGCTCAGACCTGTGTTGGGTTCAAAGTGACAACCTTGTGTTATTGATACACGGCTTACTACAGGTACATTAGTACATTTTTACAGTCGGCTGTTTTTTTTCTTTTGAGGGACTTGTAGAAGATTTATAGTGAGTATAAACATCTCAACATCTAGGCATTCATTTTATCAGAGGGGGAGATTTACAAGGCCAGGATACTATCTGTAAAGTCCTAATATACACCGATTGCATGAAATCAAATCGAAGGGGATACTCACTTATAAGAGATATAATGGGCTTTAAATTAGGACATCCACTATCATTTAAAGCCAATGTTGCCCATACGTCTTCTAAAAGAGGCCACATCGGCTACTTTTCCTTCACACGTTGTCCACATGGACGACAAGTCCTGTTTCTTCTGCAGTCTTTTAATCATCCTTCCTGGTATTTTAGCCATGTGTTAGGTTTGCATCCCCAGCCACACTAACTTTGCGCTAAACTTTGTCAGCATGGGAGAAAGAGCAGAGATGAATGCAGTGGCAGACTGATAGTTAGACTCAGTAATGTAACTGACAGCATCATATACATGGGCTGAGCCCGTCTGCATACTGATTAGACTGTCTGGGCAAACTCACACATCCTCAATCTCGTTTTCTTGCCCTTTTGTTCTACTGTTTCATCTCTTTCTCGCATGCTTTTTATGGCTCTCTCACCAGCCATAGTTACATTGAGTTGTGAATTATAGCTTCAAGATCAACAAGCATAGGAAGACACAGGCACTGATATGTTTCATAGGCCACAACCTAGTCACACATTTGATGGTGATTAGATAATCGTGTTTCACTATTAGGGCACAACAGGGGAAGGCCACATGTCAGTGAATGCAGGCGAGCGGATAGAGTAGCCAAACACTGTACTCAAGTGAAAGTAGGCTTCCGTTACATGCAAACAAGTATGCAAAGGAGAAATAAACATATTCATCAATATGAGTACTTAAGTAACAGTTTAAAAGAATCAACTGAAAAAGGACTTGGATAGGGAGTAACTCAAGATTTATTTTAGCCGTGTTCATAATTTGGTCTCTACTTTTCTGTCCTCTTAATTACACTACACCAATGAGCATGACTAGTTAGCTCGAATATTTACATTAGGACAGAAAGCAGGAGTAAGAAAGTAGTAGTTATAAATAATGATACAGTGGTGTAGTCTGATGTATTGTGTATACTGTACTGTATATTGGCCAGAATTTGCCTTTTGGGGAAGGGGCCATATTATAGTGGGGGGGGGGGGGGGGGGGGGGGGGGGGGGGGTCTAGGTGTCCTCCCCCAGGGAGGTTTTGAGCATCAACGACTAAATTTCCGGAATTTGGATTTTTGAAAATAATCTAATTAGTGATTTTTTCACCAATATTGAAATTGCTATTTAATATGTGATTATTTTTTTAAGCTCTTTGTCTTCTGTATTATTCAACAAAGACAAGCCATAAATCATTGTATAGTATTAACAACACAGTATTAGATAGATTAAACAAAGTGTTCTTTCCTGGACGCCTGTATGTGATGATGAAATTAGGTGTTGCATTAATTTATATGAATGACATCTTTCATATAACTACTTCAAACACAACAGAATATTGAGCACTGACCAAGTCTGGTGTAAACATTCATTTGAAAATCAGAAACAAATCATACAAACTAAAGAGCAGATTGCAGAAATATAGAAACAAATATGTGGCTTTACCACAGTAGTATTCAGATCATTTACTTTAATAAACATTACATCATTTACTGTAATAAACATATGTAAACATTGCACTTTTTAAACACTCTCTTGAACCTACTAGACACTATAGATATATGTGTGTATATGTATGTGTGTACATGTATATATACGCACGTGTCACAAATACACACAACGGTGTATTGTTTTTCCAGCGCACACGGGGGAGCTGCCCTCCAGCCCCTCCCCCTCATGAAGTTGCCTGCATGAAAGCATCAACGGTGCACTTGCTCGGTGAGGCTATCGTTACGCTAGAAGTAGCATGCTGCTGGTGGTCCTGCCGTGGGACTAACTGTACTCATAAACCTGTTGAAACAATGCGGCGAGGCTGCTGTGAAAGCTCCCTGAACGTCATTTATCAGAGTCAGGTTGTTACCCCTCCGTCTCCTCCGCTCCACATCTTCATGGAGCTAGCTAACTAGCTAACATCCAGAGGTAACCGCTAATCAGAGCTAATGGTTGCTAACAGATCCTTCCGTTGTAAATCACGTTTTAACATATCGCGATATTATTGCAAATCGTTCAGCCCTAACGATTAAAAATATATCAAAAATATAATGTAGTAAGTAAGTAAGTAAGGTTTATTTGCATAGCACCTTTCACAGGTAAAAAATCACAAAGTGCGTCACAGTAAATTTTTACTGTGGACATACTTTCCACAGTAATGGAAAGTATGTTGTTGCGTGTCATTGGGCATTTTTAAGTAGGTATATGGAAATCCTGGAGCTTTCTGAGTGAGTATACTACTTATACCTTTCTATCGCATAGACTACAATACTGGAATTATATACAGTGTGTATATTTAGACATTAGGATTAACACTAGAGCTGCACAATTAATCGCAATTTTATCAATATGGCAATATGGACACGTGCATGTTCAAATCACAGGGGCGGTGCAACATTTGTTAAAGGCAAAAATAGTATGTTGGTGCTGCTGAGACGTCCCAACCTACAAATCAGCTCCTGCAGAATAAAGAAAAAGTCTATTTTTGGTACAGAGCCTCGCAAAACTCAGTGTTATTTTCATTTTTTTATGTCAATAATTTTCAATGAAAATGACAAGAATCATACACAAAATTATCATTCCCTCCAATATTGGAAATCTTTAATTTCCTTTTAAATTACAGAGAGCGCTTGCCATTTTACTAATCAAAAGTCTGCCCTGTCTTATTGACTTTTTCTATTTAAAGATAACAGAACACAAAAAATATATGTTTCTGAAAAAATCTGAGGCAAGATATTGGCAATGCAGTAACATATTCTTGATTCATATTTGATCAGTGCCGCCTATTTTGACAGTCTCACTGCAGTTCACAAGCAGTTATTGACACTGTGTTAGACACTCCTCGGATCCGATTGGTTGGCAGAGGAGGCAGGGAACATAATGTTTTCACGGATGATCTGATTCATGTTGATACAGTTGGAGCAAATATGATAAAAAGTACATTTTTATAAAAGCTTCCAACTTTAGCTTTAATTGCCTGCGTGCATGTGTGCGTGCATGCATGCGTTGCTGCGTGTCCATCACAACTGTGTCCATGTTTAAAAGCAACCTGAAAACCTTTTTATTTTCTTCATTACTGTGTGCAGGTTTATGGTGACTTAAAAACAGTCATTGATCAATTTTTGATCCACAGGAGAGGAATCTTTGACCATTTTCCTGGACAAGCAGAAGCTGAATAAGAAGTCGGAGGGTAACGGCAACAGCTCGGTGGTGTCTCTGGAGCTGCTCCATCAGCTGGCCGCTTCTTACTTCACGGATCGAGAGAGCACCCTAAGGCGACTGCACCACCTCCAGATTGCCACCTCTGCCATCAAGGTACTGTATACATGTACATAGAGAGTGACCATGCCTACACACAGTTTAATCTGGATACATGTACTTTACTTTGAGTAGGGGGAGGAATCAATAAGGCACAGTACCACAATATTTTCCCTGGCAATACACAGTATCTATTATTATATATGAAGAAAAGTTATGTTATGTTATGTTGGTCCATTTGTCTGCTTGACAATCCCATTTTGTAGCAATGAAATTTAAGTGAGATAATCAAAGAGAAAAATTCATCTTTTTTTATGAAACGGATGTTGACAAAGTGTCCTTTTGGGGACTTCATTTGAAATTGGGAATAATCTGAAGTTGGTAAAAAGGTACTAAATTTCAATATATCGCACAATATTGCAATATATTTAAAATCGCAGTATCAATGTATTGTGATTTTATCATATCATGAGGCCTCTGGTGATTCCCACCCCTACTTTTAAACAGAGCTAGAAAATGTCCATTTCAGCATGTAGCACCAACACACTGTTAAGTTTCTTCGTGTAGACTTGTGTTTGCAGTTCTCCAGGTCCACAAACAACCACCCATCAAGGTAGATGCACAAACATTAATGCACCTATAAAACTGTCTCTTTTGGATATATTACCCCGCGCTGCACCTATAACAAATAGCTCTGCTTGCTCCCAATGTATGCTGACAAACAATCTTTTTAAAAGATTATTTTCAAGGTCTGCATTGCTCAAAAGAGAGAGCTCGCGAGGATATTTTTTCTTTTATGGCAGGCTAGATTAAAAGCACAGAGGTAAAGCAAGGCAAATGTCAAGTTCCTTTAAAGTCTCAGTGGGAAAAGTGTATTTATTCATACTGTACTCTACTGTAAGCCATCTGGACTTGGATACAGGCGTGTGTGCTCTCCTTCACTGTAGGCTAGGGTGTAATTTCCAATGGGGACGGGGGGGGGAGGGGGGGGGTCATGTCCCAACCCACTTTTAAATCCTGTTAGTGTGCCCCCACTTTCAAATTGTGAACATTTTTGACTCTATGAAATGATTCTCTCATGCCTTGGCGGTTGGCAACTATGCTAAACAACATCATCTTTTTCTTATACATTGTTTATTCTTTCTGGCTGTATTCATCATTATGTTCAACTTAATTTTTTCCTGGGTTTTCTATACTAATATTCTGTAAATATATGTAGAAATGCAGGAAATGGGATTCAAACAGAAAATAATATGTCTGGCGGAGGACTCACCAGACCCCCTGTTTTTTTGTTGTTGTTGTTTTTTTAGCAAGTAATTTAATTCTTCTCATAGTTCATTTTATTTACCTGCACATTTAACAATTGACATGCCTTGACATAATTGGTCGCCATTCACCCAAAATCTCCCACCTGGTTTTTATAGCTCATTACATTATTAATTGCAAAAAGAGAAACAGTTTTGTTGAAAATTCACTCAAAGAACAGCATATAGTCCCATTATCCCCTGTGTCTGGTTTCACCCTGTTTAAGTCTTTTTTTTGTTTTGTTCCTCCTGACGATTGGAAGCAAAGCATAATCGAGAGGTACATATTTTTTTCACATTGCAACAGATCTGTTGGTTCTTATGCAATGACAGCAGGTGTGTGGGTGGGTGGACAGTGCTTTCGTGCTTCAACTTAAATAGCAAATTGGATTGAAATGAGTAATTGCTTGGTGTCAAATTTGTGTGTACCTTGAATAAGGTGCCATCACTGGAAACGCCGTATGCATAGGTGAGATTGAAAAATGTTCTTGCCAAGAGTAACACTAAAAGGGACACTGGAGCACCTGATTGCTTGGAAATGTACTTCCTCACAAAGCCTTGCATGGTTCTACATGATATTAGGGAAACACAAAGGATGCCTGGGAAATCGCTTTTGCCTAGAATGAAATGTTTGATTAGTGGAAGTAGTTTTTAAAACATATAAGCTGCACTGCAGGAAATCTGAGAGAAAACAGCATCTAGACAACGGCTGCTGCAGTGCAGGCTGTACTCAGTCTAAAAAAGAAAAAACAGACCTCTGCATACTCAAATGCAATACAATAGTTTTTGTTTATTTATTGACAGGCTTCATCACAGAAAACACAAGTTTTAAATATTAATGTGGGATTTCATAACAGCATTAGGCCAAAAAAACATTGCCTGCTAAGCCTAAATTAATTAGGAGCTGAAATCTTGCTCAGTTTGATGCATTTGTGTCTGGGGAGAAGCTTATGAGTGACTGTTGTACAAAAGCAATCCCTTATCTCTTGCAAAGTAGTCAATAATTGTAAGTAAGTAAATGGCCACCATTAAGATCTGCGTTCCGCATTAGTTAGTCTTGTTTCAATCCATCATGTGATATCTTTTTGCAACACACTTTGTACAAATGCGGCTGCTCACTGCTGGTCTGAGGGGAGCCTTTTGCTAGTGTAATGAAAAACGAGGTAAGATAGTCATACAAAATTAAAGAAGAATTAAAAAGTTGCAAAACATTTTTATATGGTAAGTCATGTTTAAAGTAGTGGGAAATGGGGATATCCTTAAATATAAATGCATGTGATATAGTAATAATTATAATGCTAGTTAGTAATTAACCATTATAAACCAGGCAGCTGCCCCGGCGCTTGGTACAATTGCAATGAGTTGAAGCTTACTGTGAAGTGCTACTATGTAAAGTAGCAAGCCAGAAAGCCACTGTAATGCGCACAGTAACCATGACCATGATGATTGTTGATTGGCACCTTGCCTTAGATATGACTTTATTTCCAAAATAGTCAGGTTATGCCCCAAGTATTAAATGTGCAAACAATTTGTTAGTAGCTGATTCCCTCAACGGCTTGACATCGCTGGTGTAAAGCCTGATCTTCGGCCACTATCTCTGTTTTTTATCTTGCAAGGGCACCATTGCTGGATCCAGGGCTTAGCACCGTCCACAACGGTTATGATTGGTTTGAAGAAATACAAACAAGCCACAGCTTTTTTTTATTTCTCGTATCTCAAAATTGTTAAGCGGTGTAGCTAGACCATTTACACAACTGTTTTACACTAGAGGTCAGGAAAAGGATTTTTCACAGCTTCTACCACCAATATTACATTATGCAGATGTTATTTATCAGAAACCTCTGAAACAAATCATATCCCTCCCAATGTAGAGAAATCCCAAATCATTTCCAAGCCACATGACATATTCAGCCACTTCCAGCATGTTCTGGGTCAACCCCAGGGTCTCCAACTAGTTGGATATGCCCAGAAAAACCTAATTATATAGAAAAGAAAATTACAATGTCTAACTGCCATCCAAAGCCACATGTGTTGTATGAAAATGCAAACATTTCAACTTGTATACTCTAAATCTAAGGACAATGACACTTTTTCCATATTACATGTATCAACAAACGCCCCCAAATTGTTTTACACCAGATGTCGTTTATCACAATAACTCAAGAGGAATCCACGCTTGAATTTTCATTTTCTTCACACCACTAGTTTCCCCTAATGACAAAATGATCTAATTAGATCTGGAATTAGATATACAATATGTAGCGGCACACAGTTGCATGTTAATGATGTAATGCAACAAAACAGATTTTCTTAAAACAGTTTAACTCCTTAATGCCTTAAGATAAGCCCACACCAACCTTGTGATATGTGCTTTTTAGGGGGGGTGGGGGGGGGGAATAATCAATCCTTAGAAGCATCACGAGTCTCTCTAGAACAATTTGATACTCGATTCTGCTAAGTTAATAATCAATTTAAAAGAATTTGTTGATTTATATTTAATAGTTTAATAGTAGAAATCAGAAAACAGACTGATGAAAGAGGATAGGATAATGGACAACAACTTAGAGCTTAGGCAAGAAAAAAGTGCTAAAAAAATGGCCAAAGAAAGAATTTAGTATGTATACACATGATATAATGAGACATACTTCAAGTAATTACGCAAAACACATGTAGGCTGTTCACCTACTTTATCACATTACATCTGACCACCTCATGTTTTATGTTCTAAGAATAAGGTGACCAGATTTCTTAGACAAAATCCGGTGACATTTTCAGCTCAGAAGCGTATATACATCCAAAACATGTCATATTTGTTTTTTATTTTTTATTACAACTGGGACATTAGACATAGAGCTGTTTCCATTAAGGGCTGAGCCCCCCTAAAGGTCCGATCCTAGAACCACACCTGCTGCTACTTCAAACTTGTACTCCACTACACCTCAGAGGGGAATGTTGTAACGTTTACTGAACTACATCTATCTGACAGCTTTGGCTTTATTGCTTCAGGCTTGTTTCTGCAACGGCTCATTGAGTATTGGATACAATAAAAACTATTGTGGACATATTTTCCTTTGACATTGATGCAGTATTAAACGAGATCGCTGCAGTCGGCAGCAGGGAAACAAGCTACAATGGAAGTTAATAGGATAATTGTCCATCTTGTATTTACGTTAATAAAAGTGCTTGTTTTGCTACTAAAAGGCTCAGATTAATATTGTGTCTGAAAATTCGCGAAATGGAGTTTGCTAAACCCACCAGACTCCATGTAAATGATCAGTAATTTTAGCATCGGAAAAAATGGCTTGTTAAAACATCTCTGAGCTCGGAGCAGCGCTCTGGCTGTCCTGAGCCTGCGTGTGTTGGGTGTCGGCTACGTTTGGTCAGTGTTTTTTTTCTTTCATTCCAATTTTGGGTCTGTCATTCACAGTAAAAACCGGCGACATTTCCGGGGGCAGATCCAGCTGGGAACAGGTCACCAAAACCGGGGACTGTTCCCAAAAACCGGGGACGTCAGTCACCCTGTCTGAAAGCCAATTCTCCACCTTTAAACATGACTGAGCCTCTGACGTGGAAGGTTACTGTGAGAGAAGGTGACTTTCACAAGCATGTTTAAGGTTTAAGCATCGAATGACTACAAAATAAAAACCTCGGTAGACAAAACATTTCATTAAAACTTGTGTGTGACAATTATTGCATAGACCCTTAGCACATGACGTCATACTCTACTATGCTGTAGACAGACAGCAAGCTAAACTCGTACTGTTCGTTTGAGTTTGTGTTCTCACATACACAATCTGCAGACTAATCCTCACCAACATAAGCATGTGTATGTAATGCCTTTCTGTTTTAGATGAGTGATAAATAATAATAAAAGTATCCTCACCAGCTAGCCACCGTGCTAACAAGCTGTTCCTGCTAACATGTCAACACGATGATTACCCAACTACATAGCTAACTATCATCGGTTATTCATTGACCTAGCTAGCTAGCTATAAATCACAAAAAGAAACCCATTCCCTAGATCATATAACTAAACACACATAAAAAAATATAGGTTAAATTAAACATGACATGGCATGGAAACTAGCTTCAAAAGGTAAAAAAAAAGAGAGTCTGCGCAGCTCCTACCCCCAACTAGCCGTTTAGCTAGCTGCAGCTAGCTTTGGACTGCTTGCAGCATTCCCACTTAGATAAAGGGGATTTTTTCATCGTTGTACAAAATAAAGTTGTGATTTTTTCAATACTTCTGTTACAAAATGAAATTAAAACTGCAGCGCAGGTATTTTTTCCAAACAGGCATAGTTGCTTGACATACCCACAGCGGGTATAAGTTATACGTTTAAGCATGGATTTAGTTAAGTAATGTCATTAGTATTAAAATCCTAATATAATGCTCATTTTCAGGTTCATAATTGTATGAGGTTGTTCCACGCTAGCAGCTAGGCAAGCATTATAACATGTGTTACAAAGTGACGCACGTTTGTCACGGAAGTGAAGGCTGGTTTTCTCTTGGAGATGGTAAGTCCCTTTTGGGTGGACTTTGGGCTTTTTCACTTTGGAAACCTATAACATGCACACACAAAAAAGATATATAACAAAATAATGGAAAGGGGAAAAGCCAAAAAGTACAATATGAGCTCTTTAGGTTAGTTTGGCAAACTTACAAACTGTGAGTTGCAGTGGCACGGTGACAAAGTTCATGCAGGATATCCGCTCGTGCTTCTTGGTGTATAGTTAGTAGACTTTGTCCAGCAGTCATACATGGTGTAAAGCAGTTAGCCGAGGGATTCGTTTCCAGATGGGCGTAATGATCATCAGTAACCCGCAGCGGACAACATGCTTGACTGAGAGCCTCTTTGCTTAGCGTTTTTTTTTTATCTTTATTGTGCGGTTGCTTAGTTTTATTAGCAGTTTATTTATATCTAAGTGTCACTTTTACAAATTGCACCAAATTCGACACTGCACATCATTGGATCCCGACCAATACCCCACCAAGTGTGGAGAAGAACACAATACAGAAACACACACACACATACACATACACATACAGTATTCCTAGCTTCATGAAAATGTTTATTTTTGTTTTCTCCAGTCTATATTATCTTTCTCTTTACATGGTTTGGTTACTTATTTTAAAAAATAAGCACTGACTAAACAGCCTTGTGAGAACGTGTAGCAACATTTAAGTTAGAGAAGTTACCACTCCTATACAGGGCCAGAGGACAGCCAAAGCTAACCTTGCTGACCCGGGTCACTACAGGCTGCTGCCATCTGGTCTCAGGTATACGGTACAGAGTTCTTAGACTAAGAGCTTTATGAGCTCATTTGTTCCTGTTAGCATTAGTCTCATTAATACCTTGATGTAAATTGGACCATAGGAATATGAATATTATGCATGTACACATTATGCAGTACATTTGCATGTTATGTTTGTGTGTATCTCTACTGCTCTCTGTTATTCTCTGCTGGCTGTGAAACAAATTGCCCCCAACGGGGATAAAGGTAACATCACTGAAATGCAGAGTAAGATGAAACATATGTTTATTATTGAATTATTAGCAATAATAATTCAATATCACATTGAAGATAACAGATGCAATAAAAATGCACATAGAAACCTAATAAGCTTCCTCCTCGAAGGAGTGAAAAGGTGGTAGATAGTCCAGTTTCTCAGCAAATGCAAATACCCAGTGTTTTTGCACACCCACCTACACACACACACACACACACACACACACATGCACATAGAACAACTGACAAAGACAACAAACACACAACCCCTCCCACTTGGAGAGGAGCAGCCTTTACATGTTTCTGCTAAATGAGGATCTCTGCTATGCAAGCCACCTGCCGCGCCGTGTTCTGCCAGATCAACTCATCACCCAAGAGGAAGCGACACTGAGTGGGATGTACTTGACCCGTGTCCATGTATGCCTCTGGGCTGTGTGTTGCTGTAGCACTGCGTAGGAGGGAGTGAAATACATTATCTTTATCTCCAGCAATAAAGTGGAAAAACTTCAATCACACATTTAGTTAGACTATAGTTTTGTAAGATGAAAAAAGCCCCTCTGTAACACCTGTGTGAAATTTGCTATTTGGAAATGAGAAAGGAGCTGTCTGTGTATGACGCACAGGAAAGCAGAGTATTTTTAACACAGCATTGCCGGTTTCCAGAACCAAAGTCAGCAGGGAAACTTCAGCCAGACAATTTTCTCCTCTATTAAACCTTATCAAATGTTAGTAAAAACAATTATTTTGTACAAATGTACATTTTTTTATTGACTGATATGCTATATAGAAAGCCAAAGTCACTTCTACTTCCGGTCCATGGGACCTATCTTTCGGAAAATATGAACAGGAGCGGACGGCGAGAGGCAAATTATTGTTTGATCCCGTTTGAATTGAGCCATGGATTACAAATATGATGTTTGTCAATTTAGATAAATTGATGAAAAAAGATAATTTGACCACACACTTCAGTGTCACATGGATGAGGTCTTAACGTAACTGAAACTTGCAGAGGATCTTGCCTTTCTTTTCCTTATTTGCCATCTGACGTAAATTGTGTCAGACGAGAGATGTAGTTCACTGACCGGTTTCACACAAAACCAAGTGATCACATGACAAGCCATACGGTTAAAAAAACGCTTAACGGGATCAAAATATAATTTGCTTCTCCCCATTTATTGCCGTTCAGATTTTTTTCAAAATTAAGGTTGCATGAGGTCCGGAAGGGGCATGACTTTGGCTCTCTATATAACGATATAAAAAAAAGTAAAAAGTGTTATAGTCCTAAAAACAATTCAGCACTTAATTTACCGGTTTTGCTGTTGCCTGAACTTTATAGGCATCAGAATAGCAGAAGAGTTGTGTTGGATTGTATTGTATTAAAGGTGTACATAATACCTGTATTGTACAAAGTATAAGGTGTATAACACCTTATACTTTGAATAACACTGCTTGTTACTTTTGTCATTATGTCATCTGGCTGTATTACCTGTTAAGGAGCATGCAGCCTTACCCATAAAATGGTTAATTATTCTGGGCCTTCAGATTCAGAAGCATATCTATTCATATCCAATTCTTAGTAAATCTTAGTTTTAACTTAAAAGGAAGACAATACAGCCTTTGATGCATGATGCATCAATAATCACCATTAGAAGATAATAGCTTAAATGATGGTCAATTTGTTTGAGCAGTAATTACAACAAGAGTGCAGAAATAGGGGAAGTACTGCAAAAGGGAATGTAAAAAGTTTTAGGATCATAGGAAAAGTTTGTAAAACGTTTTAGGATAATAAAAAAAAAAACTCTGCCATGTTTGAATAATGCATATTGTTGAATACATATTTAAAACAAAATGGTCCAGGTTGAATGATCCACTGAAGGGCTCTTGGGAGTTTTCAACAAAGGCGGAGACGGGGGTGGCATCTCTCAGGTGGATTATCATTGAAGTTCCTCACATGAGTTACAAACAAGCCCAGCGTGTATTTGGTGTAACACAGCTGAGAGCTTTCTGTTCTGAAGCTTTCATGGTTTCTGTAAACAAAGAAAGTCAGAAAATGAATTGTAGACAAAGGTGATATAAATTATGATAACAATCCACAGAGATAAAGCAATAACTGAGAATTAGACATACATTCTTGGATGAAAGTGAAATTGGTAGAAATGTATTTAAAGTATACTGTTAGTTAGAAAATACAACTATTACTTCTCATGTTGAACTCTTTGCCAAATGAAGCTTCATAATGCTTTATGAACCAACTTCTTTGTTTTCTAAGACCACTAGATGGCACTCTCTGTTTAACAAAGGGTTGGAAGCACACTGAATTGCCATTCCTTGATTTTGCTGTTGTTGTTGCTTTAAACCAAGAGCATCATCTAGTGGGCTCAGACAATAAAAAAAATGGTTCATGAATCTTCATGAAGCTTTATTTGGCCATCACTACTACGAGTTTTTACCGCAGTATACGGCCAGTTCACAGCCTCATGCCTGTTTACAGCTTATGGTCAGCTCTGTGCGTTGCTATGGTCGCTGTACATAAACCAACCAGCCAACTGCCTACAAGGCTGCGGACCTGGTAGAGATGCATGCCTAAAAGATAAGAAGGAAAAAAAAACGTTATCAAAGACTTGGATATCAACAGGCTTTTGGATATGCGCTGATCTTTTCAAGAAGCTGGTTGAAGGAATGAAAGAGGTTGGCTGTGTTTGCACAGTCAAACAAGTCCGCCACCGGTGGAAAACCCGTAATTGCGTGGCTACATGTAAACGGGAATAATAGTAAACTATTCTCTTTCAATAGCCATGTAAACAGCTTAGTCAGAATATCGTCTTTATTGGAATAAGGGCAAAGAATGGATTACAATGTGCTTTTAAACATAGTCTTTGTTGTGTTGTCTGTAGAGACCTAGCAAGAAACGGAAATAGCTGGACTGTTCCTCTGCTTTTAAGATGGAAAACTGCTGTTATATTAACAGCGATATAATTTATGAACTTTGATGTTTAGGGAGATTGAAAAATCATGGCTGGTTCCAAGATGGCTGAACCTGAAACCTTCATGTAACGCACCGTCATTGCTGTAAGCAGAAAAAAAACCTCAAGATGCCATTTCTCTAATGACCACCAGGCTTTGGCTCAAGGAAAGTCTCTCTGTATTAAACTGAATGGGAAAACACAGAAGTTCCCTCTAATAATACAAACATGCAACAATATTGCTTAGGAGAATTCCGGTAAATTTTAACATGTAGCTCTGTTGTTTTTAAAGTTGGAGTGCTTCCAGTAGAGAGAAAAATGAAAACAATAGTTGCTGCCTACACCACATTATCCACCTGTTAGCACCCAACAGGCTTGAACAGGGCAAGTTTTAAACGTATTATTTTAGCCTCTAAACATGCTCATATTGTTATTCAAAGGGCCTATCCATTGCAGTAATTTCTTCCGAGTGAACACAGCAAATTTGACTGGAATCCACCTTTAATGATCTGTAAAGGTATATTCAAACTGCATTTTGCAGTCCGTGTCTATTTGCTCCAAACAGCCAATATACCCACTGTATAGACGTTAGCTGTAGCTATAAATAAAGGCGTAGTGTGTGTTAGTTTTTCCCCCAGGCATTTTCTCCCTTTTGTTGTGGAATCATATAGCTTCAGGATAAGTTAAAATTGTCAATTCAAGTTGAAACATTTTCTACATCTTCACTTAAATTTACAAGGCCAAAAGGGAAGATGCACGTCCACTTGCATTTTTGCATTGACTTTATAAGCAACATACTGCCTTAGAAGTTCCCCTTTCAGTTCAGTCTGAACAGTGAACACACTCACGGATTTGATTTGAAGAGAGAACTGATTATGTCACAGTTGATACTAAAACATGAATGAGATGCAACAGTTGAGACTTTACATTAAGAAAGCAGAGATTATCTGCGTCCGCATCTTAAACAACAACCCAAAATGGCCCGCCTCCCCTCCACTAATCTCCCTTTGCTTCTCGCCTTTATGTCTTTCTAATCTTTAACTACATCTTAGCGACGTCTCCCTCTGAGTTATTTCAGACATGTTTGAGATGTGTATCTTTTAGAGCCCCTTGAAGGCTAACTTCCATTTCTTTTGATAATAGACGCAATCTTAATGCAAGGCAGAGTGTGAAGATGTGAGGAACAAGGCTATTTTAGGAACGGCAAATTTGTACAGGCTGCATCATTTGCCAAATACTGTGATTTAGCTTGAAAGGCCATAGCTATCTTCTAAGTCATTCTGGAAATGAACAGTTACTCTTTGTCCTTCTTTCCTTCTCTGGTTCTTTTGTTTTTATAACTCATATTCTTTTTCTCTCATGCTTGATCTTTGAACATGTCAGTCTCTCCCATGTTTGCCCTTCGTCACTTTATTTCTCTCCACCGACACTTCTCTCATTAATGTGTCTGCTCTTCTTCATTTTTCCTCAACTCGCAGGACTACAGCAGATGTCAAGTAGGAACTTGTTTATGTATTGCCATGTCCATTTTACATTTCATGTATTATAGAAGCACTAATGATGTTAGTGCTGCGGTTATTTTAGCACACATGTCAGGGACATCTCTTCAGCTCAGTGAGTAGTTTCATTCTTTGTGACAAGACAACAATACGTTCCGACTCAAACATAAACGTAAAGCGAGGGTCTAACTTCTTTGTTTTGTCCGTGCAGAGCGACAGATTGGCAAGGGTGAGTAAAAAAGACATTGGTCACAGCTTCAGGATTTACAGGTTTGGACACAAACGCAGAAGAAGAGATGAGGAGGTAGAAGGGAGAGTTTCAATGATTAATTGATGAAAATGAACTCGAAAAAATGAATACATCCTCAAATACTTCAGAGGGCCAAAACGCAAACTGGCCAAAGAAGAAATACTCATAGTCATTATTAGGAAAACTGCAAACAAGTAGCATCTTATGTCACTGTTTACTTAAAGTGCCCATATTATCAAAAAAGATCACTTTTTATTGTGTGTCTCTGGTGATTACACACGCATACAAACTTGGAAAAAAAACTATCAATGCTGATTTGAGTGAGATATGGTTTCTAAATGTCCTCTGCCTTCAGTCTCCGGGTGAGCTGTTCAAAATCTCCACGGCTTTCTACGTCACTAGATGAGACGAGGAGTCTGACCGTAGCACATGCTATCGCTAGCATGCTAGCTTGTTCTCAATGGTAAAATAACTTCCATGTCCCTGTTCTGCAGGTATTCCACAAGTGTGCCCTTGTTTAGAAAAAGTCTGCAGCTAATCCTGCCTTGTACTGACCAAAGTTGGAGAACGAGTTATCTAGCTGATGTGATCTTACCTAGCTACTGTGCATGTGTGACTCCCAACAAAGTATAGAGGTGAGATGTCTTACTCTGTAGCTAAAACAGAGACCTAAACACACAGGGTGAAAAGAAGATTTGCAGCAATGTGCACTACAACAAAAACGTGGTGTTTTCTGAAAATGAAACCATGTAACCCTATTCTGGTACAACCTCAAAATACAATTATTTTCAATTACTTTAGGTTCTGTCCCAGCTGCCTTTAAACATGCTGTGATCCGGCCCTTACTTAAGAAGCCTAATCTTGACCCCACAATGTTGTCTAATTTAGATCAGTCTCTCATCTGCCTTTTATTTTTTTATACAGTTACAAGCCTTTTTACAACAGAACTTGGTCCAATCTGGTGTTAGATCACGTCACAGTACTGAGTCTGCAGTGTTGACGCTAAAGGGTGATTTTTGCGTCAGTTTCCAAAGCTGAGAGTTGCTGACCAAGGGAGTGAGAAAAGGGTTGGTTCATTACAGTAATGTGTGGTGATTTTGTTATAACAAAGATGACTGAAATCAAAAGGTAGATCCTGCATTGTTTTTTTTATTAATACTGAAGCCCATTTAAAGGAGGGGCCTTGTGTCAAAATCTAGACTTCTAAACTATTTTGAATTCAGTAGATACTAAGTTTACATGGTGCATAGTCTCAAATAAATAATCAAACCTGAGGCAGGGTAGTCTTCCAGAATTGAATCAAACTTCTTGTTTCTGAAAGTTTGGGCAAAACACAATGTCCCTGACACACTGTATGTAGTCCACTATTTAAACATGAGTGTTTTAAGGCAGAATACTAAGCCTGCTCCAACATCTGATGCACCTACAAATCTTTTTTTTTTCAAACACTCACATGCTTCAAGGGTTATTATCAGACCAAGGCATTGGACTTAAAGCAACAAAGTTTAAATGCGCTTTCACAAACACCTGCGCTCGTTCTTCATCCCTTACATTTTTCACCTCTATTCCTCCCTCCTTGCCACTGTTCTCCGCGAGACACCCGGCACATTGCATGCAGCTGTGGCTGCAGGTGTGGGAGTGAAGCAAAAGATGGCGATAGTTTTCTCGGCTGTCAGAGGGCTCTGCCACATCCAGTCCGCTGCCTGCCTTACACGCTCCGCCTGCCACAAGCTGTGTGCTTGACTGCCAGAAATGGGAACAAACATCTGCCTCATTCGCTGCTAATGTTGCATTATAAAAAAAAGCACATGTATTTTAAATAGATCTGTCCTTCCTCTGTTTCCTAGGTAACCGAAACAAGGACGGGTCCTCTCGGCTGCAGTAACTACGACAGCTTGGATTCTGTTAGCTCGGTGTTGGTGCACAGCCCGGAAAATAAGATCCACCTAAAGGGTAAGGCTGCACACACGCACGCACACGCGCACACACACACACACACACACACACACCCCATTTCTCACGTATATTCATCTTAAATCTATGTGCACAAGCAGATACAGTCACAGCCCTGGAGAAAAGGTCCACTGAACACACACACTGCCGCGACCACCTTCCACCACCCTGCCTGCCAATCCTCTCAACCCCTGTGTGTAGTAGTTGGCCCGGATGTCCCTTTACTTTATGCTGCGGTAGTTTATATGTCTGTTCTGCCTGACTGGCTCTCAATCTCATGGGGAATCTGTTATTTTACCAGGCTGTAGATATTCGTGTCTGGCCACACTGACCCTAAACTGACCCCTCCAACTACACCTGGAACACTCAGTGCACAAGTAAAGCTGAAGTAGTAATACACAAAATTACCTAATAGTGTATTATGTATAAGAAAATGAAGGGCCTTCAAAGTTTCACAATGAGTTATAAATAATCAGTATTTGTATTGGTCTTAGTGGATTCAAGAACAATGAGTTTAGACATTCATTTGTGAGGTCCAGGCCTTGGGAAGTTTTATTTTTGGGTACATTAAGACATTGGTTGGAGGTTGGCTGAAATTAAATTTCTCAAATTTACTATATTAATCCCAAATATTGTTTTATATTGTATTGCCCTCTATTTATCAACGGCATTGATTGTATGTTGATTTTGTAATGGAATTGGAGAACCACAATTACAACTAATTATCCTGATGGGTTCCATTTAACTGGAATTTTAGAACTCTTATACTGGCAGCCCAATCAACAACAAGTAGCTCATGAAAGTTGTTTCTGGCATGTGTAGCACAAAATTAAATCTGTTTTTAGTTGCCTAGTGTAATCATGTGTTAAGAAATGAGTACCTACGGGGGAAGCTATTTTAAAACGGGTATGTTTGTGGGAAGATACATTCAGATATTACTGTTGAATGTTTGGCTCCTCCAATTCCAACTGTAAACCTCTCGTCTCTTCTGCCTGACTGGCTCTCAATCTCATGGGGACTCTGTTATCTTGCCGGGCTGTAGATGAACCGTATCTGGCCACACTGACCATAAACTGACCCCTCCTACCAACCACACCTGGAACACTGGAGCACAAGTAAAGCTGACGTGGTAATCCACAGATAGCCTTCTTATTTGAGAAAAATCTATCACCATAATCTATCACCAAAATCAATCACCAAATGATTCTGATGAGTGATATTGGTGGAATAAGAAACCTCTCTCTGACATCCAATTAACGAAAATAAATGTCAGAATAATGCTCTTGGCTTAATAACCTCATTAACTTTAAAAAAAACTTGGTGCAATTCAGTTGAATGTGCAGTATAAGGTTTTGCATAGCCCTTACTAAATTATACTGTATTTACTTTGTGGCAAACAAGCCAGTGTCACAGTGTCAGCCTCTGTTTTAAAACTGTTAATATTCACCCAGCCGCTAACTCATTTCTCCATCTCATGAGTAAAGATCTATTTCTATCATGTAATTCATGGCTGTGCTACACAAGAGCCCACTGATACTATTTTAGTTCAAAGACAATGATCTACGCACAATGGGTGACATCTGCAGTTACACATTGGGGAGGACCAGAGTTTGTTGGAGGAAAGGTGAAAAATGTGGTTAGTGGGCTGAGCGTGTATAATTATAGTTTATACTTTATTAATCCTGCAAGGGAAATTACAAAATATGAAATATAAATAAGGGTGTAGCTATTTAAGAGTACACTGAGGAGCAGTAATTAGCATGGCCATTCAAAGCACTAATGGCCATTGTTGGTAATCTGGGAAATGAGGCTTTGCCTGTACTGGATAGCATGTATTCTGATGTATTCTGCCACGCCTGCATCAGCAGCTCTGCTAGGCTCCTTATGAAGCAGCCTAAGAACATTTGGAAATAACTAATTGCCTCACTGGTCTGTCAGGCTCCTCTTTATGGCTGGCAATATGTCCAAGCTCAAGTTTTGGTCAGTTCCCAGCGACACAATTTAGTTCAATAATTAAGGCAAGACACTACATGTGAATGGATCCAATCAATGAACTAATATACTGTGTATCACAATAAGACTTCCATATTTGATTACTTACATTAGACAATCATGTTTTGTATTACACGTTTTCTGAAATTGTATGTTTAATTATACAAATGAGTAATTATCTAAATATGTGCTAATTTGCATACATTTCCAGAACAAAAATCTGAATTCTTCTAATTCTTGTTTCAGTTTGTTGAAAGAGTCAAACGTCTTCTTAGAAGAACTTTTGGATACCTTATTTTTCTCACTTAATTTCGGGCATGTTTTTAGGAATAAAATACAGACAAAATATAGATTGCAAATATATACTTTTTTTGGGCAAATCATACATATACAGTATATACAGTAAATACACCTAAATGTGTGTATTTTGGTTGCTTTCTTTCCAGGTGTCTGATGTTATGGAAGAAAAATAGCTAACGTTTCAAAATTGACAAGCTCATGTGGTGTCTGGCCTTAAAAGCGTTCCAGTTTTCAAAGGCAAGAAATTGCACAAAACTTTAAAAAAAACCTAGTCCAGATGCCTTATACAACAACACTGGTTTAAATTTAACATGTGAACCACTGATTATTGATTCAAATTGAGGAGAGGTTGTGAGTATGGAGCTAGATTTGTTTCTTTATTACATGCGAGAAAATAAATAATTTGAGGAAATGGAAGAAAGGAAGAAAAAAAAAGTTTGAGAGAAAAAGTTATCACACTGATAGCAAAAAACATTTTATGAGAGAAAAAAATATTTGAGAAAAAAACTTTCATACATATATTTTTTTGCTATCAGTGTGTAAAAAAAAATTCTCAAAAAAATGTAATATACTGGGAGTACAGGAGACCCCCACATCCGCCTTCTAACAAAAAATTACACAAATTTGAAAACAAATTTCAAAAGTGCTGACTTTAATTGGACATGGTATCTAAATAAACTTGAGTCATGCTTATCTCCTCCTCTGTGTTCTCTCACTCTCTCTCTCTCTCTCTTTCTCTCTTTTACTTTTTCTCTCTCTCTCTCTCTCCCTTCCTTTCTCCCTCTCTCTTCCCCTGATGTTGAGGTTCTGGCATATTAATCATGACGGCAGAGGACGCAAAAACACTACACAAACAAAAGAATCAGCTTACTTTTGAAGAAGATTTAATAAATTAAGCTATTTTTAAATGATTGATTTCTTCATCTTAACTGAATGCATTTTTTGTTAATGTCAGAAATAGAGTTTTTCCTTGTGTTAACTCACTCTGATGTTTGAATTTCACTGTGCAAAAGCGTGTTTTTTACAGACTATGTTTTCCCATTCATCTGCTGCAGTTTTAAAGTGCTCACCTTTAAGGGATACTTTGCTGATTCAATCCAGCTCTGTGTCATTTTTGTGTGAGCAGTGTGTTTAAATGAACGGTGTGTGTCTCCCCTCCGTGGCACCAATGCACCATAAATCCACTGGATCTCAGTGAACCTTGTTTTGCTTTATCCAGTAGATTTTGGCAGACCATGCTCCATGCACTGCCGCCACTGAGAGAAAGCCCACATTGTTAATTTAAACACAAGGCCATGACACAGAGCCAGATTAAAATCCGCAAAATATCTCTTTCAATCTCTGCAGAACACATACACTGACAATGGAACTTGCATATTTATAGATTCCGGATTTTTTAATGAGGGAGAAAATGTGGAAAACCCACAGACAGAAAATAATGTTCAAAGCAGTTCATTTGATTTTAAACATGCCTAGAGATACTTTTTTTAAGTAGATTCAGTTTCATCATCATCTCTCTGTAATTTAGCTAACACCTGAGAGAGAGAAAATAATAGAAATATTATATATATATACACAGTGTATATTTATTAGGGCTGTAACAACATGGAAAGTAAAACCAAAATCGCGTCACTCAACTCCACAAACCTGTGTCACGGCAGAATCGCAACACACCTCTTCCAAGTCCAAGTTATCCTTCCTGTCCAGATCCAGTGCTACTACGTCTTTAAATACTATTAGTAGTGGTCCTTTTGGTGCCTTATTCCTGTTTTGTCTGGTAAATTTAGCTAACTGTAAAGACAGCTAAAAGTGAAAGGGTGAGGGCACCGGTGACACTAACGAAGGTGTAACGTTACGGATGGCCACTGAATCGGGTGCCTGTGTTACTCGCGATGTAAGTGCACAGCCTGCTCAGGTGTAAACAGTTTACGGTATAGCATGTCATACTGAATTTGTAAAATCCATGGAATAAAGCTTTCTCAATACAAACAATAACAGAAGATCCGAATCATTTCAAAGATGTTTCAGCTATCTATGATTGTTCGATTGCTAACGTTAGCTCAAAACGCTTTTAAAGTAACAGGTTTTGTTGTGTTTTATTGGTAGCTTGTAGCTAAGCTAGCAGTATTTCAAAAAAATTGTAGCTATCTATTGTTGTTTGATTGCTAACGTTAGCTCAAAACGCCATTCAGCTCACAACTTTTGTTGTTTTTGATTGCTAACTTGTAGCCATTAGTGAATGAACTTTGTTATGCAGGTCCATTTTTACTTTATTGACATTACAGAAGTCTCTCGTTAGAATCGTGTATGCAGCGTGTCGCAAAGTGGTACATGCACGATTTAAATCTGCACTCAACTCACATCAGGGAGGGACAGCCTCTGTCTGCTTCTTGATGGTTCAGTAATCTGCCATTACCGTCCTTAGTGCTGGAGTTAAGTGCTGATCTGGCTGGTGGCTGACTCTGGATGTGTCCCCGGGCCGGGGCTGTAATGATAGTGGATGGTTGCTACCTGGCTGAAAATATAAAAAAAGCACAGATTTGCACATATCTTCTTAAAAATTGAATAAGTGTATTCATTCATGTAGTGCCTCATCACTTGTTAGGTTATGTTGCTGACCATAACATCACTCACATTCAGAAAATGGAGGGCCTTCAAAGTTTCACAGTGAGTTATAAATAATCAACATTGGTCTTTGTAGATTCAAGAACAATGAGTTTAGACACTTGTGAGGTCCAGGCCTTGGGAAGTTTTATTTGTGGGTACGTTAGGACATTGGTTGGAGGTTGGTTGAAATTAAATGTCTTAAATTTACTATATGAATCCCATATATTGTCTTATATTATACTGACCTCTTTTCTATCTATTTACTAATTGTGTTGGTTATATGTTGATTTTGTAATGGAGTTGGAGAACCACGATTCCGATTATCCTGATGGGTTCCATTTAACTGGAATTTCAGATCTCTTATATAGCAGCCCAATCAACAACCATTAGCTTGTGCAAGTTGTTTCTGGCAGTTGTAGTCCTAAATAAAAATCTGTATTTGGGTGCCTAGTGTAATCATGTGTTAAGAAAATAAAACTTAACCCTACCTATGGTGGGAGCTATTTTAAAACGGGTATGTCTGTTAGGATATACATTCTGATATTACTGTTGAATGTTTGGTTCCATTAGTACTTCCCTTTAATTCCTAATGTAAACCTCTCCACTGTAACAGGACGAACCACTCTAAATACAGAGCCTCTTTATGTTTGAGCCTCTGCACCGCTGATAAATCATAAAATAGAAATAAAGGCGATTTCAGAGTTAGAAGACAGAAAAGTGTTACATCATTTTGTGGCAACATGGTAGAAACACTAAAGCTCAGTGCAGTACATTCTCTTGCCAAGAAGAAAAAATCTCTTTGAATTTTCTATTCCCGAATGCTCCACTGTTCTTGCTCTTTGTGATCTCTGACTCTGATTGCATGTCTGTGTGTGTTGTGTACCTTTAGGCTTTGCCAGGTTGTTTGTGTGTGAGTGAATGTGCTTCTGTGAAATGAAGACCACTGCCTTAGTGCCAACAGTGGCTACCTTTTTCTCATCAATAATGACTTTCAGAAACGGCCTGACTTTTAGCATTGACTCTCTGCCATGCTCTAAAGTAGAGTTAAAAAGGTCTGGCTTTTTTTTAAATGTTTTTTTCTTTTGAAATTAAACCTCTTTGGCTAATAGTTTGGCACATGTATTGTATTTATACATGTGTATGTGTTTGGGTGTAGGTGGTGTGCTTCAGTGTGAGTGCATCACCAAAATATCAAGAGTCCAGGAGCAGCAAGTTCAGTAACAACACACAAAAGCGTGTGGGAAGAGATGGGAACACAAAATACAGAAACCACTACATCAGTTGGATTAAGCAGCCTTCAGTTTACATAATCTTCACTCGCAAGACCAAAGCAAGCAACCCGGCTCTCACCACAATGGACC
The DNA here is from genome assembly GCF_013103735.1 of Etheostoma cragini. Taxonomy (NCBI): domain Eukaryota; kingdom Metazoa; phylum Chordata; class Actinopteri; order Perciformes; family Percidae; genus Etheostoma; species Etheostoma cragini. The sequence continues at coordinate 4,595,711 of NC_048418.1, read as the reverse complement.
ATGTTGACAAAGTGTTATAGAGGACAAACTCCCCTGGAAGGCAAGTGTACTCATGTAAATACAGACTCAGAGAATACAGTATCTGTGCCCTACATATGATTCACCCCCAAAACTCAGATGAACAGCTTGGCTACTCCTGACAGATTTACTAGGATCTGCTGTGACGTCGTTCTCGGGCTGTGTTTTGGAACAAAAATAAGTAGCTCCCTTAAGTCATATTTTAAATTTCTGGAGTAAAATATTTTCCAGTGTCTTTCTTTTCCAAATGATTGCAATTGACTTATTGTCACCATTTCAAAACATGTTAATATACAGAAAGACTTAAACACTCACTTAGGTCATATTTGGTAGGTTAGGTCATTCCTCACTGTAATGATAATGCATGTGGGAACCACATGTGTTTGGAGGGGGGGATTCCCTGCCCATGAAAGGAGGTGTGACAACTAACTTGGACACTAACTGTCTAGAATCAAGCCCTGACAGTTGCAGAATCATGTTCTGTTGTTAAATCTGCATGAAAAAAAGCTAAAAGGATACATAAAGTATCCCTACCTCATCAGATCCATGTTAATGCTACCTCTTAAAAGGCCCGGCAAATACTTTTAAACTCTTTGAGTGACATGATGATTGATGTTTTACAGATTTTTCGTTCAATCACTTTTAACGTTGTGTATAGAGCTCAACAGTGACCTCCCACTATGTTAGAAACAGCAATATGTAGATAGCACAGAAAATTGGATTAGTTTTGATCTTGAACAAAAGTAGCTAAGTAGATAAGAACTAATCCTGAACGTAAGGCCCAAGTTGTAAACTTGAATTATCCTTTAAAATTCAACATGCTTTCCATTTTACAACTGCAACATAATGGAGAACACGATGCTTCTCTTCTCACACCGGTCTTTTACTGCCCACAGCCAGCCCTTCAACCTCCCAGTCACAGAACACACGCTGCACAGTTTTTGTTACTTCCCTCAGAAGAAACTGATTCACCTTCCCATGTGGTTGGATCAATGTATGCTTCGGTATTCATCTAATCCTGCATGAATGTCCGCTTGGCTACATGCCCCCCCAAGACTCCTATGTTCACACCCTTACTATCCGCATTGCCACATACATTTAGGGAACATTATTCCTGCTTTGGCAATGAACGTTGTCCTTAGATGTACAGTAAATTGTGAGATGCGGAATTGTCCAGTAGGGAAGTTATTCCTCTGTATTTAAGCTATACGCTTTAAGCTATACGTGTTTTGTTCAAGAACAAAACACACTTCGTAAGTCCAGGCCTTGACCTTCCTCCTGTAATAGCAGGTACACAATTACCACTTTAGTCCTCCTCTGAGACCTCCAGCACACAAAACTGACGCTGAAGAGTAGAGGCAGTCACTTTATTTGTAGACTGGATTCTACACTCAAAGGACTTCAGCAACAACTACTCCCATTTGATAACTTTCCGCATTCTCCTGGAAAGTACCTTTATGGCACCTGTCCTCTCTTTTAACCTCAAGCTGTGTAGGTAAGAATCCTTGAATCTGTCCACTGCCTCATAAGCACCCTCTCATTTGTCCCCTTTTCCATCCTTATTGAGGAGGCTCTTTCATACAGACTTGCTCAAGACTTCACGTAGTTCTTGTACATGATTTAAAATTGTAAAATCCTAAGTGTATGTTTGACACTCACTCACACACACACACACACACACACACATACACACACACACACACATACATACACACACACACACACACACTTATTCTCTGCCTGTTTAGTAAAAGTTACTTAACCTCAATTGCCTGATTACAAAAGACTTATCCAAAAAATTTAACAATCTTCAATTTCAAAACAGAATGTAAACATACAGTATCTGCCCACATAGTCATTTTAATTTTTAACAAGCTACCTTCATCTTCTATCAATTTCCCCACTCTGTTCAGGATCCCGGTGACAGAAATTTGAGTCTATAATAAATATCCCTTGAACATAAAATAGGCTCGTGTGTTGGCTAGAAAGGATTTTATAATTTATGCACAAAAATAAATCTGCAGTTTTAAGTCAGAAATGACACCATTGCCTGCTGACAGCTGCTTGGTGGCCTTCTCAGAGGGACTCCAGGAAAAACTCTAACAGATCCTCCCGCACAGTGTCCCAAACACGCCTTAGAACTCCGTTGGAATTCCATCAATAGCGGTAGAGAGCCCAGGGACAGATGCTGTACGACACTTGTGAGCTCCTGCAGGTTGAGAGGTCTGTCAAGTGCCTCCCTCTGCTCAACCCTAACTCTGGGCAGTCACTGAAACAAATTCTCAGTACACCACCTGTCACTGTATAACACGGCATATAAATGGCTTGCCAAATTCCTTATCGGTTCCTTCTTTGACATCACAGGCCTAAATGCCAGTCTCAAATGTGAAGGTTGTTTAAAGAGAGGTGGAGAAAAAATGCCAGAAACTACATCCTTTAAAAAGTACTTGGGGCTATGAAAGCATTTTCCCTTTTTAACTTTTTAATTGGCTACATATTCTCATTCATTCACCTCCAAGCAGGCCTTATCTATTCCCAACCTTACTGGGATTTCCCATTTTTTGGGATCAGTAAAAATCTGTTTATCTATCTATCTATCTATCTATCTATCTTACTGTCTTTCATTTTGAGTACAACACCATGTAGCTGAATCCCTATGAAAGAACACAAAACTACAGCAAGAGAGCACAAAACAAATTGGGAACCCAACGAAAGGAAATGTGCTTTTCATTCTTTGTGATAAGTCTACAGAAAATTCAAGTGACAGTCAGATGGAAAGAAAGAAAAAGACAGACAGGCATAAAGATAAGTGCAAAGAGAGACTTAGCGAGTGTGTGATACAGCATCATCTGTGCCAACCCATGTACTGTACCGTATATTGAAGCTGAGTCGCTGCCAAAGCCAGAGGCTCTGAGAGCAGGAACACACTCCACCATCACCAACATCATATCCTCTACAGCAGAGAGTGCATTCCAGTGAAGTGGACCAAGCACTCACTAAAGCAAAAGTCTGGGAGAAAGCACACACAAAGACACACACATGCACACAATCAGACACACGCTGAAAACAGAGGGGTGGTGATTATCAGGGAGGCTTAAGAGCTTCAATTGCCCAAAATGGAAAGTGTGGTCTCTGCTGGAGATTGAGAGATAGGAAGAAAGGCAACCATGGGTCTGTTATTTCTGGTCTACTGGGGTGATCTAAATCTGTGGCTGGCTGGATGGAAGGAAATCCTTAATGATAGTGACCCTAAAAGCCCCCATCAGAAAGAGACACCCACTGGTCTTGAAATTCCCTGTAGATACTGGAAACAGGGGCCTAAAGAGAGAAAAAAACATTTTATTCATTACAGCCAACCAAAAACACAAATTATGAGGGTCAGAGCTTTTTCATTTAAATAATCTCTAACATCAGTTTGTCATCAGAAGGCACATTGACCTCAGGTACTTGGTCTGAAGTGTGATACTTATTAATATAATCTCCAAATCCCCTAACCCACCAGCACACTACCGTCATTTGCTAGATAGTCTTTGTACTGCCAGGTCTTAGAGTTCCATCCTTCGTTCCTCTTTCTTTCCTACTTACTTTGCACTTCCTTCAGATTACCTGTTGCCTAACTCTGCTATGAACTCTCACCAAGTAAATGATTGATTGTTTTCAGTCCTGCTTGTGAGTCCACATTTCTGCAAGTCCACATGGCTACAGTGTGGAAGATTGATGAGTGATTGAATCATTGAGTGATTAAATGGTTGTCTTAATAATCTCTCCACAGAGCACGTAATTAATAAAATGACATCAATGTTTTATTCATTATAAATCCATTTAAAATAGGCTATAAATCAAGATGGAATACAGTGGCAGGTAGCAACCAGGAGGCGTAATAATGAAAATAGGTTCTGTTTTCCCCTTCTTAATCTCCATGCCCTTCGATGTGCAGAAATTCTTTTGTTAATCAGTACGAGTATTACAGTGAAAATCCTGAGTTCTCGCGAGAGCACAATTTGCATGTTCTCAGTGATTACTCTGGCATCGAGTGATGCTGCTCATTATCTGTACACCTGTAGCCAAGCTGCAACATCGGTGTATCTGACATAGGCAGGCCAGAGGCGATTGACAATTTAATCTGCCGGTTAGCGCCTCTAACCCTGTGTGTTGATGTGATTGGTTGTGGGCTGATCTAATTGCGTACAGGAAGATTTTCAAATGGACGCTAGGTGCCGCCCCTCAAGATGACAAACCGATCTGGATTTCCTGGCTATACGAGCATTCGCTCAACTGTTAAACTTTTAGGGCTACACTCTAATAATGTAATATGTTGTTTGTTCTTTGGGACAGAAGAGGCAGTAAGACAGTTGATTTAAATGTAACCTGGAGAGGTTGCAATGCAATGTGTGCATCCTTGAGTACACAAATACGAAACATTTGAAAAGCAGATTCCTTTTTTTAAATTATGAAATTTGCGGTGCATGTTGGCAAGGTAGCAGTCTGCGTGTTTCCCAAATTTAGCTGGCTCATTGATACATTTAATAGTGTATTAACGCCACCCGTGGGCGATCAGCGGAGAAACGTTATACCAGAAGTGTGTATTATGCATGGATGTACTGTACAAAGAGGGATATCCTTTAAGCTTTTCATTCATAGAGCTTTCCGAGAAAATTTGGCATGTTCCTTGGCTTATACTGACTAATTGGTACCCAGGACAACTCAATGGTACTCGGAAATTGAAACCTTTGTATAATGAAATGGCTGTTTACAGGATGGCTCCATGCTGCTGTTATGAAAGGTTGGTGCATTGTGGACCCAAAATGCAGAGGCGGAAACTGAATGTAGTTTTGATGATTTAATAAATTTAGAAAATGCACAAAAACAACAGGAGTGCTGGAAACTAGCAGGAAAAAACGTGAATCAATAAATAAAGTTCAAGCAAAAACAGAAAACATAAGAACACTAACACGAACCAGGAAGACTAACAAAACAGCTATCCACACAGGAGACAAACACGCACAGTAACACTGCAATCTGACAACGGACAAGGGGAACACCAAGACTAAATACACAGGCTATCGAGGTAACAAGAGGCAGGTGACACAAGGACTGGGAAACAGGAGGAAGACATCAGCGGGAAAACCTGAAAGACCAAAAATAACACAATCACAAGACATGACAGAAAACCAGGCTAAGAAATTAAGACAGGAAAACAGACTACCACAATAAGACAAGACAAAACACCCAAAGCATTACAGTTGCAACATTTGGACTGAAGAAACATGAAAAATAGCACCCATTTAATTGAGAAATTGTGTCTGGTGTCATTTCAGTGTGAAAACATGGCAAGTTTGTGTTAAGCTGCTTGCTTGGCTGATGAAGAAGCTTTCATTTTAATCTCCCTTTCAGAGTCTATGTGTATCTGACAATTCAGAAATGGTGATGTTGAAGGCCTAAAAATAAGTCTGCCATAGAACTCCCCCCTCAGCATCATTCAAGCCGACTGCATTGCTGGGGCCTGTGTGGATTCAAATTATGGGAAATGCCAAATAGGGGTTAATAGCCATCCTGGCCACTTTGTGTGACATAGTAGAGTGTGCGTTATCATGTAAGATCAGCAGATGTGAGTTAAATGACGATCAGGATGAGCACTTTGCTGAATACTTATATAAAGCTGCAATAATGTGTGTCAAATGTGAGAAGCAACAAGGTGACACAAGGAGTGACCAACACATTTTTCCCTCTGCCTGTTTAATACATTTTCTTAATTTTCACTCTCCACTTTCATATCATAGTTAAAAAAATATAAATATATCAAGGTGTGCTGGATACACATTTTCTTTATCTTCTCCATATCTAATGTTACTGCGTGATTTCTAAGCTAGCCACTGGGGCTGGAATACTGTTTCAAAATATTCAAAAGGAAGAAAAAAGGTTGAATGATACTTTGTAAAATAAAACTAAAGCTGATCCAGAAGTCTTGCAGAAGACAAATGACACAATACTCAGAAGTATTATGAGTATTATTGTTTGGCCCATATAAACACCGTATACTATAGTATACAGTGTTTATATGGGCCAAACAATAATATTAAGCTTCATCTGTAGATAGCTAATAGCCAGAGACTTAAATGGGTTGTCCTCGAGTCAAATTTGATCAATTCTTTCGCACGTTCTTTAATAGAAAAGTGGGTTTCTTTCAACCAAATTTTCAGAAAAACATCACGGATTGTTCTACACCAGGGGTTCTCAACCTTTTGCAAGCTGGGCCCCCCCAAAGCTGGTTCATTGCAGTTGGGGCCCTAGTGCCC
>NC_048418.1:4576523-4589297 GCF_013103735.1 Etheostoma cragini | reverse complement strand
CCATAGTGTACTCGCGCCCCCCCGGGAGAGAGTCCGCGCCCCCCCGGGGGGGCGCGCCCCACCGGTTGAGAACCACTGTTCTACACAATGCTTTTCAGTAAAATAAATCATCAGCTATGCTATGCTAAATGCTACAAATCTTTTTCATGTGAGAACGTTGAAATAAGTGACAAAAATATTTGCCAAAGCTTTAAAAATGTGGGGGGAAATATACAAAAAAAGTCAAAGAATATTTTTTGACAAAAACATCAGAAAAGTGACAAAAACATTGGGGAAGGAAGCAACAAAAGTTTTGAAAAAGATGACAAAACGTTGAAAAAAAGTTTTAATTGTGACAGAGAAAAAAAAAAGTTGGGACTGTCGATGGGAAGACAACGCAAGGGTTAACATAGAAATGGGTCCTCACCAGTCAAAGGAGGGTTAGGGGTTAGGTTTAACCCCCTTACCCTAACCAAACCAAACCCCCACAATGTCATTATTTTAACACTACTGCCTTCACTCTTGCTGGTTTCAATAGATCAAGTTAATCCAGTTCAATCTATCACATTTAAGCCTTTTGGGTTTAGAACTAAAAGCACATGTCTCACAACATTAACTGTATCTGTAAAAAAAAAATTACAGATTTTTTTGCAATGCTTTCCGTTTGAATTTAAAATAACCATGTTAACTGAATTTGGTACAAGTTTTAATAAAAAATAGATTAAGGAAAATGTATGGGTGCCGAGAAGGAAGAAACGGAACATAATCAGTGATGATCATTGCAATTTATTATTTATTAATTTATTAACTTTTTTTAGTTATTATAACAGGGGGAAAAGCAAAAGTAGAAAGATGCATAAACGAACAGAATGATTAGTGATAAGTGTTATTTAGCTGTCTTCCAAACTGAAGAAATGCCTGTCAGATTTGTGACTAGTACACACGCACACGCACACACACACACACACACACACGCAAAAACCTCAAAGCACCTGCCAAAGCAAGGGAGAGGAAAATTTTGACTAATTACATCTCTTTCCAAGCCATTGAAAGAGTAAATACCAAAGAAGAGACATGCATATTCATAACAGGGCACAGCAGGATTGACTTGGTGGCTGAAAATCTTCCAGAATGAGATTGTGAAGTGAGAACAGAGGAAGCTTTTGACACAACAAACTGATGATGATGAGACGGACATCCCAACAGACAGATTCAAAAGCAGCATGAACACACCACACGGCAAGTCTTCTGAAAGCTGCCTGCTGGTTTCTAACCGATGACGATGCACTTTTAAGACCGGCTTTTGATTTGGTTTAATAGACTGTGCAGACATGAAACCTTGGCACCATAATTAGCATACCACTGTATTTCTAATTTAAGTCAAATGAAAGCAGTGAATGAAAGCAGTGAAATTGAAAGTGTGATTTTACCTCGCTGTTAAAGCACTGACAGTGTTTGACATGTTTGACTCTGTGACTCGGGTCATCAATTACAGTAGTACCTTACAAATCTATTATCATAAACTAAAATACAAAATCTATATAATTGTACAGTGTATGAAATAACCCGTTCTTAAATGCCACTGCATGCTCTAACGGTAGTGCTCAAATTGCATTTCAAATGTTATTATTACTTTCATAAAACTTTTTGCACGGCATATGATTTTATTTGCCATCAATCTGTGTAGTTACATTGACTCATAGGCTCTATCTTTCAGTAGGTCATTGCCACCATTAGCAGTGAAAACTTTGCCTGTAGAGCTTTTTCACAGCAACCATTTTTGACAGAGTAGGAAAACCACAGGTGTTACTGAAAATGTTAACAATAGCTCTTTGTGACAGTGGGCCTAGACAATAGCAGGACCTTGAAACTGGAGCTGCTTCTTTGATTGTTTACACCTGTGCTTTTGTTAGTGTGTCAAAATGCTGAGCAAATGGGCTGCTTGTGAGGAATATGGCAGTTATGCTCATCAAATCCACAGAAATATCATCAACAGATACCAGTAAGTCCTCTGTTTGAACACGTTTGTTATGAATATGCATTTCATCATTAAGAAATTAAATAAGTGGATTTCGTCCATCTAAGTTGGTCATATATAATGGTATAGTGCACAGCACTGGGGGGTAAAAGCTAGCTAGCTAGCTAGATGTGCTACAATAAAATGGTGCCAATGTGGGTCTAACCAACATAGTGAGCCACATGTAGGACTGATCAGTGCATACCATAAATTTTGAATTTTATCAAAAAGAAAAAAGGGTTCATACTTTAACTGAAAATGTTCTTTAAAATTATAGTATATTCCAGTTTTTTCCAGACAATAAATAGTTATAATAAAGATAAAGAGTTAAGGGGTTTGTTCAACTAGCATACTTTAAATAATAAACAATACTGAACAAAGTACATTTATTGAAGTGACAGACAGTGAATATTGAGTGTATATTTGCCACACTTTATTTGCAATTGTTGAAATATGTTTGTGACAAACATAGCCACCTACTGAACAGAAGCTAGCTTTAGCTGTTCACTAGCTAGAATTGAATACACCAAACAGCTATGTGGTGATGAGTGTGTTTGTGTGACTACTCGGACTCTACTCATGTAAAAAAGAAGAACTACAGTTCTTTCTTTTCTTCCAAACATAGCCACCTACTGAACAGAAGCTAACTTTAGCTGTTAACTAGCTAGCATTGAATACACCAAACGTCTGTGTGGTGATTAGTGTGTTTGTGTGACTACTCAGACTCTCCAGTTCTTTCATTTCTTCCAGTTTCTCTCTGTTTTCTTATTCTGCTGTCTATATATAGCAGTGATTAGAGGTGTGGCCATTAGCAGTGTGCCTTTGTGACTACACGCAACCATAAACTTAGTCTGAAAACAACTTCATGTTGTAAAACTGTAGCCAGTTGCTTAGGTACTAAAACTAATTTTATAATCTGGGAAGGTCAAATCAAATTCTCTGCAGAATGAATATGCATTAATCATGAAAATAAGAATCAACAACCTTGTCTTCGTAACTATTAGGTATGTTTTTAAGCGACAAAGATGGACAACGTGCAATGGCATCTCTGCATATTGTAAGAAAAAAAAAAAGGAAATAAAATGTTGTGAAGATTTTTTGAGTGTCTCCGGTACACAGTGGGAGGAGGAATTAATGAAACCTGCAGATAGGAAACAACCTGTACATGGCAGGTAGGAAAAGCAGGTTTTTTATGATGGCCGCAGACTAGGTGACAGTTGTGACTAACAAAGGTGACAAAACTACTAAAATGGGCCCCAGGGCAGGCTTTTTAACTTATTGTATGTGTACCCACAGTACCTGCTGCAAGATTTTCCATTGAAAATGATACAGGCTGAGCTGCTTTGGAGAAAACAACCTTGTTTCTTGTCCCTGTCATAATACCGCCACACATATGCTGAATGTCTAGTTGAAGTCTCTTCGGTAATCAGACAGAGAACAGAGAGCCATTTGGAATTCGGAAACCGAGCCAGCTGATGAGCTGCTCTTTGCAAAAGTTGTTTCTATTAGCCTCAGTCATGACAAGACATGTTGCAATATGCAATATGCAATAATGGAACACAGGCTGTACTGCAGATTAGCTCTTAGCTTGTATTCTGATTTGATTCTGATATACATATTACATTACATGTCATTTAGCAACTTACAATTGCTTTATGCTGGATGTCAAAATCACACGCCTCTGGACTAACTCGGGGTTAAGTGTCTTGCTCAGGGACACATTGGTTGATGTAAAGTAGTGGAAACAAATCCGGGTCTCCCACACCAAAGGCATGTGTCATATCCAGTGCGCCATCACCATCCATTTTATTGGAGCTTCAGTGTTGGCACACAGGCTGGACTGCAGATTAGTATTTCTTAGCTTGTATTCTTATGTATATATTGAAGCTTGAATGAGATCTGTCATTTTGGTGTCATAGCCATAACTGAAAATCATGTAATATGTTTAAAAATGTATCCCTGTTAAAGGAAAGATTCTTTAGCGTTTTTGTAAAAAGATGCCTTTAAAACAACATTACCATTCTAAAGCGGTGATTTCAAGCTGCTAAGGTTAGAGTGGTTGTTGCTTTTAAGAAAACATCATTTTCAGCCCCCTGAAGTGTTGATAATTAATGTCTATAATCCTGTAAGAAATGGTATGATGAGTACACATGTTGCGCATAAACCTTTTCTTTCAAAGAAGTCAAGAATTCCTTCATTTTCATGCTAAAAATGCAGCTCCATATTTTCAACATATCCACTTTTAGCCTAACATAAATAACACATGAAAGCAGGTGGAACCAGCTTGTGAAGAAAACACTTAATTCTAAAAAAGGAGGAAGGACCTAACCAGGTGTTTCTCTCTTTTCTCCCAGGCTTGCAAGATGTCCTGCCAGAGTTCCTGCGTGGGCGTTTTGTGGAGGCAGCCCTCAGCTTTGTGGCATGCAACTCAGAGGGCGAGTTGCTCTGCCGCAACAACGACTGCTGGTGCCAGTGCTCTCCCCGTTTCCCAGAATGCAACTGTCCCTTTGCTGACATCAAGGTCATGGAAGAGAACCTAGAGAAGAGCAAAGGGGCCTGGGCCAGCTTCAACCAAGAGTTCATGGAATCAGGTACGGTCTGGAATGGTTAGCATGTAACTCAATGTGTTGCCATTGAAGTGGAAATAATGCTTATAATGAGCTTGTGTTGAATGAGGTTTTTGTTTAAGTGTATAAAACAGAAAAAAGATTCAACTAACAACTGCTTGGAATAAAGTTTGGGTTGGTAGGTTGTGTTAAATGAGGTTTTAGTTTAGCTTTAATGGGGTGATAGAATGGTTATATAGAGTATTTCACGCTGTTCCTTAAGGCTTCTTAATGGGGTATGTAGCTTTGTTTAGGCTGAAAATGGCCTGGATGTTTTTTTATGGGTCCTTATGCTCCCGTTAATGGGTTTGCATTGAAACGAGTGGTTTTCTTCCTTACATGGTTTGCTCATGAATATTTAGATGAGCTGCGCACTGATTGGTTGAGCAAAGTACAGTACATACACACAGTGGAGATGAGACTACTAAATTCACTTCTGAGATCTTTCATGCAAGAAATCAACTATGTTAAGGTAAAATATCTGCTGTTTTATGAACATTGATGGCTAAGTGCCAATCTGGTAAGCGGGTGTTGGACTTCAGGAGCTCCACACAGTCTGATGAGACAGCGGCACCCTGCCACGCTCCATACCTTGTGCAAAGTCCCCGTTTCTGGGTCACTGAACTACCAAACACCGCTGCCCTGGTCGGTCTCTGGTCAGTGCCCTCGCGGTCAGCGAGCTTGTTACGCTACAATCTCTTACCACAGGTTCCAGTTAATCTTATCATGTATGTGTATGGGTATTGAGTCATTTAAACAAATGATTAGGGGAAATAAAAGCCTCTTGTCCGTGAGTCTAATTAGCAGTTGGAGCTAAAACTGGTCCCCTTTCGATTAGCATGAAAACATATCCCAGAGAACGATTGACTCAGTAGCCATGGGCTATTAACCCCTAGGTTCATTTTGCGCCAGAATGGTCCTTTAACTCCTTTGTTATTCAAGACACGTCTGTCCGTTGTCTGATAGTGCTAGCAATAACAGGATCTGAAGGAATCAGAATCAGAATCTGAAAAGAGTTATTGCCAGGTAAGTAGCACTTACATTTGCTTTGGATTTTGCATACATATAAACATATTTAAAGTGCCCAAATGGGTAGCTTCTGCTCTCCAATACGTTATACGAACATGCTGAAGGGCGTCTTTTTTGTCCCTTTAGACGCTGACAGCCACTGTCCAGAGTGAGAACGGGTTGAAAGAGGGTGTAACGGGGGGGATTTTTGCTGACCACTGTTTTCTCCCTCTCTCATGCTGTTTAATGCCGTTTCTCATGACTTTTGGACACCATTGCAAATGCCAGTGAAATAATTATGGAATGTATTGGATGCACAACCTTGTTTCTTTCTCATGCAAATAAATCTAGAAAACCCTGTCTTTGTCAAGTTAGTTATTCCCCCACTTAGCCTCTTGCCAGCTACATTTTTAATTTTCAGATTGTCGCCTATACAAGTAGAAAAGGAATAAAAAAGAATAAGTCGCAGCAAGTTTATTATTAATTGTGAAAGCTATAATTTAAGAATAAGTCATTTGAATTTGTGCACAAAGATTGTTGGGAGGCCTTTTCCCCTCATGTGTAATTAAGATGATAACTTCACAGTAGTGTGACTCTTTTCTACTTAGCTGTGCTGTCTTTTGAAAGCTGAGAATTAAAGAAAAGTGCACTAGCAAGGACCATGCCACAAAAATGTGTTTGTTAAAGATGTAATGAACATTATAAATGTGCAGATAGATAAAGAGATGTGGATGTCATCTGATGGCTGGTCTGAGAGGATGATGATGACCGGATGGAGGAGACGCAGATTGGGGGTTCCGTCTTAAAAGCAGTTTTCACCCGAATAGTTTACAGACCCTCAGATGGTACCCAGATGAGACATGGGAGAGGTGTGCACTGGGATGAACAGGAAGGGGTGAGGGGGAAGATGGATGGATGAAGAGGAGAGAAAAGGAGGGTGGGTCAAGCAATCGGAGACAAACGAGGCTGGCTGTGCAGCACGGTATATGTAGGTTTGTCCGGTGATTGGAGGTGTGGTTTAGGCGTGGCCCTGCTCCCCAACCTAAGTTAACAAATTAACTTAATTTAAATCAGTATTCACTACTGTGTCAACTTATATACTCTTTAAAACCAAAAAACTTGACTTGCCTTCAAGCAGGGACGAAGGCTGCCTGCCCGGCTAAGGGAACTAGCACAAAGATCAACACTGCCAAGCCTCCTACTCACCAACAACAGATTGATCACAAACAACATGTATGAGTTACAAATACACACAGAACTGCTGCTTTATGATTTTCATAAAAGCCTGGCTGAACACACTTATCACTAGCAGCTAGCAGCTAAGAGCTTGCTCTAGCAGCTAACCAGGCAAGCGAGCTACCCACTGGCAAGATCAAGACAGGGTAGGGGAATTAAATCAAGGTCTGACTTGAAAACACATCTTGATGTTCTGTGAGGGCCTTGTTCATGTTGTACAGACATATTAATTGCATTGTGTGTCTGTTAAGAGGCACAAAGGCTTTGAAACTTAACCCGTTAACTGCTGTTTTAGCTCAAAAGGTGGAAGCTTTTACACGTAGCTGCAGCTACTCAGTGTTGCCTGCACCAATTCAGGTTGGGGTTTCCACATATTTATAGTGATCAAGATTAACGTGAAAATTGGCCGGAATTCTCCTTTAATGACTTGGAAGGTGAAGGCAAGATTTAATGGAGACAGGTTTCTGGCTGCTTCTTTTAAACATTGCTGGGTGTTGCACTTCCTTGCAGATTTCATGTGATTGTGTTGGTGCCGCCATTTATTTGGAAATTGTTTAGTGAGTGACATTACGAGGATAAACCGCATTTCTGTGCATTCACTTAGCCTCGTTTTGACAGCACCTGACTTTGCAAAGTTGCTTTTTGTGCTACATATTAAATATTTCCAAAGAAGCACTGACAGTGTATTTTAACGAGAGGAGTAAGACTTGTAATTGCGGGGCTTTTCTTGTCCCGCTGACGCAGATGTTTTTTGTCAGGAGCTTAACTTAGTCCTTCTTGTCATAAAAAAATAAGGCCTTTGGTACTTTTAGAGGCTTGTACGTGTTTGAGTAACAAGCTAAACATATCATGAAAGGATCCTTGGTTACTCACACAGAAGGACAGGCACATACTGGACACCTACAGGCATGTATCCAGGGGATCATTAAAGTTGTATCTAATTTTAAGTAACACCACAATCTACTTACACATTTACCCACTCAGCCAGACTCACACAAGGCAAGTTGAGATGAACACTGAATGCAGAGAGTGAGGTAATCTACACGGTAAATATTGTTTGACTTTCAAATCTCCCCCTCTCTCTGTCTTATTATTTCTTTCCCTCTTTTGCATCTTCTATCTTTATCACACACACACTCACACGGTGGCTCTTTGGCTTCTGGGGGTGCCTGGGAAGTTGGGCTGAATCTCGTCTGCTGGGATAGGCTGATAAATGTATTTGTGGCAAGGGGAAAACAACTGCTAGTGTGTGTGCGTGTGTATGTGTGTGTGTGCGAGATTGTTCATGTGTGTGTCAGAGAGACAGAAGGAGGACAAGGAAGAGACTAAATAATTTTGTGTGGGTGAGGAAAGAGGAGAATAATACCCTCAAACCTCAGCCACTCACCTCAACTAAAGACCCAACTGGCTACACACACACACACACCCACACACACGCACAGAAAGAGCTCTCTGTTGAAAGGTTATTTTCTTTTTGGCTATATTTCATGTGCAGTTTAGGATGCAAGATGTCCTGGAAAGGTGTTGCGTCCGGAACATCACACTTATTTTTTTTTTGTGAAATTTGAAAACACAGCCAGCTTCAAGGCTAGATTCACTAATATCTGGTTCTATGCAGTTTGTGTATAAAAATGCAGTGCCACATTCCTAACACAGAGCACTGGAATTCATGTTTCCTCTGTCACAGAAGAGTACAGCTTAGGTACAGGGATTTTTCATAGTGGTGAAAAGCTGTTATATACTGTATTGAACAGACAGAACACTGACATTAAACATTATGTATGGAACTTTTGAAACAGAGTCACTCTCAGTGCCATTGGACAATAATATAGCTGAAAATCTAGCCCATGAAGGGAGACTTTGGCCAACCGGTCGTTTCAGTGAGAGAGTGTTCCTATTGGCTGTTCTGTGCATGCATTGTCAGTGCGACGGGGGGGGAGCTGCAGGAAAAGGTCTCTACATCAGATTCTGCCGTTTTTTGTTTTTTTTCACCCGCCGCATTTTTACGTTTTTATCAACAGATAAACAGAAGTAAATAGTGAATTTGTTGGGGACTATTTTTCAGCTGTGGATTAGTACATTCATGGTGCTCTAGTGAGTATTTCTGTCTGCAGGTGTGCATGTTTATCGCAGTGAAGCAACCAAAACCACAAGATAAAGAACTTTTACTTTCAAGTAAGTAATATGTGAGAACTGTCCATTATTACCTTACCAGAAAGTCATCACGACGGCCGATCAGCAATGTTTCAGGGACCTGTGTTAAATCCTCTGTGGCTTTAGAATTTAAGTATACAACAAGTAGATCCGCCAGGCAATCTGATTGGTCAACTACATTTGGAATGTGTTCAAATCAGCATAAGAGCACACCCATAGGGACACCGGGCTCATCACCAACAAAATTACTCTGCCTTAACATCACAGTGTTGA
This sequence comes from Etheostoma cragini, assembly GCF_013103735.1. Lineage (NCBI taxonomy): Eukaryota > Metazoa > Chordata > Actinopteri > Perciformes > Percidae > Etheostoma > Etheostoma cragini. The sequence continues at coordinate 4,580,024 of NC_048418.1, read as the reverse complement.
ATCAAAAACCAACATCTTTATATAAAGTGATTCAGCTGTGGAGTTAACTGTTACTGGAAATGTTTGGATCTAGTTTCGCGTGACTAAACATGGAGGGACTTAAAATCATCACTGATGCTTCTTTACTTTGAGAGTAAATTACCCCATAATATAAATACAGTTTGATAATAAATTTTATTTTGGTGGTAATGTGTAATTGCAATATTACACTAGAGGGTGTGATGTGTGCCGATAATGACACTCACACTCTCTTGTGCTGTTGCTTAAATAACCACCTTGAGCCAGTCACAACACTACACTGACTCACAGGTTGAAGTTCCAAATTTAAGAGACAGTCATATAATGGAATTCTGATAGGGGTTAGAATTACCATATCAATCGCATGATCCACCCAACAGCCGAGCCATTATGCTGGGTCTTTGGGATATTACCTCAGTTGATGTGAGGAATGTGAGTTCTCAGCCGCCATACATGTTGCAGAGGGTGAGGAGAGGGTGTAAGTAACTAATGAGGTCACTCATACATGAAACATTAGACAGAGCTTCTCAGTAATTGAGATTCAATTCCCTGCTCCGAGGGTGGGTAGAAAGCTGAGTTAACTCCCCACTGAGAGAAAGACAGAGCAAGGAAAGAGAAAAAAATCTTTTTTAAAAAGAAAGACTTTCATCTTCTGCTGTGTTCATTTCAAACTGGTCAATAGAGGGAAAGATATACTATTAAATGCAGAGTTGGGAAGGTTGTTTAAAAAAACTTACAATGAATACTCAATACCTTTATTAAAAAAGAAGAAGACAGAAATGCAGTCATTGACCTATATCACAATATTAAAGAAACCTAACTTGTGACTTTTGGTTATATATGGGCGCCCGCTCAATCTACTGGGCTATCCAGAAGCATTAGTTCTTGGAAGGACAGCGGCAGTAACATGGTATACTATGACGTTTTTCAGTTTTTAGCATAAATCCTTGAAAAGGACAGTGGCTCAGTGGTTTGCACTCCCAACAGGAAACCCAGTGAGTCATTCCTGTTGACTCAAACATAGGATTGATTCCCAGTCTGACAAGGACCTTTTCATGACATTATTTTCTACATCAAATACTATGACCTTTTCAACATACTATTCTATGATGTTTTTTCAACATACCATACTATGACATTTTATCACTTTTTTCAACAAACTATATTTTGACTTTTTAATCACGTTTTTAGAGTATATACTACACTACGATTGTTTGAGGGATGCTTTTTCTGGGTAACGTTGGCGCAGTGGTTAGCAATGCTCAAATAGGCAACCAGCTAGTAATCCCTGAGGTCTCTGACCCAGGTTCAATTCCCGGTGCAGGCAATGTTTTTTCAACATTAAGTACTTTGACTTTTTTTAACTTTCTATACCATGACATTTTTTCCGACATACTATACTATGACTTTTTAATCTTTTTTCAACATACTATGCTGTGACTGTTTTCAACTGTTTTCTTTTTACGGTGGATAGTGGCTTAGTGGTTAGCATTGCTCCAACAGACAACCAGTCAGTAATCGCTGCAGACTCTGACCCAGGTTCAATTCACATTCCAGGCAGGTATCTTCAAGTACTATGACTTTTTTAGACATACTATGCCATGATTTTTTTTCCGACATACTATACTGTGACTTTTTTAAACATAGTATACTATGACTTTTTTCAGTTTTCAGCATAAGTCCTTCATAAGGACAGTGGCTCAGTGGTTTGCACTCCCAACAGGAAACCTAGTGAGTCACTACTGTTGACTCAAATGTAGGATTGATTCCCAGTCTGGCGAGGACATCTTCATGTTGTTGTTTTCAACATACCATACTATGACTTCAATCACATTTTTTAGACATACTATACGACAACATTTAAATTACTTTTTCCAACATTATGTACCATCTTCTACATACTATATTATGACTTTTTAATCACATTTTTGATATGATATACTATAATTATTTTTAACAATGCTTCTTTTAGGGAATGTTGGCCCAGTGGTAAGCGATGCTCAAACAGGCGACCAGGCAGTAATCCCTGTGGTCTCTGACCCAGGTTCACTTCCCATTTCACTTTTTATGACCTTTTTTTTTTACATACTATTACATGACTTATTTTCTGACATACTATACTATGACTTTTTAATCTTTTTTCAACATACTGTACTAGGATTGTTTTTGAACTTTTTTTTTTTTTTTTTTAAGATGGTTAGTGGCTTAGTGGTTAGCACTGCTCCACAGGCAATCAGTCAGTAATTCTTGCGGGCTGTCATGCAGGTTCAATTTCAATTCCAATTCCAGGCAGGTTTTTTCTACAATGTTTTCTCCACATAAAGTACTTTGCCTTTTTATGACTTTTTTAAACATACTATACCATGATTTTTTCCGACATACTATACTGTGACTTTTTTAAACATGGTGTACTGTAACTTTATTCAGTTTTTCAGCCAAAGTCTTTCATAAGGTCAGTGGCTCAGTGGTTTGCACTCCAAACAGGAAACCCAGTGAGTCAGTGCTGCTGACTCAAACGGAGGTTCAATTCCCAGTCCCGGCAGGTACTTATAATGATATTATTTTCAACATCAACGTACGTTGACGTATTTTTCAACATACCATACAATGACTTTTTATCACTTTTTTTGATATACTATACTACAACAGTTAAAGTACTTTTTCCAACATAATTTATTTCCGACATACTATACCATGATTTTCTCCCAACATACAGTACTATGACTTTTTTTAAACGTGGAATACTATGACTTTTTTCAGTTTTCAACATAACTTATTTGGAAGGATAGTGGCTTAGTGGTTTGCACTCCCAACAGAAAACCTGTGAGTGGTTACTGAATATACAATTCTATGACTTTTTTCAACATACTATACTAAGAATTCTTACCACTTTCTTTGACATGCTATACCATGACTTTTTTCCGACATACTATACCACAACTTTTTTTGACATACTATACCATGACTTTTTTCCGACATACTATACCATGACTTTTTTTGACATACTATACCATGACTTTTTTCCGACATACTATACCATGACTTTTTCAACTTTTTTCAACATACTCTACTATGACTATTTTCAACATTTCTTTGTTTCTTTACATTGATAGTGGCTTAGTGGTTAGCACGGCTCCAACAGGCAACCAGGAAGTAATCGCTGCCATCTCTGACTCTGGTTCAATTCCTAGTCCCGGCAGATACTTTTCATGATATTATTTTCTACGTCAACATACGTTGACGTTTTTTTCGACATACCATACTATGACTTTTTATCACTTTTTTTGACATACTATACTACAACAGTTAAAGTACTTTTTCCAACATAATTTTTTCCGACATACTATACCATGATATTTTTCCAACATACTGTACTGTCTTTTTTTAAACATGGAATACTATAAGTTTTTTCCAGTTTTCAACGTAACTTATTTGGAGGGATAGTGGCTCAGTGGTTTGCGCTCCCAACAGAAAACCTCTGAG
>NC_048418.1:4522418-4576423 GCF_013103735.1 Etheostoma cragini | reverse complement strand
TTGTTTTATCATAAAATGCAATTGCTTTTTAAGACATACTATACTATTATTTTTTAATCACTTCTTAAAAGATACCATTCTATGATTGTTTCATGACTTTTTTCCAACATACTATACTATGATTGTTTTCAACATAATGTCTTTAGCAGGACACTCTCATTGGTTATGACTACTCCAGCAGGTAACCAGTGAATAATCACTGCTGACTCTGACCTGTGTTAGATTCCCAGACTGGTCAAGAAATTTCTATGATGTTTTTTTTTCAACATTCTATACTATGGCTTTTTTCGACATACAATATTATGACGTGTTTGATATACTACACTATGACTTTTGTACCACTATTTTCGACATGACTTTCTTTGACATATTAAACTATGACTGGGTAAGGATTTTTTTTCACACAATACACCGTGCTTAATACACACTTGTATTTTGTTGTGACCATGTTAGCATGAGAACCACTACTATTAGTGATGGCCAAATGAAGCCTTTTAATGAAGCTTTTGTGAACCATTTTCTTTTTATTTCTAGAGAACACTAGATGGCGCTCTCTCTTCAACTAAGGTTTGAACGCACACTGAATTGCCATTCACTGAGCATTTATCTTTAAACCAAACCATTTAGTGGGGTCAACAAATAGAACTAATGGTTCATGTAGCTTCATTTTGACATCACTAATTACCAGTGTACTCTGTTTACACTTACTGTACCCAAATAGCTTGTAAGCAGACCTTGAACCTCAACTTTAAACTAAACCTTCAACCAATGAGCAATAAAGCCTCCGACAGGTTAGCCTGGCTGGAGACTCGTCTTTTTTTTTTTAGCAGCAAAGGAATTGTTTTAGACTAGCTGCATGTTGTGCAGTCCTGTTAATTAGTACACTAATGATGAAACGCTCTTGTTATTTTCACTATCTATTGACAATGACATGACATTGTTACGAAGCAATTCAGGTAGCTCCTGTATCTGCTGCATCTGAGAACTCAACACCCATCACGCAGTGTTAATTGGATGGGCTTTGGTTGTCAAACCATTTTCTAATGGCAGTGTCAAGGGAAGAAACAGGTTGGCAATGTTGGACCAGCTAGTCATACCATGAGGCAAAGTACATTTGATTGAACAAACAACACCATTTTTTTGTGACTTACATGCACAGATGTATAATTTAATTTGGCTGTCACCGTGGCAGGGTGCATGGACACTGCAGAGCACAGTCAGTTGGTTATGCAAGTCAAAGCTCATTAACAAGAATAGAGGGACACTATTACCTAATAATAGCCCTGTAATGACATAAGTACTGCATCATCTACTGGGAATAATTCAAATAATTTATCTTCATGGTTGCATTGCAGCAAAGGAATATGAATTAATTGTAAAAGAACAGATTAATCCCATGTTGAATGTTTGGTGTTATCTCGCAGAAGCAAAAGTAGTGTGGTGTTCTTATGCTGCCGCAAAACATCTTACGAAGGAAGGCGTGGTAAGTGGATGGGTTGAGAAATACTGGAGACTGCTGTTTAGTTGAAGTCAGTTTAATTTAACCATGACCATAATCTTTCTATAGCCTAACTAAATATTTTTTGAGCATTGTGGCCCATGTCCATTCCAGAGCTGCTAAAAACGTGTTGTTACAATTGGCAGCATTTAATGAACGGATAAATCCATACATCCTGATCATAAATGTTTACATCTGTCTCCCTCTCTCTCAGTAAATCTCTACTAAGGTTGTCTTCCCCTTCTCTGTTCTGCATTGCATGGCTCCTCTTGTAGCAATGTAGTACAAATCGTCTAATTGTCTCTCTTCCTCCATTATGTTAATTAAAAGGCATCCCTGCAAGCAAACAGGAATCTGTTTGATACTTTGTACTACCTACAAATAGTCCTGGCATGGATTCAACTCAACGCTATCAGGACCCCGCTGCTTTGAATCTATGCCCATTTCTGTCCTCATTGCCGTCATAAAGCATGCTGTCTCAAGGTGTGGATGTAGCACATGCACTTCCTGGATTTGTCAAAACAACAAAAGGAGAGATTATTTTAGTCCTGGAGATGAATGTTGCTTCTGCTCAAGATTTGGTAACGCTTCCTCTACCTTCATATTTTGCTTCCCTCATTTCTTTCACCAGAGGACTGCTTTTGGCACAGGCAGTCATCTTTGCTTCTTGTTTATCTCTCCCTTTGTCATTTTTCTCTCTTACCCTCCGCCTGGTCTTCCTTATTCCTTTTATTTTTAAGGCAGGAATCCCAAACCACATCTTTCTTCCAGCATGCTTTTATTGTAGCTGTCAAAATGTGCTTACACTCTGGATTAAGGGTTTCATTACTGTCCAGCATGTTCATCTTGCCAGACACTGAAGCATGAGTGCCTTCACTAAATGGCATCTTTTAGAATCCCATTGCAGTAGAAACGTGTGTTTTCCTAGTTCATAGATATACATCCCAGATAGATTAATTCACCTAGATAAACTGGGATAAACCATTTAGATTATATTGCTCAAAGCATCACTCACTGCACATATATTCAGAAAGTCTATTTTTTCAGTTTGACAAGGAAGGATTATTATGAAAAAGAGTTCTTCCTTGACTATTCATACAGTAACTCTAAAGGAATATGCTGCACTTAGTCCCTTAACTCGAAACACATAGCAACACAACACAACCAGATGCCAAACATGCATCTTGGCACTGTTCTTATCTGTAATGTAAGAGGCAGGAATAACATTTATGAAACTGGAAAATACAACATTATAAAGTTGGATTTACAAACACATGCTACCAAGATATACTTCTCGGAGAGAATGTTAAATTAACTATATAGCTTTTGTATTAATAAAAACAAACAACACATAGGTAACAACATGGTCTCCAATTTGATGTATATTTTACAATCAGATGAGCAATCCAAATAAGGAGAAACCTGGTCACATTAAAAAATAAAAATAAAAAAAATCGATTTGCAAAAACCAAAGACTGGAATAGTCAACTGAATCTTAAGGGCCTCAGAATGGGGGCATCTCTGTAAATGACAAATGGCTAATCTAGATAATATAGAAATGAGAGGAAAGCTACTGCAATCTTGCTAGTCAGTGGGAAGTGGGTTCTGTATTTAAAAGCCAGGTTTGGACCATTTTCAAAATGTATTTGACAACAATACACAAAAGAAGATTTCCCTACAGCATTCTGCTTTTTTTATAATGCTGGGGACTATGTAGAGAGTGTTGGAAGGCAGCCTGTTCTCATGAATCATTCGTTCAAAAAGATGCAAAATGTTAAGCACTGTAATCCGTAATCGTTTTTTTGCTTCCCATGAAGGCACCACATTGATTGGTCAGACGCGTTCACAGGACACAGGACTTTCAAGCCCAAGAGTAGTTTCACCCAGGAAATGTTTGTTCCCTGGGAGTGTTTCAAACCAAACTAATCTTAAATAGTTGTTTTGGTTCCTAATTTTAACTTTCATCACGGCAAAATGCTCTAATTTTGTGGACTAAATTTAACTTTAATCTTCATCGAAACGAGCAGCAGCACCCGGCTCAAAGTCACCCATTTTTGGCCGAACACATCTACTAACTGCCGCTGATACAACTGATCTGTAATGGAGGTCCCTAGCCCGCGTCGCAGAGCTCTGAGAATGCATTGTGGAAGGATTACAGTATACAGTCAGCATATAGTATACTATGCTTTAGATGTACGGTGTACACATCCTAAAACAAGTTCCAAGTGATCCTCACACGTTGTAATCTCGACATCTTTGGCAAACAGGGCAATATCAATATTAGCAGTGAAAAGCTGAAGAGAGAACATACCTATGGGGTTGGCTGTGAATCCGTAATTGCTATTGGCGGGACGAGTCCCAGCGCAATCGTTCTCAAACAAATGGCCAGTGGCAGCAAAATGTCTGTTAAAAGCTGAGCATATAACATAATAGCCCAAGGCTACACGGTTATCAGATTGAATACTTGACGGTAGAGGTACTAGCTTTATTGTCAGGTCTGAGTAGGGACTTGTAAGTTTCTTACTTGGCAGTTTAGCATTTGGTCTTGAAACACCTAAATACTTGCATTGGCTTCTCTGTGTGTCTCGCCTTGGAACAGTTGTACTCATAGTCAAAGTCAGGAGTAAACGTCTGAACAATGGTGCTTGTTTACAATAAAAAAGAAGTTTCCATGATAATTTAAGCATGACTAATACATATCACAAGTATTGCATATTAGAGTGTGTTCCATTTGTACTTTAAACTGGGATTATCCGAGGTCGAAACTTGGGCAACCACCGAGTGCCTTGAGCTAAAAATCCAACATGGTTGCTTCTTGCATAAACAGTTGTAAAAGCTGTAGTAATATACAGTTGTAAGAATGTCTGCGGGATTTGTGTCTCACTTAATCTGTTGTACACACAGTGCTGTCCATAGTCTATCAGTGGACATGTTACGCTGTTTGTATGCACAAAAAACAGCGTATGCCATATGGCTTTAACATAGTTTGTTTAGCAAAATCACAATCTTTCAAGCCTAAAAATCTAGATGCACCCTAGCAGCAGCAAAAATAATTTGCAGCCAGAGTCAGTCTGGCAACTCTCCATTGGCTTGCGAGCTGGAAAAAACAAATTCTGTTCAGGCTTATCACATTGTGTATAGAGTGGGTGGTCGGGCTTAACATAAGGACGGTAGAGTTCTGACAGTTTTAACATGGGCACTAAAATGAAAGTAGCTCCGCTTTGCGGCGCTTCTAAGTTATTTGCAACGCTTTTGCATCCAGTGTGTTTTTGCTGTAAAATACTAACACTAATAATTTTTAAACAACAAATATAGAAAATGGTTCATAAAGCTTCATTTGGCCATCACTAGGACTTCTGATAATTTTGGCCTTGCTTCTAGCCCCACCGTCATGGCAGAATTTACAGTAAGGCACAACGCATAACTTATTATGGCCAGAGTTTTGCCATGCCATTTTCTGTGCATACTTATTCTCTCCAGAGGATCAAGCCGTTCCATTTTCTTGTTTGAAACAGGCAGTCTACATCTGCAGTTGCTTCACTATCTCTTTAAGCATCTAAAATCCAGATGTTCCCCATTTATTTGCCACAGCTAATTAGGCCGCATCTAATTAGGCAAGTATAAAATTAACATATTTGAGGAGAACATCATTGCCTTATGTTTGTTTTTTTAATTTGTACTGTTTGTTGGTGTAACACACACTCATGGGATCTTTCAGTTCATCATGTTTCTTGGTTTTTTTGTTTTGCTAATGTTGACAACTGTTTGGATTATTGTGGAACCAAAGTTTATTAAGATGAATGGGATCTCAGTCTAAAACTTAGCCATTCAGTCACTTTAGAGAGTAGCTTCTTGTTCCTCTCCCTCTCTGGCTCAATTGCTTCGACCCCTCTTGTTTTCCTTGAAAGTACTTCAAACAGCAAGCAGGTACTGGTCACTGTTGGACAGTTGTGATAGGACCCATCAGTGCAGTAAAATCATTTAAAGGGACTTGTCAGTGGGGGATTAAGCAGGATGTGAAGGTTGGGTGTACTGTATGTACACATAGACAACCAGAAACACTGAGCCTCATGTACGCTTTTGCGCCCATTTCCGGCGTATTTGTTTTGCAACATGCGCTTAAAAGCATGGCCAGGTATGTACAAACAGGCCGCACTGACGTAAAAGCGCTGACTGCCTGTCGCGGGGACTGAAAATTGCAAATAACCCTTTTTGATGTCATGCAAAATGCATTCACGGAAGGGTCAAGGGGAAAGTGGGAGCCCCGCAATTTAGGGTATAGTGGGCGAAGAAAGGCGCGGATTACCCAATGACCTGCAGGTTTGGTGAATATGATTTAATCTGAAGTATCACAGCGTGAGCTTTCTGCGGGTTGGCCATGGCGCTGATAACAATACATTTGCAAATGCACGTACGTGAGGGCCTGCGACACCAGAATAGCATACAGATATCCATAAGGTTTTATTTATCAAACAACTATTTAAATTGTGAACTGAGTAAAATTTCTAAATCAAACATGTTTCAAAGAAACAAATTATGTGAATATCTATCCAACATTACATAATATGAAAGAGTAGACAAAATAGAATGCATTTTCAATAAAACTTTAAATATCTTGAAGAAAACAATTGACCAGACTAATCATTACATGTATGTCTATAGAACCACATCTGTTTATTTGTTTCTTTACAGTTTGTAGGCCTACTGATTTTGTCAAAATGAGTACATACTGTACATACTGTCTCATTTTGGAAAAATGCAGTCAATGTGACAGCATCCAGAATTCTGTGATTGTGTTACTTTTTTCTTTGGGGACATTTGACCGTAGCTGCATGTACAGCATTTTAGCAAGCTGAATGATAAGCTAAACCTGGCTGACATCATAAACTAGCAAGAATTGTTCACATTTCAGAATACAATGTTCCAAATTCATGTTAAAACTGCTGTAGATTTTGACAAACATTGGGGAATAGTTGTATGTAGAGCAGCAGTTCGTTTTGACATCATGGTATGCTAATGTGGGCTAACCTAAATGCTTTGCTACTGCTTTGCCGGGCTATGTGTTTTATGCCCAGTATTGTTTCAAAGATACATTTAGTCATAAATTTCCCTGTCAAATAGTCTAACTGTTTTTTATGCAAAAATAGTACTTTGAATGATAATGTTCTGGTCTACTGTTGCTGACAGTTAACCTGTGAATAAAAAACATGGTTGGCACAGCATATAGATTCAATTGAAAACGTAATCAAAACGCAGCTCTTGAGAAAATGGCAGAGGGATGTAGCTTTGTTCCAATACGTATTTCGGATGGATAGAACAACATTGAAATCTGTTGGAAAAAGTAGAAAACCATACATTTTTTGTGCTTAAAACATCTCATGTTAAAAAAGAATGTGGAAACAAGATTCAAATTTGAGGTCAGGGGCTGACTCTATCTGTAGTTATTCTCCTGCCTGACCTCTCCATCCTGCCACAACAACATCCTGCTGATAAAAACTTTTCATTACAGCAACACAAATGGGAGAAAGGCTGAAGAGTAGGAGCTCAGAAAGAGTGGGAAATTACTTTCTAAGGGCCCTATCTTGCACCCGGCGCAGCAGGGCGCAATGCCCGACGCAAGTGAATTTGCTATTTTAAGAACATCATGAATAAATAAAGACCCTAAGTACAACCCTTTAGAACCATGCGCCTGGCCCACAGACCCTTTTTTCCACCGTCAAACTAGCAAAAGTGGATTTGGACACGCCCTAAACGCACATGCGCTTCACGCCGTGCGCTTAGATCGTTAAAATAGGGACCTTAGTCTGTGTGTTGTGGTGGAAAAGGATGATCTCCCAGAAGACTTGATTGCTTACATTGGCTGACCGGCACAATGTCTGTCGGTGGTGGTTTAGGCGGGAGGGGATGGAGAGAACGGAAGATTCTATAGAAAGACAGTGGCGGAGAGATACTCCGGAGTGACGGACATAGATAGGTAGTACTTAGTTATTTTTGACAGGAACAACGTAGCCTGAGGCCAAGTGAAGGGGACAGAAGCAATCCCCCATGAAATAGAGCAGCTTATCAGTGGTACTCAATATTCTCTTTTCCTTCCTTACATATACCACATCCAGGCCAAGGGCACGAGCCACACGCTGACAAATAGGCAGGCAACAGCAGTTCATCTCAGGACGTTGCTCCAGGTGAAAGGAGTTGACACCGTGGCTCTGCAAGGCATAACCTGGTAGCTATTAATCCACCGACACGTGTAGGGGAGAAAAAAAAGAGATGGAATAGGGGAGGAGGGTAAATCAAGAACGAGAGAGGGAAGGGGAGAAGGGAAAGCATCACACTAAAGAGTAAAAGATATGAGATTATAGGAGTGGGGGATGGGGGACTGATGAAGAGAGAGCAGAGGGGAGGAGAGGAGATGATGCGAAGGGGGAGGGAGGAGGATGAATCAGAAAGCGTCGGGAAGAAGAGGAGAGAAGAAAATTGACAAGACAGAGGAGGATTTCCTCTAAAAGTATTATTCACCTCAAGGTAAGTGGGAAGCATAAAAAGTAAAGGGGAGGAAATGGCAAGTAAGGGGAAAATGATCAAACAGAGGAGAGACAAAAGTAGGTGATCAGGCAGGAAATGAAGAGATGAGTCAAGTCAGGGGATTTTAGACACCGCCATGGTTTCAGATATGTTTTACAGTAGTCTTCTCTATATCAGGTAATGTTTCATTTGTGCTGGCGCCGGAAATCAAGCCGAATGTCCCTAATTTTTGCCCGATTGTCCATCACCTTCTGCTTTCTTTATGTTGGCATTCTAAACTAAAGGTCCATCAATGAGGACTGTGGTTAACTGCTCCCTTTTGCAGCGCTGTGGGAGTAGGTCTGGCAATGCTAGTTTTACAGCAAATCAAGTACTGGCTGTTTTAAAGCAGCCCGGGAGAGTTTTTTTTAACAGCAGGGGGATAAAAGGAGACTCTTTGCTGTAAGACGCACACTCACAAACACAGAGATACCCACAGACACGCACACAGCCTCTACTTTTTACTCTTCATCCCTAACTCTCCTCCCAAAGTCTTGAGGAAAAACTCCTCCTTTTCCTGGAGATAGAGATAAGTGGAGAAGGAGGAGGTGCCATCCTTTCCTCCAGGGGGGTCAGTTGGTGTAATGAACACTCTCTTATCGCCTTGCCCGCCTCACATCCCGGAAACGACCTCCATGAAGCGTAAGTAAGGCGGTGGTATAGAGGTGCAATGGGGATACATCATACTAGGCAACCACCGCAGTTGGGGACTTGGGATGATGCGAGTTTGCGGAAATCTCTCATCACACCAAAGCATGAATGACTCAGCTAGGCAAGCAGACCGAGATTTAAACCCATGAGAGTTTCTCACGAGGTTGATAATTGGTAAACATGCACTTTGAACTTAACAAGGGAGTTTGTTTCATTTTGCCGGGTTTGCCATTTTCACCTGCTGCCTTCAAGTGACCAAAGTAAATCTGCAGCTCCAAGTGCAGTACATAATAAACACCATAGAAGATCCATTTGAGCCTTATTCAAGTTACTTTTTAATGTTTATTTCAATAAACATAAGCACAAGTGAACACTTGAAGATCCACTACCTTTCATTTAAGAATATCAGGTTCTCTTAATCTAAGGCAGTAACCATGAGCAGTAATTTGGAAAAGGGGATCAACAGATGAATGGATTAATTGAAATTATTAGTTTTTTGTTTTTTTCTCAAAGATGGAAGTAAACATATGAATTGGAACACAATTATTCATTAAACCACAATGAGGCACAAAAAGTGACATCCTATATTATATATAAGATAGGGCTGAGGCTGTGTAAATTGGCACCAGATAGAATAAACTCCCTTTGGAGTGAAAATGGGCAGACTAAACAGTCCAAAGAGCTTAACTTTGAATCCTTTAGTTCTAAATAATAGTCAAGTCAGACAGGTCAAAATAATCAGATAAAACATTGGCTAATTCTTTCGGCGAATTCTTTTGAAAAGCAAACATTAGCGGGTGAGTTGAAGCTCTCTTTGTCACCGTGTGTTTCTATCTGCTGGCCTGACCGGCTGGAACGAGACTTTTCTAGTGCCAAATGCCAAGGCAAATCTCTGGATACTCAATTAGAACACAAACACACAGCCTATCAAATGTCATCACAGCGAGGGGAAAGGAAACTTGTGTGATTGCGTTTGAAAGTGTTTTTTATGTGTGTGTGTGTGTGTGTGTGTGTGTGTGTTAGTGTGAGTCACACCTAGAAGACTATGCATGTGGGACTGCTAGTTATCGAGGTGCTCATTAACGAGCCAAAGGCAGCTATTTATGTCTTAGGGCCTTATAAGGTTCACCCTTTCTGGAATGAACTGCTGAAGAGGTGTAGAGTTTGAATCAACCTAAAGTCATATTTTATATTTAAAAAAACATTTGTTTCTAATACAAATACATTGCTGTATTCACCCTCCATCTGAGATGCTCTCTTGAACCCCTTCTTTTGAAAGAAGCTCAGTCTGCCCTTATTGGTTAGACTTTGATTTCTGCATCTGTGCAACACTGTGTTTGTAATTCTGTTGAAGTATAGATGGACTTTTTCCCCGAAAAATTACTCCAAACAAACAATCCAGTACTGCACAACCGGAACATGAACACAGGAATGTGATCCAAAACTGGAGGGAAGACTGCAACATCTTCAACCAACATTACAGGTTTCCCTGATGTTAGCATGTAGCAGTGTATGCAATGTACAGAAAAGCACAGTAGGTCTCCTTTTACTTATGTCACATAAGTTCAGATACAGGTTACTTTATTTGTACCAGTAGGTAGATTTAATTTGCGGAAGAAATACAGTTCCAAACTTTTTACCCAAACCACGATCTTTTCCTAAACCTAAAGAAGTATTTTTTTGCCTTAACCTAACAAAGTAGTTTTGTTTCAATTAATGTTGTGTAGGGAGTCATTGGCAAACAATCCTGTTCTATCGTATTGGTATGAGGATGTGTTGCTGTATACATTACTAATTAAGACACCAGGACAACTTGTTGGCAAAACCATGCTTGTTGGGTTAGCCCCTTAAAGATATCATGTGTAGTTTCTGTTGCTCCCATGAGGAATTCTAAGTAATGACAACACCAATGTTGTTGCATTCACATGACACAAGCCTTCCGTAATTGGGCACGCGCCCCGCCCTTCCTCCCCACAGTGACTTGTAGCCAAGGAGGACACGAAGGATTAAAAACATGAGGGACTTTTTAGAAGAGGTAATTATCTTCACTCGAGTTTCTGCAAGGAAAAGTCACCAGACGACACCATGTTCTAAGCATTGCCACACTGAGAGATGCAGAGAGAGTTGTGTAAAGCTGATGATCTTAATTAGCTTTGTATCAACTTTTTTGGCAATTGCTTGAATGTAACAGACTTCATTGACATAAAAAAGTTACGCTCTAAAGCTTTAAAATAGCTCACAAGGCGAGACACAGATGAGCTGTTTGAAAAGCCTCCATTGACTTTAAGAGCAATCCTTTGGCAGGATTATGGTTTCCCAGTAAGATGGATAGTGGGTGGAACAGTTGAAAACATGCATTCAGCCTTTGTTGGACTGGAGTTGCTGTGTCTCACAAAACCCAAACAATCAAACATGCTTAAGCGTTGTCAACTGCAGACTCCTGAACACGTATTTGTTAAAATCTTCCTCCATGTGTGCATTTTTGTCTGTCATGATGTTTGTACGCAACTGTGGATGTTTCCATTAAGCTGTAACAAAAGGGAGACAGGGAAAGCAGGCAAACATTATGACAATTAACCTCACAAAGTAAAATGTGTTTACATGTGTCTAATCTACTGTAGGTTAAAAAAAAATCTAACTTGTGTGCTGTTTAAGAGTTGACTTGCACTGTGTGTAAACTATTATAGAATGCAGCTAATACCCACTGCATATCAGATTTGACAGATGTTTAGGGAAATTGCTCCAGTCTTTAAGCCTTAACCTAAGACGCAGACTCTACATTCACTGACTGTTCCATCATGATTCCAGACCTACTATGAAGGCAGCTTAAACAATTAGTGTCTCAGTCATTCAGTAAGCTGTGATTTCATTAATGAAGCAGCTGATTCATTTAACAGTTTATATCTGTTTACATCAGCCAGTTACTCAGTCGGACACAAGTCATTATGATGAGATGATCACCTTTCATTTCACACCAGATGACAGATATGTACTGTATAACCCCTCATTACTCACCTTAGCAGTGACACCTTATTGGTCGGAGATAATTGAGACCACATGTGCTATTCACAATTGACTATGGGTTCTTAATAGGGATTTTTAATTATTTCTGTCTGTGTAAAAGGTTAAGCGTGGGAGGAGGAAGACGAGTCTTTTTCAATTCTTCAGTTTAACTTCTAAGTAGCCATTGCTAACGCATGCCAGATCTCCTGCAGCGATCTCTCTTTCAGCCAATCTCTTTAAATCGGCCTCTCTTTCTCCCGACCCTCCAGACCCCACAGGGAACATAGTAATCCCCATTGCTCTGGTACAGAGAGCTCAGTGCAGCCCAAGCCTTTTGCAAACATCTTACTGTACCGAAAGAACAAAGATTAATAGCTCACTATGAGCTTTTCATTGAGAAGAGACATTATCACCTGTAATTGCTAACATGCTTGCCAAAGGACAGGTCTGATAGGCTGAATAAAAGGCTGGCATTGCAGAAAGTAAAAGTCTTTTGATCAAAAAAATAGAGGAGAAATTTAGCATCAACACTTCAATTGTTATATAATTGACCATGGGTGAAAAAGAGGATGATTTATGTTACCAGGAGGGTGATTTTTGTGCGTACTTGGGTGTTATGTAAGTACCCATAGAAGTCTTTAACAGAGGCAAAGTGTATTAGTGACTGCATGAGTGCCTTTATGTTTGTGACTGTGGGGGGTTGTTGGGGATTCAAGACAAGTACATTTTCTAGGAGGTTTACTATCAAGCAAGTAACAGATCAAGGTTGATAAAAAACATCAAATATACGCAACAAACTTAGAGCGAGAGAAAGATTTCACCTGGTGCGTTAAGAGGAACAGTAATTTAAAAGCACAGCTTGTAAGAATCACAAGGTGAATGCGCCCAAGGATTGAAAAACAAAATGGATTTCCTTAGGCTGAAAGCGGAGGGAAAGAAATCATATCGTTCAGCGTGTTCTTCAGAGTCAGTTCAGGAAGATAGTGCTTCTGAGAACACCGTTTGAGAACACCTGAAAATCAAACTGACATTTGACACTAAAAAAGGAAACTTTTAGACTGATTAACCTTAAAAGGAATCCGCAACAGTTGAAAACAATGTGATTTTTAAGTTCATTTAGTTGCTCCCAAAGGCTTCAATGAGCTTTGCAGATTTTAGAAGATGCAGAATATTAGTTAAGAAAACAACTGGTGCCTGAAAATATACCCAAAATAGTAGCTGCCTTTAGATTGGAAGTGGCGAACAGGAGGAAGGGAGAAATCTCAGGACAAACAACAGAAGAAGGATCTTCTGTTCTTCCAGGACGCAAAGACATGCAGTAGATGTGTTTACAGAGTAGACCCAAATAACCATGATTAAAATACCAATGGCAACGTGTTATATTTCGCAGATATTTGGTCATTAACCAAAGTATTGTGCAAATTGAAATTTTGACCTGATGATGGCACTAAATATAAAGCCATGTTTCCCAATTCATCCTATGGGGAACATGAATACATGTTTGTATTGTACAGAAACTTTTTCTCCGAACCAAAAGAATCAACCACATTGTGCTGCTAGATGAATAGTCATGGGATTCATCTTCTGGGATTCAAGAATGTCTGGGTTTTAGCGACGTGGTTAACATGACTAGAAGTCATTGTGAAATGAGTCTGTCAGTCTGTCCTTCGATTTTCTTGACAACCACTAATCCGATTGTCTTCACACTTGTCAGGTGTATTGCTGAGTTCCAAAGGACGTGCAATGTCAAGTGCAAGCTCTTTAGATCTACAGGACATATTTATTGGTAGGGCGCTATGTACACACTGTGTAGTGTATTAGGAAGAGACCTACATTAATTGTTACAGAGCCAAACAGCATGCAGGTGGCAGGTGTATTGCTCAGCACCCAAGGAAGCAAATTGTCACATGTGAAGTTTTCAATTGGTACTGCACTAGTTAAACAGGAATTACAAGAGAGAAAAGCACTGACTGAAGTCTTCTTGTTTTTTTCCTGGAGTTACAGTTGACCACAATTATGCATTTAGCATTTCATATGCACAAATACTTGTTCTGCATCATTTTAGATAATGCTCAAATGATTGCTCAAATTCCAGTTGCTTTAACTGAGCATATGGCATGTGTTTTCCAAAAGTGCAGTTTAAAATCTAAATATGAACATGTTAAGTGCCTCTAATTTAAGTCATCTCCGTAATGCTTTAGCTGTACCTGCTGGCCGTTCTGTTAGATAGCCTACTTATCCATTTGGCTTCATAACCTTCACACTCGAAAACTCAGTGATAATGTAAAAGGTGTAAAAATAAAAAAATACATAAACAGCGTGGTGCTATAACTTGAGATCGTTTGCAGCCTGAGCGGGTGCACCGTTAAAACCCATCTGTCTGCAGACGAACGCAGCGTTTGGCCCATCTGGGTTCCCTTTGCTATCTGAGACCTTGGGAGTATTCAAGGTTAATGCCACATTATTAGGCACAGCCATCAGACCCAAGAATGATTTCCCCTTAATGTATAAGGTCTGCAATTTAAGGAATGCTTTGCACTGGTTAAGTAGGGGTTTGCCATCATGCAACCGCCCTGCACTTATCCTTTATTAATAATAGGGTAGCTGCTGCAGGCTTTCTTACATGCTGATGAGTGGAACTAAACAGACTTACAGTAAAATGTGTTTTTATCCTGTACCGAAGAAATAAGTAAAGACATCATTTCCATATTCCTTCGGGGGAACAGAGCATGAAAACATAATTGCAAGTCACTCATGCACAATGCATTATACAAATTGTTAATTGATGACTATGGTTGTATGCCTGATGGAATACTGTGTATTCTTAGCTAAGGATGGCAGATTGAAAAGAGAAAACAACCTTAAATACTATACATAACATAAATAAGCAAATAATGATAAGAAACAGCAAGTAAATAGAGGAGGAATTAGTTAATACAACATCAGAACATTTTCTCATCCTCCTTGGCTCTCTGTGTGGCTAGAAAATAGAAGGTTTACACACTCAGACAGGTAAAGAGAGTCAAAGGACTGATTAACGAATACGTCTTCTCTGTTTACAAGCACATCAAGGCTGTGATTTCATGTATTTTTTAGGGCGGATCATTTGTTTTATCATGTTACCCAGCCAGTATTGGCCATTAATGCATTGCCCAGTAACATGCTACTGTGGAAGTAATGTCGGTTTTGGGTGGGTAGGGCAGGTTATACTAGGAAACAAGTGGGTTATAGTTGTTTGGCCAAACTGGGAGGTAGAGTGAAAATTCAACCGTCATAGAAAGTGGGAAGATACCGTTTAGACATAGGCACCGATTAATGTTTTCCTCCGTGGTTGCACACGGACGCACACCCTTTAAAAAAATAGTAGTCAAAAAATGTTTAGCATTTCTTAACCTTAGGAAATGGACAGCGGCCGACACAAACAAACACGGCTATTAACTCAATAATAAAACCGTAAAGTAGGCTATCTTTCAACTCAGGACAGCGCCACTTCTCACAAATACAGAAAGGATTGGAAAGGAAACGTGTAACTGACATGTAACCGCAATCAGTTTCGTGAGAAATTACGAATCAATGAAGCTGGGGACAGACGGCGACATAACCAATCACACAGTTGGTGCTCCACTTAGCACCAACTGCAATGTTTCATTTTAAATGAATGCATCCTACTGGCAGTCTGCACACATGGGAGCTCAGTATTATTGGCGCCTATCCGTTTAGATATGGGGATAAAGGCACTCCTTTTCAGACTTCTCCTGGAAAATGTTCATAGTGTTTCACTTGGTTCTTCACCCACAAAGTGACAAAACAAGTTGTGTACCTAAGGTAAAAATAGATCGGGAGAGAGAAGTAACTGGCAAGCTACCTAGCTGCTGGTGAGCCTGCATTCAGGAATCACTGAGGACCTTCTGGATGGAGTCGCTGAAAAGACCTCCAAACTGTAGGCTGGATGCTGGTTCCACCATATTCTGTTGTTTTATTTCTATCCGTTTACTATGAAAAATGTAAAATTTGGGTGTGGTAGCTCAAAGTTTTTTTAGGCCAGTAACGATTCATATGAAAGGGGATAATTGCAATATCTCTCGAACAGTTTCAAAAAGGGAAGTTTTGTGGAAAATAAGATTGAGAGAGTTCTCCACACAAGGGCAAGATGCAGATGTGATTTTTGGAGTCATAAAGTCACAAAAATTGTTAGATACAGCCCCCCGACTGCACTGTCAGAAAGTGGCTTTCTGCAGCTATTTGAAGCATAGTGAAAATTATGTTTATATTTTTGAAAAAACACGGCAGAGTACATTTATGAAACCACAGATGCACTACACAAGCTGATTTTGTCTGCACTGTGAAAATGTGAAAATTATTGTAGCTAACTAACAGTAACATTTAAATGGCTCTTGGTTTTTCCTGGGAAAACAGATTGGGTTTTATTGCTGCTCGTAGAGTTTGGACACATAAGTCAACCTGGCATACTGTACATAAAAGACATCTGTTTTACAAATGCAAGTGTCGTCTGCAACAGTAAAGCAGTGGCACAAACACCGAGATTGGTAACATTTCAGTCCCCTTCGTACCTCCACTAACACACACACACACACACACACTCACACACACACACACACACACACACAAATCAGTGCTGCTTGACAGTGATGTCCCACATCCTTCATCCATATACCCTCAAATGTGATCCCCACAGCAACACCCTATAGTCTGCAGGCGATAATACCCTGCAATGTCACATCTTCAGACAATATCTCAATCATGGTGGATGTCAGTGGAACTGCATCACCAATGTTCTCCCGTTATCTAGCGACCGCTGTCAAAATGTCCTTGAGCAACCTTTGGTTGCTCCACTGGAGCAAAACTAGTTCTTTTTTTTTTTTTTTATCCCTGGGCAGCTCCCAGCGGCTGACTGTGCAAGGCTGCACTTTCCCGGACAGCTCCCAAATGCATGTAACCGTGCAAGTGTGAAGCAGAACATTACTGAAAAGAGCATATGTGTTCTGTCAGCCCTCCACAGATAAATGAAAAAAAGAAAAATGAGTGAGAGTTTTTTTGCCCCCAGGTGAAAGCAGTGACAACCCCCCCCCCCTTCCCCCTCTCCGTGTTAGCCTAAATCCATTATCCATTTCTGATCTCTCAGCTGGAGTAGAGGAAGGTAGTTCATCTTCAAACAGCTGGGCTTAGGGCACAGTGGCCTCCTAAGGTGTTTGTTTCAGCCAGGGCCGGCCAAACTTGACCTGGAGGATAATACAGTGCCATGGTGAGAAGAAAGAGTAACGATTTCACTCATGCAGACAAGAAGTAGGCCGTGGAGGTCCTAAGGCTTACTGTGTGGGGTTTTACTGAAAGGTTGATTGGATACAAAAGGGATGACTTGTATGAATGTAAATGATTTTGTGTTTATGCTGAATGTTTAATTGAGATCATTTGTGAGTTGTTGTGTGTAAGTTAACAAAGTGAGCTAACAAAGTGAGTAAGAAGTAAAGAAGAAGAAATCAACAGTTTAATGAGTTGTTTCACTGCTTACGGATCTAATGTAATCATTTTGTTGACAACTGAAACGGTAAATGTTTGATAATCAATGTCACTTTTGGAATTTTCCTTGCTTTATGTTTTCCTTTAGCTCGTAATGTTAAATCAGCATGCTCTGCAGTTTGTGAATCATTTTGAAAGAAAATGATGAGACTGTTTAAGATCAAACACTTTTAACTCTTGCATTATATTTATGAGGTAGTTGTAGATATCGCTGAGATATCAATGTACATTTTATATTTGTACCTATATTTCTTAACAAATTGATTGGATTTAAACTCGCTTTCCTCTGCAGGTGTCTGTAGGGTAGGGCCTCACTAATATGATTAGGTCAGGTTTTTGGTATTGATCACCCACCTGTACCCTTCTTTCTGTCACTGTGGTCAGATAGTAAACAGAGACTCACTCACTCACTCACACACACACACACACACACACACACACACACACACACACACACACACACACACACACACACACACAAACACTCATCTCCTAACTAGACTCCACTAGACCCTGAGAGGATATTTTCCCTTTATTCAGCCTTAAACCTGTTCCCCTGTGTCTTTAAAGGGACTATTTACTTTTATTGGTATAGAACCGAATAATTACAGCTATTTGCACACCCGCATTCATTTGGTTAAAAGGGCATATTTCTATGCTTCGTATGTTATAGGCACTGACACTATTTTTTTTGTGTTTTGTTTATGTACTTCTGTATCTGTCTGTCAGTTTATACTCATTTTTGGCATCTCATTCATTCCCTGACTATTTTTAACTTTCCTACTTACTCTTGCTGGATGTATACTATCTTCTGAACACATCTTCAGTTATCTACAATCTCTTTTTCACTAGCAGTACAGATGAAGCTGATTGGACACACATATGTAATTGATGAATCAAAAATAGATTAGTCCAAAAGTTGTTGTTATGAAACAACATATATCAAGTGTAATGAAAACGGTCCCAAAAGCAAACCCACGCGTGTACACACACACACTCACTGACACTGACATATTTGCATAATCAGGTTGGTTTTAAATGCAGCTTATATAGTATACAATACAGGCTGTTAGGTTCAGGATGCTTTTGTTGAGCTCTCCAATGTGTGTGTTAACCTCGTGACAGGGACCACCTCTTAGTTCTATGAAAGAATAGGTGTGTGTGTCTGTGATTTACTGAGTGTGAATGGTGCTCTTCTATGTCTGTGTGACTGTAAATATGCAATTTGCATAGTGAAAGTAACATTTCCACTAACGTGACATTCCTCAACAAAGACGAGCCATAAGCAGCTATTAAGTGAACGACATCCTGCTGGCTGGTGTCATCCTCTCTCTGGCTTTCACACCTCCTCTTTTGAACAATTTGTTTTTATTTCCCAGTGTCTGAGTATCTCTGCCTTTTATGTCAACCCAAGGCTTTTATGACCCCTCACCAGCCTTGATAGAGAAGGAAAATGGTGCTTCTAGTTTAGATTGATCCTTTTTATGGCTTGGTGGAGGCTGAGGGTACGACACCAAAGCTTTTCTTTCATGTTACGATCAACTGCAAGAGTCCAAGAAGAGCGTACCCAGTTAGTACTTCCCAGACGTGTTGTGCCTGTCCACATGGGGGTTTCCAGAACCAAAATGATTCCCATTTCTCACTTACGCAAAGGGTTGGAGAAGGAATGCCAAGGGATGTGTTGGACATGTCGAGTGTGAATCCGTCACATATGTTTGGATTTGTTTGTGTGATAACATGTCAGGCTTTACTGAGACACGCTTCAGTTTCATTCAGCTGATGCCACCCCAGTGCAAACTAGCTTGTCTTTTGTGGGATTTAGTTGCACAAAGTTACAATTACTCAGCTAGGAAAGCCAGACCTCCCTTGCAGCAATGCCTGACATAGAGGGAACTGGGCTGTCATTTGGGCCATTTGTATTCCACTGAATACCGGAGCTTTGGGTGAAGAATTTGAATGAGAGCTCTTGGTACATAGTGTCCTCTAGGGTGACTGACACAGTAATGTAGTCTAAAGTAAAGTATTGTAGTTAATGTAGCAATGTAGAAATCCTGGAGCGTTCATAGCGGGTATACTGCGTATCACGTAGATATGTAATCTACTAATCAACTGGACTGATTTAACAGGATTGGTAAGAGTAGACCACTTTTATTACTCAGGTCCAAGTAGTGTTACTTAGGTAAAGTTAGTGTGCAAGTAACTGTTTTACTGTTTTAATATCATGTCCTGAGGGTAAAAACATTGAAACAATAATGTATTGTTGTTTCACCTGATCAGTAAGCGTTTTGGCATGTAATAATAGGATATGCTCCACAAGCCTAAATATTTCAAGTACACTATGTGAGTATAGTGTACGTTGATTTTTATATAAACATGATAAAACACAGCTGTAGTATATTTTGTAAATATCCCAAAGCCTTTGCCTCTGCAAAGATGAATGTAACTTGAATTATTCTTCTCATAATATATAGATCAGTCAGTGTGTAGTTATGAATTTAAGTTAAGTATAGACAGCGTGCGTGTCCTTTTTGAAGAATTCAACTAATTATGTAAGAGGTTTCTGGAAAACTGCCCGTCTTTAGGGGATTATGGGCTAATCTAAAAACTAAAAGCTTACTTTATTAAGAAGCAAATGCAATTTGAGTGTATCGTTATGAATCACTCAACACATAATCACTCTCCCCTCTTACTTGTTCCTTTCTGACAGTATTTACAGATGTAGTTGTGACAATAGACACTTTTTATCCCTGTGTAAAACATTTACATTAGTTTAGCATGTGCTTTATTTCTCCAAAGGGTTCCCAGATACTCACAAACAAGACTTTTCCCCCGTTTTCCTTCATTACTTATATATAGAATTAAAATACTCACATGTAGTGGTAGGAATTATACTCTAGGTAAGTAAAGTGTTATCTAAAGTATTGAGCCAATGTTGTAACAGAACTATCCACTGAGCAGTGACTGACTTCAAAAAGTACTTTAAGTCTAGTTTTTAATAGAGAGCCTCTATAGAGACTGCCAAACATAAAATCGTCCCTGCTAACTATTGTGTGAGCATTGTCAGCGATGTATGATGGATGGTGCATTTAACGTGGTAGAGACACTTTGAAGTGATGGAGATAGCAGCTTACTCGACAGCCCTGCACCCTCTGTTTTCCGCTCCGTCTCTCCCAGCCGGCGTCACCGCAGAATGAAAAAGGGAAATCTCTGCCGCAATCGCCGGAAGACATCCCAACTTCAACCTTAATGCCTGTCATGTTTGCAACTGAATTAAAGGCACAGAGGAAGAAAGATGATTATTGAAGTTGTTGTTGCGCGAAATCATGTGGGATTTAATGAGAGGTTCTTCACTTAGATGTAAGTGACAGGAACTGTACAGGAAGAAAGACATCTTAAGGCAGAAGAGATGTTCCAGACGGCTGTGTTCACTGCTACATATGACAGGTAGTTGGAAACCCATCAATTCTATCTAGCTGTGACTCACAGTGACAGTGAGTATATGCAAGGGTTAACTGATTCATATTTTTGATTTTTTTCACAGGATATTTTAATTATACGCAGGATCAAAAACACCAATATCTTAGCGAGACTGCAACAGAAAATAATGTTTAATTCAAACTATTTGCAATGCAAACTGAATGTAGGATGGACAGAACTGTGGATGCTGCAATATATGTAAGACAATTCAGTAATCTCAAGTATAAATATCAGGCAGGGTACCAAATATGTACACTCGGGAGATTTCCATTATCCTCACAAAGGAAGGTAAATGTTATTACAGAGAGACTTGCTCAGAATCCACATCAGACAGTTTCCAATGATGGCTTCTTAGATGGTCTGTGTAACAAACCATCTGGCATGTCAGGTTAATAGTTAGTGAGAGATTTGTGTAATTTAAATAGACTTTCAAATAAAAACGACAACATATGCCATCTCTGACTACTTCATTAAAGTTAGGGGACGTTCCTTGCTATAGTTGCAATAATGAAGGTTTTTACATGATCATCCATTCATCCATCCATCAATCCATCCATCCATAAGCTGTCATCCATCCATCCATAAACTATAGCCACTTATCCTTTATTTCGCTAGAGGGCTGGAGCCAATCCCAGCTGAGAGTGGGACACCCTGGACATGTAGCCATCTTTTTTTGTCGTAAACCATCATTCTGTTTGGAACATAAATTAGAAAACAAAATGTTATGGCAATCCATCCAATAATTGTCTGATAGTTGGATTTCATTTTGGACCGACTGTTCGACATTGTTATCCCTACAGCCACAATACTAGCTCTGCTAATACCTAAAAGCAGTTGAGTTTGGTTGACTTCTCTCTCCACTACACTGTACTGCATGTGACTGTTCAAATCCCTGCTCAGACTTTTTTTTTTTTAAACCCATGTCCTTGTAGAGAGTTCAATGAACAGGCTTCAGCCAGCCAGTCACTTAGCTGTCGCTTCTGCTTGATGATGTCATGAATCACTAACTCAGCCTAGAGATGGAGATTTCAGGGCGGCGCAGTGACCCATTATGGGGTGGAAAAAAAGCCCCGGCCTCTTTATCTTATAGATTTTAAGTGAGTCAAATTGTCCATAAATTTGGGACGTGGAGTCATAAATGTCAGGAAAAAGAGGAAAACAGACAGACAAATTCCAAAGCGTGATGGCAGTGCTAATGATTACTTCTGAGGATGTTAGGTGTGTGTGTGTGTGTGTGGGGGGGGGGGGGGGGGGGGGGGGGGGGGGGGGGGGGGGGGGGGGCAGAGTTAAAGGCAGAGCGAGAGAGCAGAGCGGGAGTGATTTGAAAACAGAGAGAAATAGGGGGGAGGTGGTTGATGGACGTTTATGAATGTGTATGTGCCACTGTGTGTGAGTGAATGATTAATAGAGGGAAAGAGAGATGAAGACAGATGCAGTATAGAGGGAAGGAGAGTATGTTAAAGATAAACTGAACTGGAATTTGAGTAATGGTGATATAACCGATGTATTTTATTTCTTCTCACTGGTACAATGATTAAAATGGGTACTGTACCATTTTATACTGCATTGCCCCTGGCTGCAGTAATGAATTGTGTAGGGCTAAGGCAGCTGGGGTTACGATACATTTCCACGGGCTACCTTTGACAAGGAAACCAGTCCTCAACTCATGGCTAGCTGCCTTAAAACTGTCCAGAGCTCCAACAGCCGCTGGAGTTCGAGTCTGTAGCATTTTTTAGCGACAGACTAGTTAGAGAGCTGTACTTTGGATACAACAGCGTCACTGGCGAGGATTAAGGCCAACAGACTGAAACCTGAGGCCTTTGGGCTCCAGTACAGGGCAGACCTGAGTCCTCTGCTGACTGCAAGCAGAGGACAGAGAGGTACCTATGGTTACCTGTTATCAGCATACTATCAAGTCTAGGAAAAGGGCTGGTGAAACTCGTGAATCCTCTGTGGATCTATGATCCAACTGGAGTAACTCTCCTACGTGCAGCTAACAAGCAATCCCGTTGGATGAATTTGTCCGATTACATTTTCCATTTATCTGTCTCTATTTTCTTAAACGAACAGGACCTCAACTATGTTTTTCTATTTTCTATAAATGCACAAAATATGTTACCAGTCTATTTCCTAAAATGCATATTGTGCTTGGATACAGTGAACGAGAGTGCATGACAGTAGGTGCGCCCACACACACACCAATCACCAGTCACACACATTCATACGGTTTGATAAAGTACTTACATGACTTTAACTTATCATTGCACTAACAATAGCAATTGTAGCTGCCCTCAATTTAGGTCATCCTGTACGTCTCATGTCCGTTTCTTTCTGTTTCTGTGTGTGCGCGTGTCTGTTGCGGGGAGAGCGCTGACAGGAAACAGCAGCAGCTTTCAGCGATTTTAGAGTGAAAAATCATTACAGGGGACTTTGATGTTAAAATGTATACAGATTGGCAGGACGGTCTGAAATGTGAGATGTGCAAGGCACACACACCTCGCCTTCATATCAGACGCAAGGAAATGAATTTGGCAACACACGTGTGTTACATCAACCAGTTCTCACCCCCGCTTGGTCAGTGGCTCTCAGCATCACATACTGACGCAAAGTCTGTGGGAAACTCTGGTTATTGGTCACATTTGCAATAAAGTTTCGGTGATTGGTCAAAATTGCAAGTTGTATTTCACGCGATAATTCACGTGAATTGCAAATCGCAAATTCCTGGAAAAACTGAAAGATACAACGTACAGTAAAGTATGTAAGGCTGAATTAAAGGGAAAATCTCTATAAGTCCAACACATCTAGAAGGTTGCTATTTGGCATTAAGTCCTGGAATTCAATACCAAATGCAAAACAATCTAAAAAGATGCACACAAAAAAATAAAAAATAAATGAAAGCTGAATTTTGAATAGATAAAAAATATACTATTTCAAAGTTAAAATTAAAACAAAATTGAAAGCTAAATCAAAAGAAATAAAAACATGTTTTAAATTCAATGTCAGGAAATAAAAGAGTAGATTTTTTCAATGTCAGCAAGTCGGCATACCGTTATTCATGTTGACAAGTTTGAAAGGTCCTCATTTGCGTTCTTCCACATTTACCTGATAATTTAAGGTGAAATTCAATAGTGTGCTTTAAAGTGGCCTTGCGTTTGCATGATTCTTCATTTAAAGCATATTCTGTCTCTGAAAGCAGCTGGAGAGAGATTTTTGTTCCGCTGGAGCAAAAGTTTATTGAGCAACGTTTCCATGAAATGCATTAGTTTGAACTTTAAATGGTGGCATTTTTATCCTGTACACTCAGTCTTTTGTCCTTCAAGCAACGAACTCCATACATTCAGCTCACCGTAGCTTTTAATGCTTTGTGAAGATCAGTAGAGGTGACATGAAACAAGCACTAAAAACAGACGAGCTGAGCAATATGCATCCAGAAAACAGAGTCATAACACAGTTAATGTTTCCCTACTAATTCAGCCTCATGTCTGTACAGAGAGGAGGGAGTAACAGACAGATTAGTCTCGCTCTGCCAGAACCTCCCCCAAAGCCCGCTGAAGGAGTCTGGCTACTCCACACAGCATTCGGGGATGAAAGGAAAACATGCACGTGTTTAAATAGCATTTCTATAAACCAATCTAAATCGTCATGGGTGGAGCTAAACTTTGCACAGATCCGCTGCAAATAGTAATGCGAGAGGAAACTCTGGCTAAATGTCTCAATAGAGATAGAGACTACAGACAGATAGACAGGTAACAACTCAAGTGAGACACAGAGACAACCCAGACTCGCAAGTTCAGAAGAAAATGATCAGACCGCGGGAAACAGGCAGACACAAAAAAAAGGGTGGAGAGAGATACACCATTGTGTCATCTGGGATCACTGAGCACTGTAATAGGCTTGAGTCTCATCAGTTGGGCTCAAGTCGGCTTGGCTGCAGATTTCCTCTCTGTCTCCCTGCCAACAACAGCACATGGGAATATCATTTTCCAGCAGACCCAGTACAATCCTAAAAGGTCTTACTTAGCTGGCTTGGGGAGAAAAGGAAATAATAGGTTTGATTATCCCAGAGGCTTCTTACTGGCAATATTTGTCCAGTGGATCTTAATGGAACTCCAGTGATCGTACCACCGGAACGCTCCTGGCAAAACCCAGCACACAGTACGAGCTGTGTCCTCTGTGCCGATATTATTCTCAGTGTAATTTACTCAAAGGGTGCCCAATCTTTTTATATTGGAAATTCTACACACACACACACGCACACACACACACATATACACTCATGAAATAATAACCATTTCATTTGACAGCAGCATTTGAATGTACCTCTTCTATTTGCCTGGGGCAGTAGATGTTTATGAGTCTAGTACAACAAAGTAGGTGCTGTTGTGACTAAGGTAACCACACTGTTATACCAAATTAGTTGACTTTACTAGAAATTTGCATGAAAACCCATTGTGTTAAACTGTTTACATTTTTACGCAAGGTGAAACTTAACAGGTTAAGTTGTGTTAACACAGAGCGGTAAGTTGATGCAGTAGACAAATCCAGTTTACATTACTAAAAATCCGAAGTAAACATAATTTTATTTTCTACTGAAGAAATCCTTTGTTTGTATAAATATTGCTTATTTTCCTTTTTGACAGTGTGATTTCAGTACATTTGTTCTATAAAAAAAATCTATAAAAAACATTGTAATTTTCCAATGTACTGCACTGCATGGAAAGTTTCATTTAGGAGACAGTTACTGATATCCAATCTGTGTGTGTAACATTGAACACACTGATTACCCAGAGACCATCAGTCCCCTCCCAGGTCTCAGTCAATGTACAACAATAAATACACATCAACACTAAATCAACCGTACAGAACTAAAACCCACAGGACCTAAATGCCCACTCAACATTAACAGAACGTTATTAAAACACACCATAACTTGGATAGAAACCATCCAGAACATATTATGTTTCCCATGAACATTTGCACTGCTTCAGGCATGAACAGTTCAAATGACTCCGCCCCTCCCAAACAGACACTTAACATCCTATGTTATCCCTGCTTAATATGATCTGTGCACTGCATACTTAAGCTGATTATTAGCCTTAAAGACCCAATACAGGAAATGGTTTGCCTTTCAGATGAAATGTTCTGATGCCTTTTAGTAAGTTTTTAGTGAAATGTAATCCTGCAACGTTGGCCCAAGTTAGAAGCAGTATTTCTGTATTGTCTGGACGAATACAGAACAACTAAGGGCTCCTTTGCATGGTTGATTGTCTATTTAGTCCAATAACAGTATATATTATGAGCAATAATAACACAGCAGTCATGTTTCTTGATAAATCATGTACTGATAAAAAAAAACTGGATAAATTGTAATTACAAAACTGAATTTTGTGTTAGTGCTGGTTTTCAGCCATGTTAATTTGCAATAATGCAATGAGTGATCTCTTCTAAATCACACTTTTGGAGTGTGGCTGAAGCAGCCCGATTTATTTATTGGTTACAGATAAGAAATGTTCAGCCAGTGACAGATTTAATGAATGTATTGTACAATAACTGAATGTTTACATGTTCCAAACATTGTAATAATCCCAGACAAAATGATTAAGGCTTTTTACTTACTTCAAATCCAGTTCAATTAAACAGAGAAATGAGCTTGAAAGACAGTTTGCAGGTTGTGTGAGTTCATGGCACATTTACATTTACCAGCCAACGGCATTGCAAGGATAATTAATAGGACCCTCCGACCCTTTGTCTATGTTAATGTTTACTTTAAAAAAAAACAACATTTAGGACTCTTTTTTTAGGACAACTAAAAGTGATGTGTGTAATTTTGCAACTATGGGACATATATGGTTAAATGGCAACAAATAAAGTCTCATGGTATAGTATCAAAATTGTACTCTTCTTGGAAAACCATGGAGTACGATGAAGGGGTTTGTCCAAACAATGCTTCCAAAACCCAAATAATACTGGAATATCCCACGTCTTAATCAGAAAATGCTATATTCCGAAATATGTTGTTTACATGACCTTTATCAAATTCAGAATATTGTCATGTTCTGAATAATAGTGGATTATTGGTGTGTATGTAAACGTACTGAGTGAGGGCATCTAGTTTGAAAGACGTGGGCAGGTAGGTCTAATGAAAGTGTGTGCCTCTGTCATATTCATTTAGTATGGGTCTAACCTGTGGGACCTGCCATTCAAGGCTATACAATTTACTACATTTTAGTGAATATTACATTGCATGCCCATGCTTAGTTCCATTTTAAATAACATTGATTCAGGTTTTTTTGACTGACATATTATTGGAGGGGACAGAGGTGATGTTAGGTTTGTGTAAACTGACAACCTTGTTTTTTTGCTTTGTTTGGTTTTGACACAAACTTGCTGCAACAGCTGCAGTATTTGCTGTAAATTCTACCATTACACCAGCTAACCACAGAGATAGAACCTCTCACCATTTTACCGCGTGCTTGGTCTGTTCGGTATGTGATGCTTTTCAAGAAAGAATTACGACGTCAATGAAAATGCCCATCTGTATGTGACACCATACTGTAAATTGTAAGATAACTAGTGTTTCTAAATGACAATGACTACTGTGATGAATACGATGAGCTTCTAATGGTGAGTTGAATGAGTATTACTGCAGATTGAAGCACAGGTGTTTACTTTGGATTGGCAATTCATTAAAACATAATAGCTTTTTTGTATTCAAATGACACATGAAACTCCCCCATTTACCCACTCATTATCTCTGCATGCCACTGCGGAAAAGTAGACTGTGGTGAATAGTTTTTTTTCCTTTGTCTTCAACCTTCCCTTTCTCTGATTCCGTTCCCCCTCTCTGCAGATGAATTCAAAGCCCTCCTAAAGCGCTTGCCCACCGACCGGTTTTTGAACGCGTCCATGATCGCCAAGTTCTGGTCGGCCGACTTGTCCCTCCAGAAGCGCCACGCCCAGCTGGAGTCCAGCACTGCCCTGGTCCTGAACAAAGCCCAGAAGATTGTCAGGAAGCTGTTCACTCTGAGCAAACGCTGCCCCAAACATCCTCGCATCAGTCTGCCCAGAGAGAGGTAACTCACTGGGATACGTTGACAATAACCAAACAAAAAGAAGAAGACATCATTTTTGATTACTGGAAGTTTTGCCTGCTGCTTTGTGCCGATTCATTACAGCTGTAGGCTCTCTAACACCATATCCCAAGTGGGAAAAACAAGAGCTATCTAACTAGAAATAGCTCAGCTTTGAATTTAGCTAAACCACAAGAGACAGAAAGGTGGGAAACATGCCGTTGGGGTACACAATTACATTCTTTTAAGCTGATTCCCATCCAAAACATGTATTTGTTGGTTGCTGGCATTGGGATTTCAGCTTTGGGCTACCTATGCTGTCAACAGAGTGTACAATAGTAAAAATGTCTATCTGTTTAAAACTTTGGGCATTTTGACAGACTAGCAGCAACATTACGTAGATAGCTGAATGACTCATCTGTCCACACTCCCAGGTGGAATGGCCTAGAAACAACTTAATGCAAAAGGAATAATCATCACCATTTTATACAAGCAATATCTCTTTACGCTGTAACGACTCAAGCAGTCAGTCAAAGCTTTTACAGTTGTTGTAGCCTAACTTTTCTCGCATAGCTAGACCAAAGCGCTGGAGTATGGAGCGGCTACACCACTTATCATTCTGGGATAGGGAGAAGAAAACACTCCGGTCAGGTTAAGGCTGACAATGTTCTCTGGCTGGTATATACACATAATCAGAATCGATGTTCTCAGTTTTGGTTTACACAAAACCTCCGACCAATCGAAGACTAAAGTTAGTTGTCATGTTGAATCCTAATTTAAGTTAATGAGCACACAAAGAAATTTGGGAACACAGTAAAATGACAGGAAATGCAGCATTGCTGAGAAAAAAAACAGCAGGAATAAAAACGCAGAGTAAGGAAAGAAAACAAGAGAATGTGGGAGATGGAAGAGAGATGTGATAGCGGGATGGAGAGTAAGACAGAAAGAAAGGGAAAGTGTAAGAGAGATGAAGGGTCTAGTTACCAATGGTGAGAGTCTCTGTGTGGATAGGTAAGTGGCATTGTGGCATGCTGTAATCAAGTCCTCTCCCAGACTGACAGCTCGGCACTTGTTTACAGAGGACTTTCATTTCCCTGACAGTCCTTTCCCTCAATACCCATTACTTCTTCCCCCCCTTCTCACACCCTACCTCACTTTCTGTCTTCATTTCTCTCCCTCAGTCCCCTTTGTATTCCCTCTCTCTCCCTCTCCCTCACCTCTGTCCCTCGGAGTCTCAACCCAGTTTGTACCAACAACAACAAGTTATCAGGGGCTGCTCAGCCGCAAAAGCTCCCTATTTTCTTCTGCAAAAATCCATTTGTTTTATCATCATTCATTTTTTGTCTATTTACATAGGCCTGAGGGTAAGGAATTGCTGGAGCGTTTGGGCAATGCTGTGTGTGATTTCTTGAACTTAGCCTTGGGATAGAATCTCTGCAGAGCCAATTTTCCGTCTCAACTTGTCGTTACCGCACCAAAGTGCATGGTAATTTATTCATGTCTGCATTTCCATCTCTGCTGCAGTCATACCAAATACCAACACTTCTGTAATAAAAAAAGGTGTTAAATTTCCACAGACGAACAATACAATTATTTTGCGATTTGGTGCGGACTGTGAATTACATTTTCACCTCTGCAGTGTGATCTAGGGAAATCCTCGTTTAGGCCCCTACTTTAGGTTTTAACTCATATTATGCCTCTGAGAACATACCCAACATGGGTTGGATGAGAGAAAAGAAGGAGCAGATGGAATGTAAAATGGGGGAAGGGTGACACCCCCATAACTAACAAATGGTTCATTTTTTGGAAGCACCTCAGTGGAGGTTTAAAATGAGCTGAGCCGACACTAGAAGGTGAAATTAAAACAATGCAGACAACTGATTGGTTAAAGAAAATCCTCTCTAGCCTGGCATGGGACATCCTGCTGTTTTTTTTTTACATAGCTGAACTATCGTCAATAGCAACCGCAATTGTTTTCACTCACTCCAGATAAGAACGGCAGTCCTGCAAAACTGTGCCATACGTCATGTCGTACATTTGATAAAGGGCAGGCGTTGCTCTGTTTACAAATAGAAGTCAATCCCAGAAGTGGGAGTGGATACACAGCATGCTTTTTCTCCCCTTTGCAGGCCTGTTAGCTTTTGGTTGAGCAGGGTTCAGTCTCTGCTCTACTGCAATGAGCACGGGGTGCTGGGCTCCTTCTCGGAGGAGGTGAAGAGCTGTAGCTGCCCTGTGGACCAGCCCACCTGCCAGGGAGTCATTCCCTGCGTTGTGGGCACCGCCTCCACCTCGTGCTCCTCCTGTGGCACTGACAACGCAACCCGCTGCGGAGCCTGTCACCACGGCAACGTCCTCCATCTGGGTTCCTGTAGGCCAAGCATCGCTGCATCCCAGGACCACTACCTGAACTTTGACCTGGACATACCTGACGCTGAGGTTTCTCAAAGCTTCCCATATATATGTATTCCATTCCTTCTCAAATCTCTGTGCACTAAATAATCCAGTACCTCTGATTACACTAAAGATCAGGAAGTCAGAGAACACATGGGTACTGGTTTATTGGTGCCTAGACAGAAACATACCTCCAGTAGTAATAAAAATGGTAATGCATTCAAATCCATCACCAAATGGCAAACTAAATGTTAGTATTTTAATTAATTATTAATTAGTAAATAATGAATCCATAAATAAATAATTTAGCAGTGTGAGAATAGAAGCTTCTCAGAAAGGTAGTGACAAAACAATATAAATATTTACAGTAGAAGATTGAATACATTCCATTATTTATTCCTATTGATCTGATTATTTGTGCATTTTTATGATGAACTCCCTTTTGATTGCTAGGCAGAAAGAAATGCTATTAAAATATTGCTTTAAAAATATCAGTATTTTTGATAGGACGTCTTTGATAGGATAGACATTGATAGGCCACTCCATGGCATTACATTTAAAGGTTAGTTTACTCCTCACAAAGAGTACTACCCAGTTATTGAAAAAAGTAGTAAAACTTTGTAACATCTGAGAAAGTAGCCTAATCTTAACACAACCTTTATTACAAACAGGAAGACACATTCATAGTGCTGTATATGATGACATGGTGAGAACCGGTATATAAATGATCTGTCTGTTAGCTGTCTACATGTTAAGAGTGAATGTGATCTCACAGTTCTTAAATCTCTCTTCAGGTGAAGTACCTGCTCCAGCGATTGGACAGCAGAATCGAGGTCCACGCCATTTACATCAGCAACGACGTCCGCCTGGGAAGCTGGTTCAATCCTGCCTGGAGGAAGAGAATGTTGCTGACGTTGAAGAGTAACAAAAACAAGTCCAATCTCATCCACATGCTGATGGGCATTTCTTTCCAGATATGCTTGACTAAGAATTCAACACTGGAGCCCGTGCCTGCGATTTATGTGAATCCTTTTGGGGGGAGTCACTCAGAGAGCTGGTTCATGCCAGTGAACCAGCCTGACTTCCCAGACTGGGAGAGAACTCGACTGGACGCCGTCGTCACGGCACAGTGTTACAACTGGACGCTGTCTCTGGGCAACAAATGGAAGTCCTTCTTTGAGACAGTGCACATCTACCTGCGAAGCCGCATACTCACGGATGATCCAACAGCGAATGAAACTCTCTTCTATGAACCATTGGACCTGGATGACCAGACGTCCAACCTGGGGTACATGAAGATCAACACGCTCAAAGTGTTTGGATACAGCATGCACTTCGATCCTGAGGGCATCAAGGATCTGATTCTCCAGCTGGACTACCCCTACACGCAGGGTACGCAGGACGCTGCCTTTCTGATGTTGTTGGAGATGAGGGACCGGATTAACCGACTGTCTCCACCAGCGCCGCAGCCGCTGGACCTGTTTTCTTGTCTGTTGCGCCACCGGCTCAAGCTGTCAGCCGGAGAGGTGGCACGCATCAAGGACTCTCTACAGTTGTTCAACTCCAAGCTTCCCAACGCTTCTCCTGAACCTGAGCTGGCCCCGCTGTGCAGCTAGCTGTCTTAGCACACAAGTCAGGTTCAGATGTGATCCTACTCATAGAAAGTGCAGCAGTTGCTGCTAGACTGAGCATGGGAGATCCTGCTGAGTTAGTCTCTTGGACCCAAATCTGGATGATTAGGACAACCAACTCTAAAGGTTGACTGCCGGCCGTTTCTTACGGTCACTCTTGGCTGGGTTACTGGTGTCACGTTTTTGTTTTTTTTTAATCAGAAATTGCTACCAGAGCCCTTTGATGAACATTGAAGTCATGTTGTGGACTTTTGGGAAACCAGCTGATAACTTGGACTCTCTTTCTGAGGCTCTATTGTCCTAGCCTGGAGGCTTACTTTTGCTATTACTGCCGTGGTTTTGGCAAACGTGGAAGTTAAGAGACGGGATGAAGTTTAGAGACTATCTTCCAACTTTTGATTTTGGAACCTCAGAGAGCCGATGTCATTAGGTATACCTAAGACAGTGATTTTCATATGTAAAGAGGAACTCTTAAGGGGTCTTCAAAATGAGTAAATGGAAGAGAAGACTTCCCCTTTTCTAAACCTATTTTCTTTGGCTACAGAACAATCTTGTGGGAAGGGAAAATGGGATAATATTATATATGTGGTGAATGAGTTGTTATGTTATGCTTAACCGTTTAAAATTTGATAATCCTGAACCATGTAACGGTCTTTGAATATTTCTTTTTGTTTCCTGCCTTTCATTTTATCTGGCATTTGAAAACTTGTAAGTATATATGCTTAACATCCGAGCGAGAAGTCTGTTAGTGATGTTCTGTCCTTGGTGGTGTGTCTATACCAAAAGAAGGTGACCACAAAATGAATGGCGAAATATTCTCAATGTTGAGTTCTTTTGATTTTAGCTGAAAATCTTCTGATGTGGTAACAAAAAGGTCTGAGGATATAGCGCTGTAAATAATGCTCCATCTAACCCCAGGTGTGGACAAGTGCACATTGCTTTTTAGATAACAGAGTGCAAAGACCAAAAAAATGTTTATAACAAAACAAACTCATGCCTTATATGGGAGTCAATGTTAAGATAAGAAGCACATTTCGTTTCTGTGTTTGGTTTTCCAGCGAAGGCTGTATTGCTTTTTATATTTCAATATTTCTACCAAGACAGAACAACCGACACATTCTCCAGAATCTGTGATAATGTAGCTTTTCAATGTTTACGCCAGTCACACTTTCTGCAATTACTTGTTTTGATTTGGTGTTGTGAAACTTTGAGTCACTATTCACAGTGCACACCAGTACTTGCATACTGTAATTGTTCTGCAAAATCCTTCTATCTCCAATTAGACAAAGTCCCACTAACGGATTAAACCTGGTGGATTTTATTGTGGTGTGGTTTAGTCTCAGGTCAATGAAACATGTGGGTCCAATGTTAGCTGCCAGTTACCACAGCGACTGGAGTTTCAAGGTTTCTGCAGGGCACTGAAGGTACTTTTGAAAGCGGCAAACTTACCGGGATGATACTTGATTTGATTCTGCATTTACTTCACTAATTTCTCACTGAAAGTCAGTAAACCTTGTATGTCATTTTCAGCAGTTCTTCTGTGCTCAGCTTGCTTAAGTAAAAACAAAGTGGTTTATCTATTTGGGATCCTTTTTCTTTGTTTGCTTACATGTGTACCATACAATAACCTCTTGATATATATATTACAGAACAGAGTGTGTTTGATTTGTTGACAAGTCATATTTAGTTTATGTTACCGTTGTCCTCCTCCGTGTTAGAAACCAGTCCACAACACAGAGCCAGAGTGACTGCAGTGCAAATGTGCGCAGGTGGCGGGGGAAGATGGCGTTGATACAACACTAGAATTTCAAGGGAAATGCAGCCAAATGCTCATTGTAAAAGTCTCATCAACAGGAAGACGTGTTTCTAGCATGAAGTGACTTCACAGAGTTTTAAACATCACACTCAAGTTAAATGAACACACCTCCCCCCAAAACCGCGTCCCATTGGTTTGCTGTTACAAAGTAATCAGATGCATTTCTCATTGCTAATCATTACTTTATTAGTTTATATTCATAGGTCTATAGTTGTATTTGTTCATTAAAAATCAACATTACTTAAATAAATCTGAGTAACTAAAAGGCTTCAGTGCAGCTCTCAGGGCTGCAGAAATCGAGTGTCTTGTTATATAACTACTAATTTTAGCGAAAGACAGAACTTACATTGTTCCCTTATCCTTGCACATCGCTAACTTTTCTAAATCAACACGACAGTACTGATTGAACTCCTTAGCCTGTTTATAGGTTGACCAGGCTAAAACAAACGCAGTCAGTTCACAGGCTGCAGTAATTATATTGGGTTATAGAGACCATAAAGAATAAATCAACAACTTTCTTTCACAGTTTCAGTTTCAATAAAAACCTCGCCTGGTAGAGCAGAAGAGGTTTAGTCCTTTACACAGCGGCCGCGGGTTCAACTCCTCTCTTTGCTACATGTCATTCCCCCTCTCTCTCTCTCTCTTTCTCTCTCTCTCTCTCTCTTTCTCTCTCTCTCTCTCTCTCTCTCTCTCTCTCTCTTTCTTCCCTTTCAAATCTTCAGCTGTCAAAAAAAACAACCTTAACATTAAGACCTCCATGAAGGTAGGATTTACTGCAGGACTGTTGTATTAGACTGTATTATATTCAGCTCTGGTTGCATCCAAAATTCCATACAACATATTTAATAGCTATTTATTAGGCTAAAACAAACTGTGTGTTCAAATTCTTATTATGAAACCAATATGAACTGCATACAAAATATTACAGTATTTCCAGCAAACACTGGACACTACGTCGGGTGGCCATAAGTATCCCACAATGCAACGGGGTAGTGACAACAACGCGTGAAACAGATAAACAGAAAGCAACCAAGGCAACGGAAACTTCAAAAATGCTTTAATTTACATTTCAACACATACAAATGTGTGATTGGACATCTGTGATGTCACCGGTGTAGTTGCTTTCCTTTTTCAGTAATTTAAGCATTATTTGGCGATGCTTCTAGAGCGGAGGCTGGCAGTAGTTACCATGGTTACGTGTCTTCAACGGCAAGGAGGTTCTTAGGAAGTGACATTGAAAATTCCAGCTTGGTGCATCCAAAAAGATACACACTACTGTTTATGTAAATAAAAAGTACGTTGAACTATAGAATACAGATTGAGTGTTTGTGCATTGTATACGATTTTGGATGCAACCCTAGTGTACCTAGTTGTAATGGCCGGCTGACAGGCCACAACAAAGGAGGGAGATACATGCCAAACTGTATTAACCAACTGACATTTAAGTTAAATGTAATGTAAGTAAAATTCATATTTCTTGTGTAAAGTGTATGTGTGTATGTCCAGTCTTTTAAAAGACAGAACTTTCAAAGCAAAACTGACCTTAAAAAAACTGTTAACATACAGGTGCTCACTCCTCCGTTAAATGCATTTACAATAGGGTGCAAACACTTGCTATAAAAGGTGTGCTTGTTGCATTATTCTGGGAGAGAATATGTCTCATCTGAGACTGAAAGAACACGGCAAAACCCTGAGTACGTTTCCATAAAATGAATGCAAAAATTTCCAATTACCCCCGGCCCTTCATAATAAGATGAATGTCCTCTAATATACGGAGTGCAGTGTTTTTTGTAAGATGAAAAGCCAATTTCCTGGGTTGTCAGGGAGCAAACATGAACCAAATGCACAATGTCACATTATATCAGGCTGCTGGTTTATCTGCTGGAGAAAGCAAGAGGGGGACGGAGAGAGAGACAGGAAGAGTGACAGAGGCAAGGGCCCGCATTGGCCAACTTGAGCAGCTTGCTTTCTTTTTTTTTTTCGACCCCATAATGAGGTGGGAAAGGAGTCACTCTGCATTGGGTTAATAAACAGTTATTCATCTTCAGCCTGGCACCCGGGAAACAGGAGTGGGTTTGCCCTTGGGCTAATCTTCAGGCCTGCGGAAGACAGCCAATCCATCAGAACACTATTTAGACTGCACACTACAAACTTTCTGGACCTCCCAAAGAAGCGAGCGGAAGAGAGAGAAAATGAGAGTGTGATTGAAAAGGGGATGGATGACATAGAGGGATAGATGAAGGAAAGATAAGGTTGAGAGAAAGTGGAAAGGAAGAGAAAAGGTGAGAGGGGTTGGGCTGCAAGTCGTGCAGTGATTTATGATGTTTAAGTAGTCAGACTGTTTGAATTAATGAGGTAGAATTGGTGAAATCGACTGGCACGTGTGTGTGTGTTTGTGTGTGTGTGTGTGCGTGTGTGTGTGTACCTGTAGGTCATTCGACATGGTCATCAATAACAGTGTACATTCGAGGGTTTGAAATTACTTTCAGATAACATTATTACAAATGTATCCAGAGAAATGATTCATGTTTGGAGCCAGTGTGACCGGGAGGTGGACATTGAAATCCAAAGTTTGAGCTTGTTTTTCCTTCACTGGGAGAACCAAGAGGCAAACCGAGTTGTTCTTATGTGAGGTGGTTTATTAGAACTGTATCAACAGCGGCATTATGGCTGACAAATCTGAAATTCAGGTCTTACACACCTAATCAGTTTTACACAACAGTGCACAAAAAAAAGTCCAAAAACAATTTATTCCTCATATGTCTTTCCAAGACTCACTTGGGAAACTCATTCATTGCCTCCAACCAAGAAGAGACAAGGTCACATGACAAACTCACTGGTGTTGCTGCACATTTCTTTCTTTTTCAGAATTTTAAAGAATGCAGTGAAAAACTGCTTGTTGTCTCTCTGAACATCCTGCCTTCTATTGAACACTACATGGTCAAATAAATCATATCAACACCCCTATGTTGGCATATGTTAAGAGGTTGTTTGTCTTGTCATTTCATCAGTGAAGACTAATTGTTTATTGGTGTGTGACTTTGTTTTGTGATTTTTTTTTTCCTCGACTATCCTTGAGTGAAAGGGGGATAATGCATGACACCCCCCCCCCCCCCCTATAAATAACCAAATGTTATTATTATCACAGCAAAGGTAGGTACACCAGATTGAAGGTGAATACATTAATTGGAGAAAATAAAAAGCTAAGGTTGACCTTTTCTATCCGTTACATTGAATAGCGAACCGCCCTCTGACCCACCTTCCCTCATCAGGAAAACAAGCTTAAATTGCTTCTACTCCTCTCTTATAGTACTGCAAACATTAGCTATGATAATTCCAGCTCTGAAACCAAAATGAGATGCTATTAGTCTAGTCAATTTAGCGTGCCAACAGCACAGAGAGAGTAAGAGCAATCACCAAAACAAACAGCAGATTTCTTAAGCAAAATGCAAAGCCTCCTTACAAATAATCACATCCTCACACAAGCTGTGTGTGCACTTTGGCAGAATATGGGTGCATGACAGCCATCCCTCCTGCCACACAAAACCACCAAATATTAATAAGCCTGCACAGTGGTTTATACTAGTTTTTTTAGCATGTGCTCTAGGTTCCCACGTGTGCCCCTCCCTGCTCTTTCACACAAGTAAAATAAATAAGAGGTATATGTAATTAAAGTAAGAATAACTTATAAAAAAATACAACTACTGTATAAGAGAGATTTTCTTATAATATCCACCTACATCCACATACACAGCTTGTCCAGTAACAGGTCAGTCATCCATCCATACATCCATCCAACCAACCAACCAACCAATGATCCATCCACCCATCCATCCAACCAAACAACCAACAAACCATCCATACATCTAACCAGCCAATGATCCATCCATCCATCCAGGCATCCACCCATCCATCCAACCAAACAACCAACAAACCATCCATACATCTAACCAACCAATGATCCATCCATCCATCCAGTCATCCACCATCCATCCAACCAAACAACCAACAAACCATCCATACATCTAACCAAACAATGATCCATCCATCCATCCAGTCATCCACCATCCATCCAACCAAACAACCAACCTAGCAACCAAGCAACCAACCATCCACATTTCCATTCATCCAACCAACCAATGATCCATCCATCCATCCAGTCATCCACCCATCCATCCAACCAAGCAACCCAACAGTCATCCATCCAAACAAGCAACCAACCAGTCATCCATCCATCCATCCATCCATCCAACCAAACAACCAAGCACCCAACCATCTAACCAACCTACCATCCATCCATCCATCCATCCATCCATCCATCCATCCATCCAACCAAACAACCAACCATCTAACCAACCATCCATCCATCCAGCCATCCATCCAACCAAACAACCAACCATCCAACCATCTAACCAACCTACCATCCATCCATCCATCCATCCAACCAAACAACCAACCATCTAACCAACCATCCATCCATCCAGCCATCCATCCAGCCATCCATCCAACCAAACAACCAACCATCCAACCATCTAACCAACCTGCCATCCATCCATCTAACCAAACAACCAACCATCCAACCATCCAACCTGCCTGCCATCCATCCATCCATCCATCCAACCAGCCAACCAGCCATCCATCCATCAAACCAACCAACCATCCATCCATCAAACCAACCAACCATCCAACCATCTAACCAACCTGCCATCCGGCCATCCAACCAAACAACCAAACAACCAACCATCCAACCAACCAGCCATCCATCCATCCATCAAACCCACCCACCAACCATCCATAAGTGCTTATCCTATCAAGTGTTTTTGTAGGGCTGGACTCATGGTGTTAGAATGCAACAGCTGCTAGAACAAAACAATACTTGGTATGCGTTTACATTTTCTCTCCTGGCCAGAGGCAGCCATAATTTGTATGAAGTACCTTAGTGAACATTTTCCTACAGAATGCTAAATAACTAACTTGCTCTCTGACAATAAATTACAGTGAGCAGCAGAGGCATACTCTGTAGACTTTGACAACATCATACACTTTCTTAATTCTATCCAACTCCAGGTGCCAGAGTATTAGGTGAAGTAGTACATAAACACAGAGTTTATGTAATTTGGAGAGAAACACGTTGGAAATGAAAAGCTGTCATATTCTTACTCTGAAAATAAAGCCGTGGTGGATTTGAAAAGAACCCTTTCATTCAAGCGATTCCAAGTGGCATTTTCCTACTGATTTATTTTGTGTGTTTTTCACCACTTATTTCACCCTTCCTCTACACATAAAACATTGTGACGAACGTCCCTGAGCAGTAAATGGTATGCTCTATGCTTTCAGAACCTAATCTCATCCGCTAATTTAAAGAGTCCCTTTTCACCCTTCTGTATACAGGATTTAGGG
Source organism: Etheostoma cragini (assembly GCF_013103735.1). Lineage (NCBI taxonomy): Eukaryota > Metazoa > Chordata > Actinopteri > Perciformes > Percidae > Etheostoma > Etheostoma cragini. The sequence continues at coordinate 4,537,387 of NC_048418.1, read as the reverse complement.
CCATTAATGGAGACTGTCCTCCACTAGAAATACATCGCTGGTTTTGTGTTGAAACGTAACCTGCTGACATTTTCCTGATAAGTGACCTCCTGTATTTCGAGGTTTAAAAAAATGCTGTACTGGTTCACAAGCAAATGTTAAAGAAAACATCATACTCAACCTGAAAAAATGTGTCCAATGACCTTTTATTAACACTCTTCATGTGGTAAACTTGCAGTTTCCAGCATCTCCAGATCTGAAGTACATGCTGTTTTTTCTTTTTTTCACAGAAGAAAAACTTTGGTCATAGTTGTAACTTTTTTATATAACATACATATAGTAGATGCATGTGGACTAATAGCTTAGTGGCTTATAGTGGGACACAAATCCTTCTCCTAGCCATGGTACGAATGTCACTGCAGGGATTTCTTTTCAGAAAGATTTCTTAAGAGTAACTTGTTAGAAGCGTAGATGGTAAAGAGGCGGTTGAAGTTTTGACTGTACATGCTGCAGACCAGAAATAAGAGTGCTTACAGATCTTCCAGGAGATTGAAAGAGCTTTTACTGCTAATCAAGCAAAATCAAAGTATTGCAGAGAGTGCCTGGAAGTGTACAATAGATTCACCAACCTGTCTGTTAGGAGGATTCAGCTTGATTAAATCAATACGTAGAGGGTTAGGAACTCAATGCAAAACAACACGGTAACGTTAGGACAGCAAATAAGGAGATCAGTGCAGGAAGCTTAAACAGGATGTGTCTATCTTACTATATCCAAATCACAATCAGAATCAGCTTTATTTGTCAGGTATGAAGACACACACGAGAAATGTTGCTACAATTTTGAAATGCGCTCACTCATACAATACAATCCACAAAACAAACACAATATTCACCCTATAAACAGAAACCATATAGACAAGTTGAGGCAATAGTGCATTGAAGAGTACAAAGTATGTAGGAGTGTATTATAAATGTGATAGTTATTATTTTAATTACGGGGCATAGTACAAATGTTGTTGGAATAAATATATGGATAAAAAGTTGTGTAACAGTTTTATACACACATATATCCTGTTGGTTTTAAAGACCATTAATTGCTACGGGTAACTTATGTCTATCCCAGGCAATAACATTTTAATCGTTTTGGCTATTAAGTATTGAACTGCAGCACATTTCTGATTGTGCAAAATAGCAAATTGAAGTTTTCTCTGAGCACTGGAAAGAGAGAAAGACTTCTCAAGCTAATAGTGGAAAAAACAAAACTATACAAGTGTGTTGCCAGCACTAAACCTGTTAGCGGCTGCTCAGACTCTGGATATTAGAGACATGGAATGTAGTTTGTGTACCCAGATACTAACTCTCCCTTTCAGGACACTAAAGACGGGTGTAGGCTGGTGTTTCATAGTAGAAGGGTACACCATGTGATCTCCAGTGATGGGAGTAATGTATATAAAGTTGTTCCTGCATTTCAAAATAATTCCACAACTTTTAGCGGTAACTAAAAATGTAACTAATTACCTTTTCAAATTAAATTACAAAATGTCACCCAACTTAACAGGGACAAAATAAATGGTTTCCCTTGCCTATCTAACTCAAAAGCGGAACACCTTTGTGTTTTGGGCCGCTGACTTGTTTGAAAATTCCAGCAAAAATACCAGGGCTTTTTTGTTTTTAAGTAAAATAATTTTTTGGGGCATTTCTAGATAGCACACGGGGAAATGACATGCAGCATAGGGTTCCAGGTTAGAATCAAACCAGCAGCCACTGAGGCATAGGGCTGAGCCTCTGTGTATGGGGCTCACGCTCTACCAGGTGAGTTAACCAGGCACCCACTCCCACCTTCTTTCAGTTCTGCTTTGATGCACTTATACACCAAGCGTATAGACATTGTGGGTGGCAGTCCGAGACTCAAACCACAGAAAAGTGAGCGATTATACAGGTTACTGAAATATTGAGGAGTAGCCTCATTAGTAAAAAAAAAAAAAGAGCTTATGATGTTTTCTTTTCCATATTTAACATTCAGCAGAGATCAAGTGGCTTTGACCCAGCATGGCCCACAGCCGGCTCATGAACACAAGAGAGGGGATGTTGTGAGAACTCTGCAGAAAACACAACACCTCCACACCACGCATGCCACACACGTTTTACAGCCTTTGTCAAGTGTCTTAAAACAATCTAGACCTAGACTTTCACTGCACACAATAAATAAGCCTATAAAAACATACTGTCGCTGTTGGATGAAAACCTTGTATGTCCAAAACTGTTGTTTTTCTGCAAATGAATAAGCCTAATTTTAAAACACTTGATTGAGCTATTTACCTCAGAAGTCAGACAAAAACACTTTGTCCCTTTTTAAATATTTGTTAACGGACAGACGTAAACGTTGACCAATTGCATTTATTTATGAAAAAAAAGTTTAAATGACAAAATATGGAGATACAAGGTTTCTGCCTGACAGTGACGACATGTTTGGTTTTTCTACTACTATCTTTTCATCTTAGTAAAAATGTGTTCGAACTGTCAAATCGCATTTGACAAAAGCAGCACTAAAACAATCCAGTTATGTGTGCATTAATAAGAGAAATGAAGCAGGTATTTAAAAGTATCAGATCAATTAAAAGCAGAACTGGAGCATGAGAATGATAAAGCAAGCTCAGACAACTTACATGTAAGCTCTGAATCAGATAACTCTCAATAAATATAATATATAATATATAATATAATATGTAAATATATAATTTTTTTATTTTACTCAAGCAGAATATGAATCCAGATGTATACCTACCACCATTAAATTGTTTTGTGTTATTTAAAACATTTATAAAATATCTCTTCATGCCAGACGTAATTATTCCACTCATTTTTACACAATGTAATTACCTGTTTCTGCCCCCCCCAGCCAACTCTGCGTATGGGTTGGACCCATCTCCTGGGGATGGGAGGGCCGAGACTGAGAGCTACGTGGAAAAAAATGCACCAAACAAGCCGCTTTGAAATTAAAGATTAAAGAATGTTGGGTGACCCTGCCCTCAACAAAGAACAAAAAGAGCCTCCCCTATTTTCCTCCGGTGGTCCATTCCATAAATACCGAACAGTCTCTTAGAAGAACAATTTGGATGTTATCATCAGAATTTGATCCATTCAGTCCAATAATATTTGAAAGTCTAGAAGAGCTGGATCACTGAACAATGTTAACCCGTTTCCACAACAACGCGGGTTTGGTTGTCAAAGCTGAAGCAGGACTTCTGGCTGAAAGATTTAACTTTTGGTTGTAATTTTACTATTTAACGACATTTTTTCTTCCACATCTGCCTACCCTCTGGGTCTGTTTTCAACCTGTACGGTTTGATCATTTGATCATCTTCATTTACTATGTTCTGAGTTTTTAACATTCCCTTCGGTGAGTACACTGTTATAATAAAGCAAGAAAGGATGGTTAGTTACAAAATTTGATATTTTGATTGTCATGTAGCTGAACATTCTCTGTTTTAGCCTACAAACCTGCACTATTTACCCTGATGAGGGTGGAGTAGGTGGACAGGAGCGGCTGTGGAGTGTGGTACAGGTCGATAGAAGCCGGGGGCTGCTGGCAGGGGAGTCGCACCCTGTTGCCTTCCGTTCAAAATACTTTGAAAGAACTTATAAATTGCTCAGCGGAAACTGCTTGCTGTGTGAAAGCACCTTTACTGACAAGATGCTCCCTGTGTACTGAAGGCTTGGCAGGTTCTTTGAATGTGCTGATGGACCAGTGTAGAGGATCGGGCAGCACTCCGTTCAGGGAACCTATGAACATCAGTACACACAGCCACATGCATTAAGTTTGTAATCCATCGTGAAAACGCTTCTCCGCTTTCCTTTAAGACTTTCCCTTTTTCAAACAGATGGCCTGCATTGTTGCTCACATGCATCGTTTTTTGTCCCCCATACAGCGAGAGGATGATTGACAGAAAGAGTGTGTTGGGTAGAATGAAAGAGGGAACGAGAAAACAAGGAAACAAGACAATGAAAGGATGACAAATTGAGACGGGAAAAGAGGCAGACAGGCTGGCTGACATGCAAATATTCCCCAGTGGAAGTAGCTGTCCCTTGTGATAGTGATCCTGTCATTTGAGCGAGGGCCTGAACAGAAGCAGCCGGCGTACAACGGAACAGGACAGTTTATCCTGTTGGGCAGAGCAAGGGGACTGCTGACGCAAACACTTATCTAGCTCCTTTCATTTATCGACCACTTATCTCTTTGAGAAAATGTTGCGCTCCTTTAGGGGAAAACATATGAAATCCTGTGATGATTACGGACAGTTAATCAGCAAACACTAAATTAGTTAACAGTTTGGGTTTTTGATTATTTGTTCATGTCTTGTATAAAGACAGAAAATACCAACTGCATAGGCGGACTGGCAAGCTGGCAGTTCACTTGTGTATCACACTACTTTGACAAAAAATATGCAAGACTGGAGCCTCCAGTCTGGTGCCGTCGGGATTCTACTTTTCAAAAAAAAAACTAGCCTCTGTCTGCTATGTCTTTATACTTTGGTGTTTTGGGTCTTTAAGTATGTAATATGTTTTAAATATGGGAGCATTTCCATTCTATTCTTAGATGGTGCCTTGGTAGTTTATGTGAAGGTTCAATGAATTGCTCAAGTGTGTGTATTATTTTATTGTGAAAGCCTGTAAGTGCATCACATACTGCTGGTGCCAAAATCTCACATGAGCCTGTTTTTTACAACTATAAAGCAAATGATGTTCCTGTCTGAAACTGGGCAGCTAAGAGATGGAAGGGCCAGGGCCGACTTTTTTGTGCCAGGCCGCCCCTGAATCCCTTCTTAGCTTTAAAATGTGAGGATGTTGTTATTTTCCCTGATTTTATTGTAAATTGAATCTCTTTTTGTTTTTTGGAAAGTTTTTACCACTGTATAAAATATGGACATAGTCTATGTGTCATGAAAAGCCAAGATAAAGCTCATAGTGGGCAGCTCTCAGGGGCTCGGGCCGCCGCCACCTCGGAGGTGCCAAGTGATGGCAGCCACTCAAAGCCTGAATATAAAATGTTATTTCTCCTCCATGACAACTTCATGTTTTTCCAGTTAATTTGTCTCAGCAGATGGCTCTAAATAGTATGATACCCATGAGTCTTTGCGCGCTGTTGCTAAAAAAGAAGCCAGTCATTTTGGAATTCAAGAAGCGTTGTTCCAGATGAGAACAAAACCAAGTCAGTATAGTTGCCAATTTCATCTAAAATTGAACCAGACTTTGCAGGTGAAATGATTTAAACAGCACTTTGTAATATGAGTTTTCTTAAGGCATAATTTTAAACCACCTATTATCAGTGATCGACGTAACTGAAAATTAAGCTCCCTATTTAGATGTTTCTAATCAAAATCCACCTTGGGAATTGTACCTCTACTTACATGTATGTGTGTACAGGCTTGTACCTTAAACCTTTTATCAAAGAACTACAGATGATTCAGGTTGGAGACTTCCATCCTGATCCAACTGCTGGTAACAGTCAAATGGCTAGTTCTGTTTTATTAAGTGCATTTCCTTACACCTGTCAAAGTGGCATAGTGGCAACAATGAGGAGATTTTTTTTTTTCAAATATAAAAATCTAATAAGACAAAATCCAAAATAAAATTGATTTGGTGTCAAATTGATGGGATTTGTGAAGCAGTAAGTACTTAAGAGAAGACAAGGATCAGATCTTTGTGAAGGGATCAGGGTACTGTTCCCCCCCCACATTATTACACAGACAAACAAGGTTTTCCATGATTTAAGGTTTGACTGGTGTTCCACTGATCATGTTATCTTGTTGCAACCTCTTCAGCAGTGATTTAAAAGGTAGCCAATTGGAGAAATAACACCACCAACGCTTCATGTTGATGCCCACAGCTCAACAGCAGTGGAGGTAAACACGCAGAGTTTCACACTTTCTTTTGCTGTTTTCCTCAAAATTTGGCTAAAGTGTGCATTATATTCTGTTGGAAACATGGCTACTAAGGCAAAACATAATTTGTTTTTGTTTTTAATTTTGGATCCTTAGGTAACCAAAATAAGTCTTCCCATTTTGCATCTCTACATCTACAGAATAATTTATTTTGAAAAGATGTTGCATCCCAGATTTCTAAAGTTCCAACATGTGGATGCAAAAGATGCTACTGTTTGATAATGTGGGAAAGCACCTTAACTACACACAAACGTATGCTACCATCCTAAATGGCAGACAGAACAAGTTCCTCTTTGTTTCTGTTATTTTAATTTGATCTGTTTTATTTCTAATAAATTGCACAACAGTCTCATAATGTGCAGTCTACCATCCAAAACTAAGACAATTCTTACATTTCCCGTTCCCCAATTTGGTGCATGGAATATGAAATGTATCCAGCATGTAAATAATTATAGAAGACACATGGAGTCAGTTTTTTATTTCTGGTTTCTGGTCATTTCTAAGGTTTTTAGACAGTCCAGCTTATGTCAGATCCCTCTCTGAGATAAAACTGTGTCCTGCCTTTTTGAAGGTAGCATACTCTTCTTTCTCTCTGTATAAGCCACACATTTTTTTAATCAAAGCAGCTTTCGATGCTCTTCTTACTCTTTTGCTGCATGCCCCTTGCCACATCACTCACCTGAAAGTGTGAGCTGTGCTAACACCTGCTGCTGCTGTTCATACAGCATTTCAAAATCTCCACGTCCACCTGCAGGTCTACGTTCCCCAGCTGTGCTGAGCCTGGTGGATTGGTGGAGTGATTGCTTTGTCTTTTTTTCCAGTGATGTCATTTTTTCCTAGCTTCTAAATCATTGCCTGTATCCCAAATGTTGTCAAGAGATTTAGACTTTAGTATTGCTCCTTTTCGGTTCCTCTAGACACAGACAGACAATGTGTTATCTAATAATGCTGTATTTTGAGCTTGATATCCATCCGAAGACCTCAGTCCGTCACTTCTGTTAAACATGAGTAAGCAGCTGCCACACACACACACACACACACACACACACACACACACACACACACACACAAAACTTATATATATTAATACCCATAATATATTAATTAGCAAAGCATTGTTCACCGTGCATTTCAGAAGGTATCTCCTGTCAGTAAACCAGCCAGTAATACACAGAAACACAATTATAAATACAAGATACTGTATTTACTCTCCAGTTTCTATGAAACATCCAGCATGTTATTAAAATCCCTGGCTTTGACCAGATCACTATGTAATCTATATAACTATGTACTTTGAGCTGAAAGGGATATTTCTATCTTGATATTAAACATTTCCATTTCCACTTAAGCAGATCATGCTGTTAACTGCACAATAACTCCTTGTCATTTTTTTTCCCTTTAAGAGCTATTTTACCCCTACCCTACTGCTAAGACAATGCTCATACCAACAATAGCACTATGTTAAAAATAGAAAAAAACATTTAGTTGTTAGCGCTCTGCCAAAATCAGAGGGTTGTTTTCGCAGCGTCATCTGTCAATGCACTACACTGGCCAACCAAATACAGTGCACATTTCTGATCGATGTCTTTGCCATGTGAGCCGGTCCGTCCTACTGTTTACCATGCAATCACTGAGATGAAAGTCATTTATGATTGTAATGACTTAACTCCAAATTGCAACTTGATCCTCTGACTTTTCATCTAGCGTCATCATTAGTTCAAATTCACAGTGGTATATGACATTCCATTAACCTCAACTGTACTTTTGTGTTTAGCAAATGTTACTATGCCAACATGCTGAGATAAGATGGCGAACATGGTAAATATCAGCATATAGTCTCAGAGCGGCTGGCATGGCTGTAGACTCTTAGCCATAACACAGTGCTGCTTTCTGTCTAAACACTTGGCAATAGAGGATTTTATCAGTGGAGTGAAGTCTTATTTTGGATCACTGAAATTCCTTTTTATATTGGGTACCACTCACTGATAACTGTGAGCTAGCTAACAGTTATCAGTGTCGAAGGAAAAATTTCAGAGCATGTTAGTGTTTTGTTTGGGCAAAATCAGATCCCTGCCCGCAGAAAAAAGCAAACATAAAGTCAATGTCAGAGTGAATAATGACTGGAAACAAAAGAGCCTTTCAGTCTGAATATCAGGCTGTGTTTTCCCTGAGCCATGAGAAGATCACTTCTGAGCATTTGCAACACCACACTGCCCACCCTTATCAGTCTTTCTAAACGCCAGTGGCACACCACTTTTAACTCAGTCTAAAAGAGCAATATTTCTTGTCACATTGAAATAAAGTTTAGAATGGATTATTTACCCCCCTGCCAAAATTACTTAAAGCTAAAGAACAAGTTAGAAAGAGGCAAAGAGAGAAGGGGCTGGGGAGAAGGAAAGTGCGGGAGAAAACAGAGAAATTGGCATGCAAGCATTTGTCCATGGTCGGGCAAAGATAGGTGAATCGATAGGCTGACGGAGGGCTGACAGAATGATAGCTCCATGCCGATCGTTGAAGGACATCTAGGAAAAGCAAGAGAGTTGGAGAGAGAGAGAGAGAGAGAGAGAGAGAGAGAGGAATATGTAAAGAAACGGAGTGTTAGCAAAGGTAGGAGAGAGAGAGGCTGACAGCTAGCGGTAATGAATGATAATTGTTCATCAAGTGGACGCGCCCAGTATGTGGAGGGAATATTCACCACGGTCTTTACTGCAGCCTTCTAGAGCGTCACGCTTGTCAGCACATACACGTACACACGCACACATATATTGTTGCCACAGGGACAGGCATCTACTGACAAATATACAAATATGTATTAAAATACTTGCAATGGCTCAAGACTGCTAAAGGACAGTATCCAAATAATGTTTCTAAAACTAGAGTTTTTAAAAAATGTTTCCTTTTTCCATACTTTGAGTGACGTGAGTATATGCTGCCCACTTGAGATGTTACTTTTGACAAAATAATCGGACCCCAAAGACCCTTTAGCAGCTGTTGTGGAACTTTTGATCATATTGCAGGATCTTCATCAGCAGATGGAGTTTGGCCAGCTTTCCATCTTTTCTGAGCATATTCATCATCTCTCATCCAAGTTGACTTAAAAGATCTAAAATGGTTGTGTAGTTTGATGTAATCTATGGTAAATGGGGTTAAAGACATTTAATTCATGTAGAAGGATGCTTCATGGTTCATGAAGCTTTATTTAACTATCACTACTTCCATGTAGTACACTGTATACATTTTGTAGTTGCGTAGTGCGTACAGTTTGTCAGGGCAGTGTTGTCTCTTTTAGCCACTTAGTGGCCGTGAAGAGCGCAACATGGGCCGCTTCTTCTTAACGGTAAATTGCAACTAGGCAGAGCATTACCGACACCAATTGTTGCCCGCCAAAATATCTGCTGGCTTGTTTTCTCACTATCCGGCTATAGTATACAAAAAACACATTTATTACTTACACTTGTATAGTAAGTTGTTTTCCATTTAAATAGCAACCTCTAAAGCATCCTGCCCATTTCACGAGTTTAAAATTACGGTGGTGGACCCATAGCTTCCACTACGTAGTAAAGATGGTGACCGTTAAGGGTGTGTAGCGTCCAGCATTCCCCATTTAACTCTATCACTGCACTGTCCATCGCGTTTAGCCATTGTTCTCAGTATGAACGCACTTATGCACTCATTCTAGCAAGTGTGAGTACAGAAGTACGTGAAGTACACATAAGAGACAGCATTTGTTTTGCCTCCAGGGCTGAAGTTGATGCTCACTACTACTACTACTACTACTAGTAGTAGTTTAATGCCATATTTTTAACATAGGCTTGAAATTCCCTTGGTGATCACGATCGCCTCAAAATGCAATCAGGTGATTATGTAATAATTGCAACAGGCCTATTCTCTATTCCAATATGTAATAAGGGACCATCAAAACTTAGAAGAAAGAGACAAAGGTCAGAGAAAAGTGGAAGGATATAGAAAGTATAAGAAATGTTCAACTGAAACAGAAGTTACGGAAGAGAAAGATCGAGAGAGGGAAGAAAATTTTACAAGAGGGGAAGAAGAAAAAAATTGCAAGGAACTTATCAAACTACAAGGAAGAATTAGACGGTAGAAACCAAGACTGTAAACTGCAACACTGAGAACTTCTACTGTCAAAAACAAAGACGTGAGCCAAAAATCAGAATGCACAGGGAGTTGTCTCTCCAACACCATATCCTGAGGACATGGAGTAGAGACGAGGCTTGCACTAGCTGTCTTGAAAATAATTAAATAAAATGAAAGTCTCTACAATCTGCTTCAGGCTATTGCAAATGGAGTAGAAAAGACCAGTGCAAGATATCTGTTAATGGGTATGACTAATTTTGAAGTTCAGAACAAACCTTCCTGAAAATCTTGGAGGTGTCCCTGAGTATTTTCAAGGATGTAGGAGATGTAGAGTTTGTACTCTTAATGGGATGTTTGATGGTGCCAGGTTGGAGGATGGAAGGTCTTAATCAAAGCCTGGCAATGCAATGCAATGGTACACAAAACACACACACATTGAGGGGGGGGATTGTCTTGGCTTCCTTACAACCCTAAAAGATTATTCTATAACGATGGAGTCTAAAGCTCCAAAGTACATTTTATTATGCTTATGTACAATAAACCTTTGCATGTCTGCAAACAAGTCTCTCCTGATTTAAATGTGCTTCTTTGCAAATATAACTAGATGTCTCCCACAGAGAAAGCACAATATGTGTGACTGGTCAGTTTGGGAAAACAAGTTCTCAAAATTAAATATGCCATCTGTAACTGCCATCAACAACAACACATTGAAGCCTTTTCTGATGGCAGTATGATGGCAGTATGGTATCATTTTTTCTTCCAAAACAGAAGTTTCATAATCTTTTTGTGAACCAATTCATGGTGGAAATATCTGTATGTAAATATAACATACAGTATATCCAAATGCTACATATAAACATAATGCAATAAAGCTCTCAGGCATTCTGTATTGCTTTCTTTGCCAAAACCTATGCCTTTGCAGAATGGGGATTGAGCTTATAGCTAACTAATGAACGCCCTTGAATTGGCATTATTAAAAAACTCATGAGAACAATTCCAAACGTATGTTCTTGGGGTAACTTGGCGGTCATGTTATCGGTTTTTATCACCAAATTTAGTGAGGAAAAAAGACAGGAAATGCACAAATAAAACATTCAATTATCAGATTCTCTGTATTCCCCGAGCACTACCCAATGTCCCTGTTCTGTTCTTACATTAATAAAAAGTAAAATTATACATTAAATAAAATGAATACATTTACCACTATACACTATATATGAAAGGATTCATCAGCAAAAAAACATAGTGTACCTTGGATACCTTATAAAAAGACAACCCAGGGAACAGAACATTGGCTGCATGCAGAAGGTTACCAGCAGGGAATTGGCCGGCACACGGCTGGCTGGTCCACCACAGACACTTCTGGTCCGCAATCAGCAGTGTGGCCAAAGTCATGCTGTTGATGGAAAAACTCCCAATGCATAAGCAGCAAGTTCACATAGCTTTATCAACCTGTCTTTGTAGGCAGTCCATTTCTCCGTTGTGACATCGGTGTTGGTGGAGGTCATCAGTAGAAGTCAGGGGAGAAGGAAGTCATAGTCACTTCCTACTACTTTTCCCCTTCTGAAATGTATTGTGAATGTATTGTGAATACAAAATCACATATAATAATAAGGTTGACTGCAGGTCAACAGTCAAATACATTTTGTAGTTGAGTATAAAAGTAAACAGAATCACAAGGTTATGTAGCTTCTTGTTTGTCATAAAGGTAACAAGGGCATAGTTACATTTCAAATGAGATATTTCAAATGAGATAGTAAAAAATACATTAAAAAAGCTTGAGTGTGTCATCAGTAGTGTGCTTCAGCTGCTGTAGTAGTTAGTCACATCCTAATGTTTCAATCTTTTTAACTTTCTAACACAAAAAGAGGCAGCCATTAACTGAATATCAGTCCATCCAGCCGGTAAATTAATTGAGGTTCAGTCATGCACATAAAGAACACACACAAAAGATGAGAATTTTCACTTAGGTTTACTCCATTATGTCTTGGCTAGACTTCACCTTAGGAGAACAAGAGAATACCAGATGATGGAGTGATCATTTGTTAACTCACAATCATTAGCCCTAACTAAACGCGGCTCACATACTGTATATTCAAAACTTCACGTAAGATGGCTGTTGGCTTAACTGCAGTTCACATACAGTTACCAGAAACAAATACATCAGTCCGCTAAATAACACAAAGACACACGCTTCAGTTTATTTTGCCATCGCCCGTCAGAGTTTGTCAAGCGTAATAAATAGTTGTATTTGACTTTCATTTTTGTCAGGCACAAAGTCGCAGAACAGAGCCATGGAAGTGGGTGCAAGCAGGAAAAACACAGACAGACCAAGAGATGTACTGGCCAGCTAGGTTAGCAAGACAGACACGCTACAGAGAGATGTACTGCAAGCTAGTGTCAAGCTCACAGAGAGGTGGACCCACAATGGACGACTCAAGTAGTGAAGATCAATGGCTTTATTTGTAGGCTAATGAACACAAGCAACAGTGTCCAATGATCGGCAGGCAAAGGGAAATCCAGGAAAACAGGCAATGTTCACATAAAACTCCCAGGTCATAGTATCCAAAACGTCAGGCAGAAGGACAAGTCCAAAAACAGGCAACGGTCAAAAACACAGGGAATCAGAAAAAAACGGAACACAAGGAATACAGGGACACGCTCAAATTCTGACACAATGGAACCAACGATCTTGCACCGGGGGGAGGGGAAGATTGAACTTAAACACGCAAAACAGGAGATAATGAGACACAGGTGCAACACCTAGGGCGGGAAAAGGAAATCACACAGGCGGGACACTCTACAACAAGAAGTATTGCTTCGCACACAGACGCTGTCTGACCCGGGCCAAAACGCCACCACAGAACTCCGCCATCGCCATCATGGACTGATTCCTCTGCTGCCCTCTGGCAAGAGGTTTCACACAATCCATCTAATCTGTGCTGTGTCTTGTCTTGTGCCAAGTTCTCCACTGTGCTTTGTTTTGTTGTTAATCTTTCCTCTTTTGTGACGTTTTGTGCAAAGTTTTGTTTTGCTTGTATTTTGTGTCTTTTTTGTTGCTTTGAATTTTAAAAAGCCCTTTTAACATCAAGGGCAGCAGACAGATCATGAAGATGGTGAATAGCTTACTTTACCTTTCTAAATAAACTGAATTAAATCTATCTGTCTATCTACTGTATCTATCTATCTATCTCTCTATCTATTTCTCTATCTAGCTACTGTATCTACAGAAGCAGTTTTAAACGATCAGTAGCAGTGTAGTTTGAAGGATTTACTTTTCACTTTATGCCAGAATGGAAAACTGTATTAAAGAGAATGGGACAGTGTTCTGTTCTCTCTTGTACTACAGGTTGTCTGTGTGAAAGATAATTACTACCTGACTCAAAGACCTAACATGTATTTATTGTGCATTTACTTCTCGTCTCTTTTGATCTGAAGCTTCTTCTTCAAAATCCATCCTTGTTCCTAGCAACCATGAGATGCACAGAGGAAAGTGAGACTGGTGACTGAGAGACAGAAAAAAAGAACCATAAAGAACTGTGACAGAGCTTAGACTGAAAAGAAATCACTGATGTGTGAAATCATATTCCACAATCAAGGCTGTGCTTTGTGATTCGAAGAGTGAGGAGACAGCCAAGGGAAGAAGAGAGGAGAGAAGGGCAGAGGGTCTGAGTGATTTTCTGGAAGCAAAGAAAGCATCCGAGAACTCCTCCAAGGTCAGAAATATAACCCTTGAGCTAGCATGGAAGTCACCACTTGATGTTTCACAGGGCTCTTTGTACTGCCACTTGCCTTTGACACAGTGTGTGTGTGTGTGTGTTTGTGTGTGTGCGTGCGTGCGTGTGTGTCTGTGTGTGTGTGCGTGTGTGTGTTTGTGTGTGTAGTGAAGTGGCCCCTTAGGACAAAACACTTACAAAAGTGTATGGTGCAAATATTGAAACACATACAACAAAGGCAAAAGCACAGGCATAGATGGAAATGTGCTGCACAACAATAAAAGATAACATATTCTCAAACGTATTTAAAAAAAAAGACAAAAATATTGCGAAGCCAAGTGATAGTTGAATTGCTCCAGAGCTATGGTGTCCTTTAGGCTCATTTGTTGGTTTTCTCTTTGTGTTAGCTGATGTCCTGTTGGCTGTATTGTTTTCCAAATTACTTCACTCATTTCAATACAGGACTCAAGTGTACTCTATAAGTTGTGTAATGTAGAGGAAAAAATAATTCAAAAATAGAAAAAAATATTGGATGGCAAATGAGGTGGGTTTTGGAGATCTCTCTAACTTTGACAGGGTGTGTAAAAGACATGGAAAGAGCGATGAACATGTGAGTGCATGTGCAAGATTAAGTTGTATGGGCAGTATCAGGGTCACTGGAAAGGACGCCTAGATGATACGCCAGGGTCATAGGGCATTTTCTTCAAAAGGAACGTAGGGAAGAAATTACGTATAAGTAAATTGACCATTTTTATGATTTTATGAAATGAGCTTCCTCTCTTTGGAAGACCATCAGCAGCCACAATGTGAAGAAGTTGCATTCTTCTGGTATCCATCATAAATCAGTTAACAAAATATGCCCCTGGGATGTATGCACACTTGGATGCAATATATTTTCAGTGTGTCTTCTCATCCTCTGTATCTACAATACCAGCTCATTGTTGATAGAGAACAAAGTATTATATCACCATCTAAAAGTTTCTGTCATTCATGAAGAGGTCTAACACAATTTTGAATGGTGCAGTGTTTGACTGCTGCCAGGCAACGCTTTGGTCTACTGCACTCTGATGCCTCCTTGAATCTGCATTTTGAGACGCACTTACTGGTTGAATCAGTGTGCAAAGAAAATTTGTCAATTTGTACTCAGATGTCACTAATGACACAAAGGTTTAGTCCACAGAGGGTTCAGCTAACACAAAAGCGATGAAAGTGGCTTGTGGGTGTAATAGAAAGGAGT